>NC_048894.1:46282723-46298707 GCF_011077185.1 Oxyura jamaicensis
ACAAAAAAAAAAAAAAAAGACACTCATGTTGAGTGTATCCAAACCATCTTGACAGAGAGCTTTTCTCTGCAGCTTAAGCTTCTTTGGTGCCTAACAAAAGAGAGATTCTCTAATGTCAGCCAACAGACAGGGTCTTCACCCTGCTAAGCCAAAGTTAGGGCTGAGTCCTTTGTCTCCTGTACACAGGACAGTTTGGGGAATGAAGCTGTTAGAGAGAATCAAAGAAAAGAGTCAGGGTTTCCATTTATCCCCATTCCAGGTAAAATTTATTTTTTGGACTTGCAAAGAAATGTGTGGCAAAGAGTCTGTGTAATAATAACAAAGCATTTCCTTCATTTGTCTCCCCAGAAATGTCCTGCTCTTAGTTCTCTGTAGTCCTTAGTTATTCATTTTTGACTGCTTTGGATTTTATACCACACAGGTGTGTTTATGTGCTTACATAACTCCTATACTTTTCTGATGGACTGGTCGGTCTAATCCCCTTTCTGCAATTTCTTCTCCCATGCCCGTTGCTTTTCTTGGTGTCAATCTCCAAACCAGACGTGGACAAAACAGGAGCAGGTTTTGATCTCTGCTGCCTGAGAGGGAGTTTGCAGTGGCATCATGGACAAAAGTTGGGTTGTTCTCCATTTATACCAGCTGAGAGTTGAATCTGGCTTGCAGTCAAGCCAGCAGGTCTCATGGGATCTTATCCACACTGTTTTTAAAATCTATTTCTTAAGGGAAACAAATGCGGCTCCCCTAACCAGGAGTTCATCATGTTTGCAGTCACTCAGCTACCCCAAACCAAAAACTCCACACACAAATAAAACTCCATAGCAAAGGCAGCCAATAAATTAAGAGTCTTTTCCTGGTGCCTTGCTGCTCTCTGCGGATGACCAGCCCTATTTTCTTCAGGAAAGGGCACAGAGGATCCAGGGTTTATATCAGCAAGAAGGGGTGGCTGTGAGCAGGCTGGGTTTGAGTTCGGGTGATACAAGCTCTGCTCTGGCGCAGGCTGCCTGGTCAAAGCAGGGTGAGCTGGTGAATGTTGCTTTCTGCCCTTCTCCATCTGCCAGATGGGATCGTGGCTCTGCCCAGGCACCGCAGGGCAGGAGCCTGCGGGAAGAAGGAGGCTCTCTCATCTTGCTCTCCTGACATCTGCGCCTACGCTGGTAGCAAAGAGGCCACTGGTGTAGGTGGCTTTTTGATGTGGAGATAGAAACGCGACCTGAAACGAACTGAGACCGCCTGCTTCTTTGTCTTAACAAAAGCAGGCGAACAAAGACAGAGAGCCTTTTTACTTCTAACAGGTTTGATCTGCGAACACGAATCCTGGTTCTCTGGGGGGTTCGGATTATCACTTCTCATTAACGGTCGTGCTGCTCCTCAATAATACCTGCCCTTGCCTTCCTCTTGCTTGTCTCCTTTCCTCCCCTTCCCCTTCAATTCCCAATTTCTTTTCTTCCCTCCTTCAAAGGAAGACTAACTTTGCTAAAATCCCCACCTTCTTTCACAGGCTCTGACTCCTGCCCCGTGTTCACATTTTAACCCAAGTTTCTTCTTCCCATCCCACCTATCACTGGCTGAAATAACCAGTACACATAAACACCCTGAGGAGGGCGAACCTAATGGGTAAGGAAAGGAGATTAGGGGAAATCAATAGCCCGAGGCTGACAGGAAAGCAGGAGCGGGTGCTGCTCCTTTCCTGCAGGTACCGAGCTGCTGTCCTCTGATCCAGCGACGGGGCTTGCGCGGATCTGATGGTGGCCATACCTCCGTGGCAATCAACATCCACCTCCTGGCCATGTTTTAAATTAGGTTAGGGTGTGTGTTTCCTTCTCGCTTTACAATCAACATGGGCAAATTCTTTGTTTATCAAAGCAATCTGAGCGGTACATAATGGAAAGCGCTGGGTCTGTCTGAAACAATTACAGCAGTGGATGAGGTGTGCTACAGTAACGGGAAATCCATTCTGCTAAAAGCTTCCTTCAGGATCATTATCTAGAGACCTGCTAACCCCATGATTGTTCCCTCAGCACAAGCACCATCTTCAGGAAATAAAATAAGGACCCCAGTGCTCTGGTGCATGCCCACCCCTCCTGCAGGCAGCGCTTCCCTCTCTGGGCGAGGAGGTGCAGGCTGAGCGCTTTGCACGGGGATTCCCTGCTGGTGCACGTCCTTCTTGTGTAAAAGCAGCAGGGAAAGTGTCCAACAGCCTCCTAGATTACTATTTTTTTTTTTAACTAAACAGAAGAGTTTTATCTAGATTGATCCCAATTTCCTCTTCCAAAGAGTGAGGCTGATGTCTGTGTATGAATCGATGGTAGCCATTTGTGCAAAGTTGGTTATATGCTGTGGTATTTTCATACAGGTATTAAAAAGAAGTGTCTCTCTTTCTTCTCACAGATATTTAGACATCACTTTATATGTGGGCAAGAAATATCTCTGGTGAGATGCTCCAGATGAATTTTCCCTGAGCTCACCAAGTGTTTCCCCTACAGGGTTACACTGGCTCTGGGCTGGTTCTCTCCTGCTCCATCCTGCCTGCCAAGCAGAGTGCTAGAGCAATCGATACCTGAATATTATCACAGAAACCTCACTTGGTTCAGCTGCTTAAGCAAGCACCGAGCCTTTCTTGCCAGAGCTTTGGCACTGACAACAGCCAATGCGAAAATAATAACGAGCCAAAATGTGGGGATGGGCAAACAGCAGTCAGGCAGTGGGGCTTGCAGAGCAGATAATGAAGAGCCTTGCAAGGCCATGCTGCTTATCGGCCGCGATTAATCCCGGGAGATGTGCCAGCCAAATTGGCCCCCCTCGGTATGGCAATGCTCTGTGAACAGCCACCAGAGGAGGTGGAATCAGAGGGGAAGTGCTTTATCGGGCGGATATTTAGTGGTGAGCAATGGGAGGGAAAACAAAGGATGGGCAGGTGAGTAATGTCTGTGGCGAAGTGAAAATCTGCAGAGAATGACTCCCTGGGGGAAAGATGGGGACGAAGCGAGCAGAGAGCTGCCCGGTGATGGGGATGGGAAACCTGAAGTCAAGGTGAGCTCAGCTCCACACTGCCCTCACTTAAAGCCCTGGCATGGAGCCTGTCGCCTTGGGCAGTGGCTCACACTAACCACGTCAGCTCAGCAGGCTGAAATCATCACATTTTGCACACCTGCATGCCAGGGCAGCATCTCCCCATCTGTGGATACGCAATGCAAGCTGTTCCTGCTGCCCTGGGATGCTTAAAGGTCTCTAGTAAAAGAAGTGAAAGCTGTCTGCACCACTGAGGTTATGAGAAACACAGACTTTCTCAGAAATCACCTTCCCAAAGCCTGTGAGAAGCCCTACCCAACATGCGATGCAGAGCAGTCAATGACAGATAAGTGATGGGCAGCCCCTCTCACTGGCTTTGTAAGAATTAGAAGGGTAATGCTCTTCACCTGCCATTAAAAACTGTACCGGCTCATAATAAAATATTTGCTTTGAAAAAAAAAATGCCATGTATTCAACACACCCCTGCATTTTCTTCTCAGAGGACACAATGCCCCTAAGCTATAAGCTGAGGGCTTTTAATTTTAATTTTTTTTATTATTATTATTATTTTCAGGAAAGGAATGATTTCACACCCAAATAGTTTTGGGGGTTTATTAGATCAGTTGCACTATTGCTGTATTATTGTATAATAATGGTTTATATGTATATATTTAGTAACATTAAGCACCTAAATGATTTAAAACCACACTTGAAATTCTCACAATGAACAGGCTAAATGGTAATAAATGTGCTTCATCTTTTAGGAAGCTGGATCCCTTAGGTTTTGAGGCACTGTTGATGCCATGACATTGCCAGGAGCTTTGTGCCATGACAAGCGGGGATTTAAGGAGGACCGATACCATACAAGAGAGATGCTGTCTCTTAAAGGCAGCCGAGTCCCTGGGAATGCGGGTGCCTGTCTGCCCCTGACAGAGGCTGCACAACACTGTGAGAGAAACTCTGGTTTTCAGGGCAAAGTGCCCATCTGCGAAAAGCAGCCAGGACTACATCCACCTGCTGCCGGAGCCTAAGAAGAGCTGGCATTAAAGCAGACCATTGTGGTCTGGCTGCAGAGTACAAGGAAAGCAATTTTTATTTCTCATTACATACTTCTTGGTTCTGCGAAGTGGCTGTAGAAGCTCTTAAATACCTATCAGCACCACAAAAAGATGCTGTTTATCTGCTGGGGATGTGCTAGAGAAAGGAAGATGCTAGGATTTGGAGGGAATAATGACTTAAGTAGCAGGGACCTGCATGCATTTTCTGCCCTTGAAGAACTGGAAAAATCTGTACGGATAAACAAACCACAGCCTGCTAGCCCTTTGAATTTTAAGAACATTCGCTCTAGATGTGCTCTCATATCTTCTGTGTTCATTTGCTTGCAAATATGTGGGAAATCATGGCTTCCAAGTTCAAGTAAACTCGGGGGAGAATTTTCAAAGTCTGCCTGCCTGCCTGTTCAAAAAAATAAGCATTGGTTTCACAGTAATGAACAACGTACTGTATTAATTCAACCAGAGAATAGAAATGACATCACTTGATTTATCTGACCAGCCATTAGAAAACAATGTGCATATTAATGAATATGAATAATTACTTTAAATTAACATTCCATCTACGGAGTGGTAGGATCATTAAGATGTATCAAATAAACTTAACTAAGGAATAAATTCCAAATAAATTTGTGATCCTCTGGCAGTTATATAAATGGGAGAAAAGACTGCACTAATTGTATAAATTATTCATTTTTAGCTATTTGCTCAGCTGCAGCAAGTATGGAGAATATTGTGTCTCATGGAGGGAAAAATGATGACAAACAAGTGACTTTAGCTTATTCTTCTTACAATGGCAAAGTAAACAAACCTGGGGAACAAACTGGCAACTCTGGGAGCGTTCACAAGCACACAGGGGAGACTACTGTTTCTTCTTTCTGTCTTCTTTTTACCCTTCTACACAGCACTAGCGAGCCTTTCTAATAGACATGTTTTTTTTGAAAACGTGACTGATGAAAATGTTGGTTGGAAGAAGAACTGCACATAATAGAGCCAGCTTTGAGCCACGGAAAGGTCAGATGATAAATGGCAAATACAGTCTCTACAGAAAGTGCATGCATGCATGGCTCCAAATAAAGCTCGTAGTAGCCTCATTAGTCATTTTGATCCTCTGCAAAAGGCAAGCAGGAATACTGTGTGCTCTGGGGATCCAAGAGCGTGCAGCAAAAAGAAATGAAGATTCTTCTGCTCCTCACTGTGCAACCTGCAGCTTTCCAAGCCTGCCAAGAAGCAGCTTCTGAGCTCTGTGACCTCTTTTCTGAGCTGGTGTTGAACTGCTAGGCAGCAGGTCTGGCAGTCCTTCCTCCCGCTCTCCCTGCACCACGTGGCGCAGAGCTGCGATCTGTCCTTGCAGCGCACTATTCTGTGCCCTCCTGGAGCTCTCCTGGGATGTTTCTCTGGGCAGTGGCTTTGTGATCTGCTTGGATGAAATTTTCAGACTAAAGAAACTTCTGTCACATGTGTTGGTTCTGCTGCTTTAGCCTGAAAGAATTGGAAACGTCTTGTCTGGACTTAGAACCACACTGCCCCATCTCCTTGCTCGTTGCCTTTTTCAGGTCACCTCTAGAGCTTGCCAGCCATAAGCTTGTTCACCCAGCTCACTGACACACCTGAAAACAGATTTATTTATTTATTTATTATTATTATTATTATTATTATTATTTTGTCTCTGAAAGGCCAACTTGCAGTTGGATTACTGAGCTGACTGTGAAAACTAGATCCTGAAACTTGATGTTCTGATGCCGAGGACATGATTTCACTGTGCAGCACCAGCAAGGGAAGCCCAGGAGCTTTCAGACTGCCGGGAATCTTGGCAAGCCCCAGACCGACACACCGCCCACCCACAATTTCTAGTCCTTGCTCCAAACCATGGGAACAGCAGGGCTCTTTGGAGAAAAACGCTCACTGTTGTTTTTTTTTTTTACAGGTGTAACATGTTATAAAACTACGAGTCTATTGAACCCAACTGAATCAATTTGGCTAGAATTTTCCTCAAATAATTCAGATCCTGGTAGATAGCTGGCATGTCAAATTTCAGCACAAAGAGCACAATAGGCTTGCAGACAATCAAGAACAATTTTAGAGAGGGAAGCATCAGACCGGGTAAAGCAGAGATGCTGCTGCCAGTCTATAATGGGTGAACACCATATATCCCATTAAAAGCCATTTATGATTTGTGTAACGGGAACCTCCTGTGGTGTGGAGCTCTTTCCTTGCCTTATCTCCTTCACGCCCAGTTCTCCGGACCGTCTGCATGCATCTTCAGGTGTTCAGCAGGGGCTGTTACTCAAGAAGCACTGCTCCTCCCTGCAAGAAGCCAGACCCAGCACTAGTTGTACTGCCTGTGTAAGACTGGTGCCTTTTGCAGAGGAACATATGAGGAATGACTGCACGGTACCGCTGACACAGAAGGATGCTGGAAGCTGCGACATCTCATGTAACTCACAAAAAAAGCCATCTGACAGCACGGAAGAGATTCAAGAATATTTCAGGAGGCAATTAGCATCTGTGAACCATATGCCCGCACATGGAGAATCGTTAGGAACATTCGCCAGGGTTTTCAGCTGACTTTGCATCCTAGCGCTAGACCTAGCGAGTTTTTTTACATTTTCTGCATAATGCCAGGAGGGAGGGGACTGAAAAAGAAGAGCGCAAAGGTATCCTACATCCTTACTTGCCCCCACAAACCTGCACCGAAGGCCTCTCCTGAATTTATCTGTCCGTACCTGGCTGCCCTGGGCGCAGCACATCAATATGTAGCATTCGTTACAGAGCATGTTGTGGCTTAGCCACGTTGGCTTGGCAGGAAGTCGGCTGCAACCTCAGTTTTCAATGTGTTGCAGAATCAAATGCAGGCATTGAAGTCAAGTAAGTTTAAGCAGCTATGTGGGGGATACATGTGAATGACATGCCAGGAGCTGCCCCTATTCACTTGGCTGAATGTGAAATTCACTGATGTAAAAGCTCGCAGAGGGCTTGTGACTCCGGCGGGGAAGGGATTTGTGCCTGATCCCTCTGCAGCGGTGACATTTACGTTCAGCTGGCTCTACCTGTGCACAACAGCAGGGATATCTGACAGCACAAAGGAAAAAGTCAAATGAAACCAAGCAGATAAAAGAGCACAACTTCAAGCATACACCATGTGATTATGCTATGTCCTACTACAGAATTAAATGGAGATATTCCGCACCCATTTTTCTCAAAATATTTCTCTCAGATGATGTGATTTTGTGTTTTGGTAAATACGGAACAGCCAGCTGATTTTTATAATTAATTGTTGGTACAGATGCTGCGTCCTAGAAAACATGTTCTCTCTCCTCCTACCTTACGTGCAGCTCTGTTAGGAGGAAGGCAGCAGGCTCAGCCTGCAAAGGCTCATTTGAGAGGGCTCGATGCCCTCTGCTGAGCTTGACTGCACAAACAGGGATCAGGAAAGAAAAAGATGTTGAGCCTCTTCAGGATCTTACATTTCCTGCCTTAACCAGCACCTTTTCCTTGTCCACTGAATTGCGTATTTGTAAAGTTATTTTTCCCCTAGCCTCTATTCTTCCTACATTTGGGACGTCTTTCCGGTATAAAGGGGGTGTTTTCTGAAGTCCAGCTCTAAAATCCCAGGGCTCCTAGGAGAGCAGTTGTCTTTACTGGAAACATAACTTGCTCCTGCAAAAGCCAATTAAATACGGTTTGATTTGCAGATCCCATGGCATTTTTATAATCGCCATAGGAAATGTGTGGCAAATGTCTTCTGAGAAGTGCTGATTTTTGTGCTGTTCACCTGAATTTTGCTCTTTAGTGCACAAGCCTGGGGATTTGCTAATGCACTTGCCTCTGTGGCAGGAGTACAGTAGGAGGCATTGCTAAGTTAGTACCTGAAATAGCAGCAGATGATCTGTGGACACAAAAACAGAGCTAGACCTTGCCCCAGGGGCTTACATTCTTGGTACTAACAGGTTCTACAGAAAGTTTCCCCTTCTGTTTTCTGCTGACATGCCATTTCAGCAGCCAGGCTGTCTGTCTTCAGAGGTGCTCCCAAAACCTGGCTCCTCTCCCCAGAGGACCGAGCGTCCTCTTCTCCAGCTGGTTTGGAAAACAAGAAGTCTGTGACTTCAGCCGACAATAAAATCTGAGCACTCCCCTGGTTCTGAATGCATTTAATCTTTCCAGCACTGATGAAACAGGTATCAATATTTTCCCTTGTTAAGTGTCAGGAAGCTGAGGCACAGAGTGGCTGAAACCACACGGGTACAACAGGGTGCAGCTGTGGACTGGAAGGATGGAGAGAACAAAAAAAAAAAAGCACAAAATCCAGCACAGCCCAGTAAGCAGAGCTCTCTGCCCAGTGAGGTGCGAGGGGAGTGAAGGATGAATGTCTGATTTGCTACAGAGCTGCCTGCTGCACTACCATTCCTGAAATGACTCTTTAACACCATGCTGTGTTCCTGCAGATCCGAATTAGGATGCTGGACCTACATGCCATGGATTTCTGGAAAGCTGAACTGAAATCCAGAGGAAAGCTTCTTAGTTTAGTCCCGCAGTTTTCCACAGAGCTGCTTGGACAGAAGCCACTTCTGTGGAGCTACTTGGACAGGAGTGCCCTCCACAGAGCTACTTGGACAACCAAAGTGTAAGTGAAATGCAATCAGAGCATCACGTCCAGCTCGCCTGGGCTTTGGTGAGAACGGGATCCAACCGCAAACTTTTCTGTTAAAACAAAAACCAGCAACACTTCACGTTATCCTGTTGGGGAAAATCTCACTTTTTTGATGTATTCTGTATAACCTAAAATAGCTTCAGCATATGCTTACTTCTGACTCGTTAAGCATTTCCAGGCGGTCTTAGCAGTTTTACCTGGGGAATAAGAACTTTAGCTTCAGTTTCCCGGACAACCTGCTGTAATTGCTCCTAGATTATACAGTACCACAAAATCCCATCAAAGCCCACAAGCAGCTGTAATCACTGACCTTGTACTTTTCTTCCGTGCCCACATGCGATAGCAAATATTTTGCCAGAGCGGGATGGGATATGAGTGACAATAGCAAATCCTACAGCAAAAAATGATGTGCAGCCCCTCTTCTCGGGAGCTTTATAAAGTCAGTGTCAGGCACAACCAGTATCTGTGAATTGGGTCATTTCAGTAGCTAACAACCCGTTTTTAAAGGTAGAACACAATGCAACAGGCACCTGGTTCACTTCCACAAACAAAGCCATAGAACCTCATGAAGGCAAGGGTACGCTGGACAACATGTGCAACTCAGGGAAGAAACTTCAATGTCTCCAGCTCTTTCAAAATTTACTATGTTCTAATCAGAATAGCTGATAGTACAGGCACATCACTAATAGCCCCTGCGTATAAAGGACCTCTTAAACACTTGTCACGCTGACAGCTAGAAGAGGTGCTAGAAGAGGTCTCTCCATGGAGTCCATTACATGACTCAGGCTGTCTCTGAAGAAGCTAAGTATACTTACAGGCACACATGCCGTTTGGTAGTACTGCCCTATGCTACAAGTTGTGTACCACGTATACTATTTATATCTTTTGTTATCAGAGCTTGAGCATCTGTACCAGAGATGTCTGTACAAGCTGACAGATGCCGATGTGTGCAATAAATAAGCCATCCTTAAGCATCGAGGGAAGTTCCTTCTGTTTAGCTGGTTTGCTGTGATTTCACTTGGAGAAAGATAAAGATGCTGGAATACGACTCCTCCCTGACAAAAACTTGGGTTTCTTCCCGGAGGCTTGGAAACAGCCAAGCCTCGAGACTCTCCCTGCTGCCTGTGCTGCTTGTGCAGCCTGTGCAATGCATGACGACCACTCATCTTCCTAACAAGCAGGTGACTCCTTCCCAGCCACAGTGCCTCATGTCATAAGGCAACACATTGTACACCAAGCCACCGTTGGCTCCTGAACACTGCGCAGAAGCCCGTGGGTACATAGCAGTTGAATATGCACCCTCTCTTGCTGATACGTGCATTTTGCACAGCACAAAATGGAGGGGGGGCAGGCAGTCCCTCGTGAAGCTTTGCATCTATTTCTTTTCCTAGGTAAACTTCCTTTTGAAATAGAAGCATGAAGACAACAATACGTAAAAGGCAAAGACAAACGGAACACACTGGAGGCAGCAATTTATCTCCCGCGCTACTGTAACAATACCACATTATGCACACCCAGTTTCACGGGAAAATTGCAAGCTATCTGTTTACTGAAGCGTGCTTGCGGATAAATCCTGCTCATCTCCAATAAATGCATGAGTGGCGCTCCTTTGAACGAGTAGTTTGACCAGGGGCAGAAATGCCAAGCAGTCCGCCTTGCCCCTCAGTCCAGCCCCACTCATGAAGCAAAGGAGGAAAGACTGCAGGACAAGACCTTTCACACATAACTTGCAAGCTTTAAGGTAAGCACAATTGTTTCATAACCACGGTATAATTCAGAATTTCCTAATGGTGATATGATGAAAAAAAAACACAACATCCTGACTAATTGAGTGACGGGTAATCTGAGTCAGCTCAAGGGTTGTTTCTTTTGGGGGCCTAAAATCATCGAACCAACTGTAACAAATGTTTCTGCACTCACTGCCTAATGTACCTGCCAAGTCAACTCAGAGATATCATCAGGAGCATTTTAAAGGTTTTGGAGAGATAAAACTTTCTTTAAACTATTCAGGTGCTTTGTGCGCGTGTTTTCAGGTGACGAGCCTTGGATCAAAGTCTTGCATTCAGGCACTGCTGACTTACACTTGAAAACTAATCAAAACCTGTATCTGAGCGCTGCAAGCAGTCTCTGTGTATACTACAATTCATCTAACCACCATGAATAACTTAGAAATAATTAAGCTTTTGACCAAAATTATATGCTGCGTGACTTCAGTCTATGGAAGACTAATTTGTTGACTCCATAGTGTTGCATGCATCGTTATTATAGCTGTGCCTAATTCTTTCCTCCATTTTTTTATGATCAATAATGTATATATTGTGACAGATCATGCAGAGCTGCACTCCTTATTTAGCATCATACAAATCCCTGTTAAACCCTGTAATAGAGTAACTCCCAAAGGCAGCACACAGGTGTTTTAACAGCTGCAGCACAGATACTCTGCAGCTCAAGGAACTCTTATTTCAAGAACAGCCTTATACAAATGTTTAATGAAATTTAAGCACATGCAAATAATTGTATTTTACTGTGGGAAATTGTATCCTATCCTGTGGAGACTTAATCACATGTCCAGAGGGTTGAGTGAACTAGAGCTGGTGTCAGGAAGACACTGATCATGCTGATTACGAAATTATCTAAGCACAAACATAAATTTATAAGGGCCCTATCTACAGTGCACCTTGGCGTGCTCTGGATGTCTACAGCACACCTTATGCCTACTCCTGTCCCTTGCTCCTCCTGTGTCCTTTGGGTGTCCCTCCCCAAGGGGTGACTCACCCGTGCTGGCCATGGCTCTGGAGCATTGCGTTTGTCTCCTAGTGCGGTTAGGTTTCAAGCAGGTTTTTTCCAGCTTCTCAACAGCTCAGCTATGCTTGGGGCATCTGGATGGCTGTCACACAGCTGGCTAAAAGCTGCTTTGCTTTATGCAAGGAAAGCAAATGCCATCTTCTACAGCAGATGTGTTTCAAGCACAACAAACTGCATCTTGATCACTTGCTTTCAGGCAGCCTCTGCTCTTCTATCACCTGCACAAGGACATCTGCACTACATACGTACCCCACTGCTTCAGGATCTGCTGGGTTTATTTTGCTGGGTAGAGTCAGAGCATGGTAAAACAAGCAGCCTCGAGTGAACCTTCTCTCGTTAGGACAAAGCCAATTCAAGTGTCTCTCTGTGGGTTTACTGGAATGTTACCTCAGCAGAGTTTTCCAAAAGCTGACTATGGGAGTCTGTGCCCAGGTCCTGTATATGGCTGTTATTTTAACAATTTTGTTATAGATTAAAAAACGTAAAAAATTGAGTCTCTCATTAGCAACAGGTAGGAACAACACTGGTTTTTCTTTGACACGTTCATTTAACTGTGGTATACATGGTGAATGTGGGAATAAGGAAGCTGACGTGGGAGATTTGCTCCTCAAAAAACTTTTTTTTTTTTTTTTTTTTTTGAGTTGCTTTCCATAATTAGTATGGCATTTCCATGGAAAGGATATGATTCTTATAAACAAGAGACATATTTTTGATTAATCTCCTCACACATTTCTTTTTCATTTTATCCCACTATGTATCTCTTCCCTGGCTTCCCTTACTAAATTCAGTTTTTCAAGATGAAAAATCGTAGCTGTTCCTCAGAAATGTATCAGCATTACTGCAGTCAGCTGGTCAGGAAACATCACCACTGACCAACCATATATGGCCCATGTGAAACAGCTTCTACAAGGCACTTCAAGTCTCATGGAAGATGATTACTGTAAAAATGACAACTAATGTTCTTCCTGATTAAACCCTCTGACTTTCTACACTAATTCCAGCTGCAGCAGGGCACTGTGCATTAAGCTAGTGAGAGATGAAAAACAGATGAGCTGTTTCTGAGGGAACTTCTTTGCGTGTGGGAATATTCTTCCTGTAGTTGCAATTATTTCACAATTCCTGCGAAGCTTGAACTTCAGTCCATAAACTTGCTGTGCTGGATCTGGCTGGGATTGAGTTAACTTTCCCTGCAGCAGCCCATACAGTCTGTGCTCTGAACTTGTAGCTAGAACAGCAGCGGTATCACACCAGTGTTGTGTCTATAGCTGAGCAGTGCTGGCACAGCATCAGGACTCCCTCCAAAGCCCCCCAGAGCCGGCAGGCCGGGGGTGGGCAAGAGGTAGGGAGGGGACATCACCAGGACAGCTGACCTAAACCAACCTAAGGGATATTCAATGCCATGTGGTGTCACACTCAGCATAAAAGGTGGAAAAAGGAAGAAGAAAAGAGGGGTGGGATCTCGTTGTGAAAACATCTGTCTTCCCAAACAACAGCTACATGCGTTGAGGCCCTGCTTCAAGGACGTGGTCAAGCATCCCTCGTCTATGGGAAGTACAGAATAATTTCTTTCCTCTTTCTGTGTGCTTCCACACGGCCTTTGCTTTTTTTCCCTCTTCCTTTTCTCTTTAGTTAAATTATTTAATTTTCCCTTAATAATAGTTTTCCCTTAGGAATTATTTTCCCTGTAATTAAATTGTTCTTATCTCAACCCGTAAGTTGCTTTTTTTCTTTCTTCTTCCTCTCCTCTTCTGAGGAGGGGGAGTGAGAGAGTTGTGCTGGAGTTCAGCTGCCTAGCAAGGTAAAACCCCCACAGTCCTTTTGGTGCCCAATGTGGGGCACAAAGGGTTGAGATAACAACAGAATTGATTAAAACATTTACAACTAACACACTTACTTGCTAGTCACCATGTTGGGTGTCCTGTTAATACTGTCCTGTGTGATCCTGTTTTATGTAATCCGTGCCATGCTCTCCCTTCTCCACTATATTCGATTAGAGAATGTGCTAAAATCTGTGCTCGTATTTTTTAGTTCGCTGTGCTGTCAAGCACTGGTCTTGAGTCTAATATTGTATTCAGTCCCTGCATTGTTATCAATTGAGTCTCCTGGAAATCATCTTTTAGAGAAAATTCAGAATTACACTGCCTTCCTTTCCTCTTCTGGATGTCAGTTTATGAATAATATTAGGAATGGTACCTCCTCCTTCTTTCCCTGTGGGCTAATTACAGCAGCTTTTGAGTACTTTGAGTACCCATGGGTAACCAGCATACTCCTATTGCTAAGTCTGTACAATGTGCTTCTTCTTCTCTCTAAGGCTAAACTATTAGTTAAGAATAGCACTGAGGAATGCGCCCCGAGACAGTGTGGTGGTGGGTGGCAAAGTGTGTGGGAGGATATGGGCAGGTACCTGCCATGGTTGTCTCCCCTGATGGCTTTGAACTTCACCCCTGAACAAGTGCGAGATCCTAAGAAACTGGTAGAATGTTTGAAAGCCGTATGCCCTGACCCTGGCAATGCCGGAGAACAACAGCTTGCAGCACTCTGCTGGGGCCTGGCCTGTGTATCAAATGGTAGTTAACACTGCTCAGCACCCTAATGGGGAGGAGGAGGACTCTGAATCTGCTGACAAGACAGAACACACCGTGTCTGATCCAGAGGATCAGACAAAACCATGGAAAGGGAAGTCAGCTTGGACAGAAATCATATATGAATAAGAAACCACCCGATCCCTATCCCCGAGGGAGTTGCGACACATACTAAAGGATTTCAGTAGTCACCCAAGTGAGCACATCCTCACCTGGCTGCTTCAGTGCTGGGACACTGGGGCCAATATGCAGAAACTACAAGGCAAGGAAGCTAAACAGCTGGGATCCCTCTCTAGAGAAAGGCTCATTGACAGAGTAATTGGGAGAGAGTCTCGGGTTCTCAGCCTCTGGAGACGACTCCTGGCAGCTGTGAAAGAAAGGTATCCCCACAAGGAAGATATTATATATCAACTAGGCAAGTGGACCACCATGGAGAAAGGTCTACAGCAACTGAGGGAATTAGCTGTGCTGGAGATGGTTTGTAGTGATTTAGACAACACCCAGACACCTACAGATCCCGATGAAGTCCAGTGCACGCTGTCCATGTGGTGTAAGTTTGTGTGGGGTGCACCGTCGTCGCATGCCAGCACACTGGCAGCAATGAGTTGGAAAGATGGGATGGGATCAATAGTGTATGTTGTGTCCAGACAGCTTCAGCAATATGAAGAAAATCTCTTTGCCCCACTAAGGACCTGCACCACAGCTGTAGAGAAACTGTCCCAAAATGTCCACCACCTTAAAGAACGTGCATCTTCCTCCTCAGCCAGAGGGAGAAATATTTCAGCAATGCAGAATCAGTATTTTCCTGCCTGAGAGAGAGAGTACCCGAGATGCACACCACATGGCACCTCATGGTTTTATCTGCATGAGCAAAGAGAAGATATGAGGAAGTGGGGTGGCGAACCTACATCGACCCTGACAGCTCAAGTATGTGAACTGCAAGGAAACACGGCAGCAAAAAAAGGGGTCTTACCCTAGGAAAACTGCTGCTCTGGTTTCTGTTGGGCAGTCCCCCAGAGAGTGCAGAAGGGCTGATGTTACTCTTAACCCTGATAGAGGGAACTCTGCTTTGCATTGGCAAGAATTATGTGACAGATACTTCAACTAGAACTAGAGAGGCCCTGCCTCTGACCAGGCAAAGGAAAGGGACAACTGGATTTATTGGACTGTGTGGACCTGGCACATTGGAACCACAGGAATATAATGCTCTATTGGACACTGGCAAACAGTGTACCCTAATGCCATCAGGCTACCAAGGGGCAGAACCCAGCTGTATATCTGGAGTGGCATGGGGATCCCAACAACTAATTGTATTGGAGGCCAAAGTGAGCCCAGCTGAGAAGGAGTGGCAAAAGCACCATACATCTCTGGCATAGACTGCCTCAGGAGAGGGTACATCAAGGACCCAGAAGGGTACCTGTGGACTTTTGGCATAGCTTCCTTGAGCACAGAGAAGATTAAGCAGCTGTCTACTCTGCCTGGTCCCTCAGAAGACCCCTCTGATGTAGGATTGCTGAGGGTTGAAAAACAGCAGGTGCCAATAGCTACCACAACTGTGCATTGGCAGCAATGTCTTACCAACTGAGACACTCTGATTCCCATCCACAAATTGGTTCATCAGCTGAACAACCAAGGAGTGATCAGCATGACATGCTCACCCTTAAATAGTCCTATATGGCCATTGCAAAATTCTGATGGAGAGTGGAGGCCAACAGTGAGCTATTGCAGCCTGAAAGAAGTCACACCACCACTGAGTGCTGCAGTGCCAGACATGCAAGAACTTCATTACGAACTAGAGTCAAAGCACCTTCCAAGGATGCTGCAGGTTGCCAGGCCCAGTTCCCCAGCTGGCCGGCATTCTCTTCTGGGAGGCTTTTAGGAGACT
>NC_048894.1:46303707-46384693 GCF_011077185.1 Oxyura jamaicensis
CTCCGTCTTCTTTGCATCCTCCCTTTGGGGATGTCTAGACATTGCTACGATCCCGCTGAGCCTTCTCTCCTCCAGGATGAATGCACAGTGATGCACAATGCAATCACGCACTACCCCTGGAGTGATGATGTCCACAGACCCCATGCGGTGGCACCCACACTCCGGCCAACCCGCTCAGTCCCAGTCTTCAGCACTACCCCATACGGTATGGGACATGGCTGTGGCCAGTTTGGGCCAGCTGTCCTGGCTGCGACCCCTCCCAGCTCCTGGTGCACCCACAGCCTGCTCACTGGCTGTTCAGTATGGGCAGCTGGAACATCCTTGACTCTGTGTAAGCAGGGCTCTGTGACAACTAAAAGATCGGTGGGTTGTCAGCATCACTGTCATCCAAATTGCCATGAAACAGCAAGGTCAAGGGACTTGCACAGGAAATCCAGTCCTTGGGGATAAAATAGCAGGATGCATGTCACCGTATTCCAATGGATGTGATCAACAAAATAACTGCTATGTCTCCACCAAGTAGCAAGAAGGAAACACAAGCTTTCCTAGGCCTTGTGAGATTCTGGAGAACATGTGTTCCAGGCTATAGTCAGCTTGGGAGTGCTCTATGTCAAGTGACTTGAAAGAGGAGCTATTTCATGTGGGGCCCCAAGCAACAACAGGCCTTTGAACAAACCAAGTAAGAAACAGCTTGTGCAGTAGACGTTGGGCCTGTCCGTACTGGGCCAGCTGTGCAAAAATACTTTACTCTGCAGCTGGGGAGCATGGCCTCACCTGGAGCCTCTGGCAGAAAACCCCAGGAGAAACTCAAGGTTGACTTCTGGGGTTCTGGAGCCAGGTCTATCAAGGGACAGAAGCCAATTACATCCCAATAGAAAATGAGATACTCACAGCATATGAGGGGGTTTGAGCCTTTTCAGAAGTTGTTGGTACAGAAGCACAGCTCCACTTGGCACCACAGCTAACTTGTCACAGTTTGTTCAAAGGGAAAATCCACACTACACACCATGTAGCCCATGCTATGTGGAGTAAGTGGGTAGCGAAAAGGGAAACCCAACTGCCCAGGAATCCTGGAAGACATTGTGGACTGGCCAGAAGGCAGAGATTTCAGAATATTGACAAAAGAGGTAACTCATGCTGAAGAGGCACCACCATACAATGAGTTGCCAGAAAAGAGAAAACAGTATGTGTTGTTCACAGATCCTGCTGTGTGACAGATCCTGCCGTGTGACAGATCCTGCCATGTGGTAGGGAGCCATTGGAAATGGAAAGCTGCTGTGTGGAGTCCCACACAACAAGTTGTGGAGGCCATGGAGGGGGAAGATGAGTCAAGTCAGTATGCAGAAGTAAAAGCCATCCAACTGGCCCTAGAGATTGCCGGAAGAGAAAAATGGCCAGTACAGTATTTCTACCGTGACTCATGGATGGTGGCAAATGCCCTGTGGGGGTGGCTGCAGCAATGGAAACAGAGCAACTGGCAGGGCAGAGGTAAACTTACGTGGGCTGCTGCAGTGTGGCAATATACTGCTGCCCGGGTAGAAAACCTGGATGTAAAGGTACGTCATGTAAGTGCTCACATGCCCTAGGGTCACGCCACTGAAGAACATCAGAATAATGAAGAGGTGGAAGAGGTGGACCAACTTTCGAAAACTGAAGCAGCTCAGGTAGACCTGGACTGGGGACGTTAGGGTGAGCTTCACACACCATCTTGGTCCTGGAAAGGCAAGTGCTGTGGCATCATGGTACACCAGAAAGAATTGAGTCTGACAAGACGAGTCACTTCCAAAACAACCTTGTCACCTTCTGGGCCAAGAGGCATGGCATTGAGTGGGTGTATCACATCCCTTATCGCCCACAAGCCTCTGGGAAGGTTGAGAGGTACAACAGACTGTTAAAGACTATGTTAAGAGTATTGGGTGCTGGGACATGGAAACAATGGGACATAAATCTACCAGAAGCCACTTAGCTAGTTAATAACAGGGGGTCTGACAGCAGCGCTGGTCCTGCCGAAACAAAACCCCTACACATGGTGAAAAGAGCTAAAGTCCCCATAGTACATGTAGGAAAGTGGATGGGGAAGGCGGTGTGGGTTGCTTCTGCCTTGGGAAGAGGCAAACCCACCCGTGGGATTGTCTTCTCTCAAGGACCAGGATACACCTGGTGGGTCATGCAAAAGGATGGGGATATCAGGTCTGTGCCTGAAGGAGATTTAACCTTGGGAGAAAACTAACCTGTAATCTAAGTTATGTGTTGTAGGAAGACACTGCACGATAAATGACAAGTCAACTTCACAGGGAACCTGGCAAGTGCAGCAACGACTCGAGCTAAGCTGGTGCTAGTGTCCAGAAATCCAACTCCACCTGCCCTGAGTGACCACTTTGGCAGATGAAGACTAGATCATCAGCAGTTCTTACAAACATTTTGGGGAGGGACCTACAGAATGAGAAGAAGTACCTATCTATAAATCTGTTAAAGGACAGAGAACAATGGTGATGAGAATACTTACATATTAAATTATGTGGGATTGGAGTGTGACACAAATGTTATGGAATGAGGCGTGGAGGTTGTGTTGGGTCTGGCTGGGATGCAGTTGGGTGGGTCTGGCTGGGACGGAAAAAGGAAGAAGAAGGGAGGGGTGGGCTCTCGTGAAAACATTTGTCTTCCCGAACAACTGCTACATGCGTTGAGGCCCTGCTTCAAGGATGTGGACAAGCATCCCTCATGAATGGGAAGTACAGAATAATTTCTTTCCTCTCTCTGTGTGCTTCCACACGGCCCTTTTTTTCCCCTCTTTCTTTTCCCTTTAGTTAAATTAGGTAATTTTCTCTTAATAATTTTCCCTTAATAATTATTTTCCCTGTAATTAAATTGTTCTTATCTCAACCTCTGATTTTTTTTTCTTTCTTCTTCCTCTCCTTCTGAGGAGGGGGAGTGAGAGAGGTTGTTGTGGAATTCAGCTGCCTAACAAGGTAAAACCACCACACTTGCATACCACATTAAGCTGTTCCAGTAAGGCTGGCCTCACAGCTGACCCAGCTGACTTTTGTTCTTTTCTGAGGAGGTGAGTTTAGAAAAGGGAGGAGGAATGCAAAATGACATGCACTGCTCTTGTTCCCAGTCTAAGCTGTGAGCTAGAGCTGCCTGCAGGATGGTAAGTCCATTTCACAGAGACTATCACAATTATAGAAAGCTGGTTTTTCTCTGCATTAGAACCAAATCAGGGTTCTTCAGTATGCAAGCATCACCAAAAAGAGAGAAGAAACAGAGATATCTTGAGCACAAAAAATGAAGACGGGGCAACCTCAAACCCTTTGTCTTCACTAAAAAGTCTAAGGGAATTGTTCTCCAGCTGCTTCAGCCAAAATAGACACGTGGTCAAACTGTCAGTATCACAATAGTATTCACCTTCTCAAGAAAATACTCTAAAGCAACACTTAGTAACAATTTCAAAGGAAATTTTGGTAAAAAGATGTGTAAAAGGAAGAGAGTCCTCGCTCTTCTTCCTGTTTTCCTTCTTTGTTAATTAAAAACAAACAAACAAACAAAACAACGTAGCAATTAAAGTAATAGCAAAGCTGATAGTTTAATGCTTTGTGGATCAACTCTGCTAAGCTGGAGTGACAGTTCTTTGCCCTCGGTCCTCTCTCTTTGCAGACAGAAGAAGAGAAGTCAGATACCAGTCAGGGTACCTATTTAACAGCATTCGGAATATGCTTTCTTACCTCCTGGATGGTTGAGCATCATCACAGAGAGCAGTACACTTCCATTTACACTGTAATCTAAGAGTCAGGGTATTTTGGGGTAGGCACTTGCTTAGGTGCTTGTTAACTTTAACCCTGTGACTCCTTCTCTTAGTTGACACTGCAGCCACCAGGACTTCAACCAATATAAGGAAGAGCATTAGTTGTACAAGCCGTAATTAAATCAATGGAAAAACAGAAAATGCCTTCACTTTGTGGTGTTGTGTGATTTTTTATTTTTTTTTTCCCATAGAGTTATATTTATGGACAGCCTATGTCTGTTGACCTGAAGTGGGCATCTCTGCATGCTTTCCCATGAGAGATATTTTAAGCATCTTAATCCAGTAATCTACACTGTTTATGACAAAGCAGATGTAAAAATCCCTTAGAAAGCAGCCCTCATATCCAGCTGGTCCATCACTATACTGCCCTCTGCACCCTATGGAGCAGCATTGGCTCTCTCATCATGCTGGGGCAGTGATGAGGATGGTCTGTGCCTCAGTTTGTCATTTCTAAACCAGTGGGAACTCCGTTTGGCTGGCTCACAGAGGTGCTGTCAGGCTGGCTAGCTGTGTTTATAGGGCTTACAATCATACGACGTGCTTGTTTGGGAGTGCTTGAGACCAGGGGAGTGAGTGAGGAAGACACAGGAACAGCCAGACTGAGGGTGAATCCCAGTTCTGTCCTCCCACATTAGACTTACAAATGGCAGAAGAGTGCTAAGAGCTACGACAAACATAAACCATATCCATTTTAGGAAGTCTACCATGCTTTTTCCATGTTTTGATTGGGAAAAAAAAAAAAAGAAAAAGAAAAAGAAAAAGAAGCTGTAAGGTAACATAAAGCTGGCATGTGAATTACCTTCAGTGGGAAAGTACTGACATTTATAAAGATCTGAAATGCTGAAATGTAATGAAGTGCTGGGATATAACTAATTAAACTAAAATCTTTGAGCTGGCCAAAAGTCTTCTCATTTCTCCAGCAGCTGAAGGTTAAAGATCTATCCCTTCCATATTTCCTTATGTTAATGAATTGGCATCAGAGCTGCTTTGAGGCAAACAAATCACTCTCTTCCTCCCCATATGGCTGTAAAACTCCTACCCATTCATTTCAGCGCTGTTGTATAACCACTTAATTACTTCCTTATTAACAGCATCCATTTCTAAGACCACTCAGCAAGCTTGTGGGCAACACCAAGCTGTGCGGTGCAGACAGCATGATGGAGGGAAGAGATATCATCTAGAAGGACCTGGGCAGGCTTGAGAGGTGGGCTTGTGAGAACCTCACGAGGTCTGACAAGGCCGAGTGCAAGGTCCTGCACCTGGGCCAGGGCAATCCCAGGGACTAGTAGAGGCTGGGTGGAGAATGGATTGAGAGCAGCCCTGAGGGGAAGGGCCTGGGGGGTGTTGGTTGATGAGAAGCTCAACATGAGCCAGCAACGTGCGCTTGCAGCCCAGAAAGGCAGCTGTATCCTGGGCTGCATCAAAAGAAGCGCAGCACAAGAAAGATGTGGATCTGTTGGAGAGAGTCCAGAGGAGGGCTACAGAGGTGCTCAGAGGGCTGGAGCTCCTCTACTGTGAAGACAGGCTGAGGGAGTTGGGGTTGTTCAGCCTGGAGAGGGCTCTGGGAAGACCTTACAGTGTCCTTCCAGTACATAGAGGGGGCTATAGGGCAGCTGGGGTGGGACTCTTTGTCAGGTAGTGTAGTGACAGGACGAGGGGTAATGGCTTTAAACTAAAATAGGGTAGATTTAGATTAGATATCAGAAAGAAATTCCTTATTGCAAGGGTGCTGAGGCACTGGGTTGTCCCGAGAAGTCGCGGACGCCCCATCCCTGGAGGTGTCCAAACCAGGCTGGATGGGGAGGCTTTGGGCGACCCGGTCTGGTGGGAGGTGTCCGGGGCGGAGGTCCGCCCGCCCTCCATGCCTTCTCCTCCCGCTCCCCGGCTCCCCAGCCGGCACCCGCGGCTCCCGGGGAGGCCGGGCAGGAAGAGGAGTGGCCGCCGAGCCCCACCTGCGCCCCGCCGCCTCCAGGTGCCAGACGGAAGCGGCGGTGGCGCTGAGGGAGCCGGCGCCCGCCTCGGCGCGGGGCCCTGCGGGAGATGGCGGGGGGCCGGGCGCTGGCCGCGCTCCTCGCCGCCCTCCTCGCCGCCTCGGCGCAGCTCCCCCGACGGGAAGGTAGGGCCGGCACGGCATGGCGGGGGGCTCCGGGGACGGAAGGGAAGGGACGGGGGCTGCCCGGGGAAGGGGAGCCGCCCTGCCGGGGGGGGAGGGACGGAGGCTGTGCCGGGACCGGGCACCGCGGCTCGCAAGCCCTTGGAGGAAAGTCGCTCCCTCTCTTTTATGTAAGTGCTAATTAAATCCATCCCGTGGGCTTTGCACCCCCGCTTAGTGGAGTATGGGTTACGCGGATAGCTTCCCGAAGCGCTTTTCTGTGGATGCGGGGAGCTGCGTTACCTGTAAGGAGCAGGAGCTTGTGCGGGGTGAGTGGTGTCGGTACGTGTCCAGGCGAAGAGAAGGACATTTATTGGAGCAGCGTGGGAAGCCCGGCCGGGGCGCTTGGGGCGATGGGCGCACGCAGCTCGCCCCAGCCATGCTCCGCTCGGGCTTCCTGGAAGCGCCACGCAGTCCTGCTGCCAATGGGCACATCCCCCTGCAGCCCCGCAAGAGTTCCCGTTGGGAACGCAAAGACGGTTCCCGGGGTTTTCCTCCGTTTCAAAAATCCGCTCGGTTGCCAAAAATGCAGGAAGTATGCTCAGGAGGTTCGTGCTCATCCTCAAATCCAGCTGGTCTGTCTTACAGCCATCAGTCCTGCTCAGGACCCTGGAAGTATGACTCCTCCGTACAAAATAAACACCGAATTACGTGCTGTGACTACGAACAACCCAAGGAGCCAGATGCGAGTCATACCTCTGACGCTTCTCTTACTTTTAACTGCACTCGCTATCCTGATGTGTGGCTTGCAGCCATTGCTATCATAAGCAACGCAGTCTAAGTGTTGGCTGTGAAATTGGACAGCTCTGAGGGTTAAGTTCCAAGCTACGTAGTCTAAAACTTTTAAGTAAAGTATTTCATGCCTTTATTCTAAGTCAAATTAATTACAGTTATCCTGTCTTTAAAGGCTAAAGAGCATTATGCTATGGTTTGTTGTGTGCTGTTCTCAAAGAGAAGAAACTTTAAAAGCCTTGAGGTGGATCTCTGGTAGGAGAGGAACCAGACTTTCTAAAGAACT
Organism: Oxyura jamaicensis; assembly: GCF_011077185.1. Taxonomy (NCBI): domain Eukaryota; kingdom Metazoa; phylum Chordata; class Aves; order Anseriformes; family Anatidae; genus Oxyura; species Oxyura jamaicensis. Next base: position 46,310,680 of record NC_048894.1, read on the forward strand.
TTCATCACTGAAGTAGCAAGTGAAAAAAATCCTCAACTGTATCTTTTCTTATACATAGGCCTAGCCCTTCAGTGGGAAACACAGCAGCTTATTAATCATATTCTCCATCTGAACCACCCTTACGCTGTCCATTCATACATAATTCCTTGTTTTCTGGTCAAACCATCTTATCAAAATCTTTTGTTTCCTTTTTCCCCATAAATCTTGATGCCTCATGCTAAACTTCTAGGCTTGCTTTTGAGTTGTGCTACAGCTCTGTTTGAGCCATTGTCTTTGATTCTATTGCTTATCGTCGTCATCTGCTCCAGCTTCTTCCCCTCCATCATGTTTAAAACATCCAAACTTGAATTCTGCATCCACGTGCACGGTTCCTGTTTTAAAGAATCAAGTTTATACTTGCTTTATTCAAGAACGCAAGCTTATGTTTTGGGCAGCACAGAGCTGAGCCCATGCTGTTAGTTTTTGGTTGGGTGTAGCATGAGCAGGAGACTGCCGTGGTGGTGGTGGTGGGAGCTGTGGGTTCCCTGGAAAGCCAAGCAAGCCTGCTTTGTGTGTGATGGGCGATAGCTCTGGTCAGTAACTGGTGAAACCAAAGCTAGTAGAAGTGAAGATAAAACTGTTGGAAGAGCTGATGGTTTGCTGCATGAGTTTCGGCAGCACAGTGGGTTGGAGGATGGCGTGGTATGAACAGGGCAGGAGCAGAACCGTGCCTTGCCAGGTTTGGTGAGCAGATCTTGCATACCTGGCGTGTTCTTCATACTGGGAGTTACTCCTGTCATTGCGCAACCAAAACTGTAGCTGAAGTGTTTCCCTTAGCGAAGGTTCATCCTGAAAACCTAAGATACTTCAAGTTAATTTTTCCCCCCGCATCCCTACGTATTGTGTAATTTTTAAGGAGTTCCCTTTGTCCTGGTGCTGACAGTGCTGCTGGCTCTGCCGCTGTGTGCAGGCATGGGCTGCGTGTGCAGAACCACACACCAGGTGACGGAGAGGTACGTGCGTCTTCTCTGGGACTTCTTGTGCTCTGATGGGACAGCTATGAGACTTGGTGCACGCGTCTTTACAGCTGTTTCTTGTCATCGTCAGAGAAATCCCTTCTTTTCTCCTCCCTCCAACATTTCCCAGCCCACGTGGTGCTGTTGTTACTTCCTGTAGGAACATGCACGTCAAACATGACTAGTCATGTTGTCCTCAGATGGGTTTGTGGTTTTGCATCCGAAGAAACTTTAGGCATAATGTAAACTGTTAAATAAAATAGTGGTTAACTTCTAGGTGGAAAACTAGAGGAAAGTATTTTGTGCAATCACTGTGTGTAGATGTGGGAGTGCGAATGAAGTATTACATACCTGACCTTTTAAAATGTGTTTTCTAACTAAAATGTCTCTGAAGCACTAGTAATGAAGTTAACCATACTTTTATGAAGTCTATAAAGCAGATATTTCAGATTTAAAGTATCCTTGAGTGATATGTATTTTTGGATTTGTATTTAAAGTGTCCTTGCTATAATAAGTGAATTCACGGATAAAAATGCATTGTTTCTTGCTCTGCCCTCCAGGTACCTTTTTCTTCCCAAATGACTAATTCAAGTCATGCATGAATCTAAATAAAAGCTGCTTCTTTTAGAAAAGCAAGCTGTTATCTGACATATTTATGGTGTTCTAATTTAGCACTGACAGAATATAAACAACCAGCCCCTTTGTGCTCCTTTGAAAGGCCGTGCGAGCTGGGTTATTTCCATGCCGAATTGCGGCGTTGCTTGTTTGATCGAGACCTCTCCTTTTAAGACCACAACTGATGCACATGTGTGTGCGGCTGTACTGGTTTTTGCTTGTCTCGTACCATTATCAGTCCAAAGTGCTTAGGTTTTACTCTATAGAGAATATGCGTATGGTTATACCCAGTGCTGGTGGTACTAGCTTAAACTCTTCACCAGGAAGTGCATAGACAGTTGTTGTTTTTTTTGTGCGTTCCCAGATTTCTGGGGGATGGAGACGTTTGTTTTTAACAGATGAGTTCTGTCTCCTGTGTTTTTTGTTTGTGTTTGTCATTTGTTTCTCTTTTTTAACTGTGAAAAGATGTGGATGGGATGTCAGGTGGTGGGGCCATGATTGGGTTTTAATACTCTGAATTGAACTTGTCTGGAGCAGCACAACTGGCCATCAGTTTGAGGGTTCCCAGTTAGGCCGTGATCTCTTCAGTCACGTATGAATTAATTTTCTCCACTCCTGCTCACGGATTTACTTGCATGCAAATCTGGAAACACAAAAATTTCTTGCAAGCTGTCACCGTTTGGCTCAGAAATGGCCCAGGAGACAAGAACAGGGTGCATGGGGCTGCTGCTTCCAGCCCTGGCACCAGCCCTGTGGTTGCACTGGGGAAGCTCATCCAGCCGAAAAGTATGAGGGGAGAGCAGGCTGGAAAGGTTTATTTTTCTGTTCAGTCAGATGTTGATGCAGACCTTAGCACCCTGCTCAACTGGTATTTATACATACGCTTATGTATTTTAGGTAAGTTATGGAATTTGCATCTAATAAACCTCAGGAGAAGGCTGAACAACTTTACACATAGTTTATTATAGAAATATTTCATATCAGAAATAGCACAAGGAGCTGTTCTTTGCTGAGAACAAAGGCAAGATGCTTTGGGCTTTACCTGTGAGGACTGCTGCAGCTGTGAAGCAAAAGTTAACCTCTGGAAGGAGGGCACCAGGAGTATCTTTGGCAGCAGTAAACTTTGGTAAATAGTTAAAGTGATAGATGGAAAACTTTTTTTCCTTCTTTTTTATCAGTTTCTCCTTGTTGATTTTTTTTTTTAGCAGCTTTGTTCTTCATTCTTGGACCTTGATTTCTTATTTCTATGCTCTGTTATTTAAAGCATCCAGCCTTGAAGTGATTCTAAATAAATTTTATGGGGCTTTACTTGTCTCTGTGACACCTGAGAAGGGAAACGTGTGTGTTCCTGCGCATCCCCACCAGGCTAGGTGCTGTATTGCCCCCTTAGGAGGGTTTCTGTATATTCTGTGCTCTGCATTTCCCCCATGCATTGGCAGACAGATGGCATCTCCGCTGGATCTGCAGTTAGTTAATGATTTAATTATAACTGTGTCTACTCGGAAGAGCAAGTACAAGGAGAACGACTGGGAGAGGAGGGGAAAAAATCAAACAAACCTTGGTTCTTGGAATTGATTGAGGCAAAATACAGCCTTCTCCAGGTCCTGGGGAGTGACAGAGGCCTGCATTCATGTGGGGAGTTGGATCCCTGTGCGTTCAGACTGTGTGTCCTGTAGCTGGCCAGCAAGCTGAGAGCTCCTTGGATGGCTCGGCCTACGTGTCCTTTTTCCTAAGCTTCCATTAAAATCTTTGTACACTTACACGTTCTTAATCAATTTCTATAATTTATAAACCTTTGCCCAGGTGAGGGTAGGATTTTTTTTTTGCCTCAGTGGGGCTGTTCTGGTATTATGGTGACCAAACCTTAGCTCTGGAGGGGAGAACATACCCACAGGAGGATTTACCAGCCCCATCTGGAGCCAAACCACCACCGATTACTGAGGAGCACCTGGTGAGTTTTGGCAGCCTTTTAGTAGGACTCGGATGCCCAATGGAGCTTAGGCACCATCCCTTGGCTTGAAAACTTCTCTGGCACGATGGAGGTGTGAGTGTGCAGGCTGCTGCTTTTCAGGACCCACTTTTGCTGTTGGGTGCAAAGGAAAGGAGGTAGGCTGTGCTGCCCTTAGCCAGCTGCTGGCTGTATCAGGGCAAAATCTTGTGTTTCTTTATTAGCTGATGGCAGAGGCAAGGGCTGACTGAACCTGGCCAGTGTGGGTGGTATTGATGGGAGCCAGCTGAAGAAATGTGCCATAACTTCTGGTGGATGTGCATTTTGTGTATGGTAGCATCTCTTCTTCTGAGTGCCCAGCCTGCAAGTGCTGTGGGATGACGGATTTTCTTGACCCATCTCTAGATGGAGGAAAAAAGTCTCACTTGTGTCAGTTCCCTTGGACACCTTCAAATGGCCATGTCCCCCCCGCACCCTCAAGGACGCAATGGGGCAGCCTGCTGGAAGCTGTGCTTTTTGATTTCTTGGGGTACAAAGAGAGCATGGCCACTCACTGTCAGACCAAGGGCTTGTTTTGAGGGGTACGATGGTGCCAGCATTTTGGAGTTGGCCCCGGCTGTTCTGGGTCCATGGGCGGAACCGAGAGATCAGCATGTGAAGATGGACAAAGTGCCACATGTGGGAATGGGTGATCTGAAGTTCCTCAGAAAGACACAAAGAGCTGTTGGCGGGATGTTTGGCGAGGGAGGGACCGCTGGTTGTGAAATGCTCTCTTCCACCATAGTTAACCAGAGCCAAGACTGAAGAGCTGCACAGACATGCTCTGAGATGCTGTCCTCTTGCTGGCTCACATCAACCTAGGGATAAACCATGTAAGCAAACCTCCCTTTGATCAAGGGAGGCTCCTGCAGTGACTTGCACGTTGTCTTTGTGTTTCTCCTGCCAGTGTGGCGTTTTCTTGGGTTGTACAGACCCGTGCATCTTACGCTTTGTACATTGTACATGGGCTGACAGTTTACAAATAGCGTTTGCTGAGCTCCACTTCCTATATCAACAGAAGCAACAAAAGTCAAGTAATGGAAAAAAGAAAAAGCCCACAGTCAACATTCTCCCTTCTGTAATTACAAATAACCATGCCAGGTCCCAAAGTGTCTTTTTTCCCCCGCTTTTGTTGAAAAAACTTTGTGAAAATGTCTTTCACACATGACTTATGAGTGTCTTAATTCACTTTCTGAAAAGGTTCTAGAGGAGGGGGTAGAATTACTGAAACTTGAGTAATTACTTAGTTATTTTTTTGAAATCAAGGTACTCTATGCCTGGGAGGCATTGCAAATTAACCTGATGAATTAACCACCTTTGAGTGAGCAACCTCGCCGGCCATGATGCTGGGGTGTCTTGTGACACTGCTCCCCTGCACACATCCTGATGGGGAGGAGAGTGGGGAGAACAGCATCCTGCCTGCTTCAAATCCCCCCCCCCCCCCTCACCTGTGGGTTTAAACCCTGGGTGAAGATGAGGGGACCCAGTTGTGGTGGTTGAGGAATTGGGTGCCGTCTCCTGGGTGCTTACCCTGGGATGACAGTCGTCAGCAGCATCCGTCCCTAAGTGTGCAGAAGCTCTGCAGATATGAGTGTGTTAATTCCCTGGAAATAGTCATTTCACAAAATATGGACCTCATCCCATGGCATTGGAAGATGGGAAGTCATTAAGCAATCGGAGTAGTTAGTTTGCCTTTTAAGCGTAAACAAAATTCCCGTTTGCTTTAGAAAGTCTTCAGCAGAAAGGGCTTAGGCAGCTGACAGCAAGCAGAGTTGGCTGTAACTTGTAATTGTGATAGTGATCTCTGTTTGCTGCTTACAGCTCTGTTTGATAGCCGAGAAGAGTATTATAAACGGTGTATGGGGCCCTGGCTAATGCTGTTAGGGACTTGCAGAGTGGGAAGGCGATCTTGGATGGGCACTGCTGGAGGAGTGGCAGTGGGTGCTGGGGATGAGCTGGACAGATGGGCTCAAGTCAGCAAAGAGTCAGTAAGGCAGGTACAAAACGGTTCAAGTCAGCAAAGCTTGGAGATGTTTGCTCTTAGAATATTCTTTGACCCGTCATTGGCACGTGTGAGTTGACTGTGTGGTGGATCGTGCTGGAGGTGCGGGTTTGGGCCCCCCCCTGCCCCAGCAGAGCTGGGGTTAGTGTCCAGGTACTTCATATCCGGAGAGAGCGCTGCAGCTGCTCGCCTCCTCCAGCTGCCTCTGCTTCGTGAGCGGTGGCTGAGTCAGCCTGATCCCACTGTTTGCTTTGTTAAAAATGGCTGAAGTGGAATAAACCCACTGTTTAAGCGCAATGGGCAAACCAAAAGTTTTTATACAGTATTTTGGGATGGATTAGCATCTAGGACACTTCTGGTGGTGGTGGTGGTGACTTTTGTCAATTCTGGTTTCTTGGTCTGTCTGTTGGTTGGTGGCTTTTTGTTTGTTTTTCAGTCTATCTAGTGAAGTCACGTGCAACAATCATCCTTAGATCCTTATGAACAAATTACTGCAATAAAATTCAGTCACCCAGCCAAAGCAGGTGAATGCTGGTTGGACTCTGTTCTCCTTTTGTGTTTAGCAAGGAACTGTGCATAGCCATAAACCTCTGTCCTGCCAAGTCCTTTCCTTGTACACACACACGCATGCTCTCTGCAAGCGCCACCGCCTCTGCTACCCTCCAGCTACCTTCTACTTCACACGCCCCTCTTGCACAGGAAGAAATATCCTTGTGAGAATGCTTAATTAAATAGTAGGAGATTCGTGTTAGGTGCAACTGCAGCTATAGATGAGTTTGGGCTGCACTCCACAGAATAATCTCACTTGTTTTACATTATATGGTTTGTTTCTGGGTCAGGTTGGATAGGCTCTGAGCAATAAAATTGAAGAAAGTGTTGGAAAAATCTTGCTGTAGAGAGCAAGCTAACTGAGGTGTGTTTTGCGAAGAGAGGAAGATTACTGAGTGATAAAGGATGTGGTGGTGCGATGGTTGTGGGTTCGCAGCCTTAAATGAGGGTGAGCACTAATGAAATACGACTGCAGCAGGGAAAATGTGGATCAATGTTGGGGCAGCTGAAGAAATGGTCAAGGAAGGCTGCGGAGCTGTGAGCACGTAGAGGATGATATTTTCAGATGAGAAAAGCCAGTCTGTTAACCACCTCCATCCAGGCCAGCTCAGGACTTCACCTCTGACATTGCCAGCCCAGCTATTTTGCTGTTGTTTAGACAGAGCAGATCCAGCGTCGCTAATGCTTCTTCTTCTTCCTTCAAATATCCTGTGTGTCATGTCTGTGCAGCACTAATGAGGCATGGAAATTCCTTCGTTACGAGAAATGTGGATGGTTACGGTTAGTCTAAATAAAAGGCATGCAGTGGGAATCAGACAAAGACAGATCAGTGTGAGTCATGAGAAGATGCACTGATGCTTGTAAAAGCTCTTCAGTAAAGATGTTTTTTAAGTAGTCTCTCTATTCTGCTGCATGTATGTGGCTATTTTTTTTTTTTTTTTGCTTTTTAGCCATTTAGTCCTTTTTAGTGCCTTTGGGATCACTAGATATATTTCCTTTCAACATGGTTCTTTTTTCCCCATTTTCATACAAAAATGAGAGTTGATAATTTAATTTAACTTAGCGCATCACTAGCAGCTGACTGCTGTTGACCTATGGCACTGTGCTGTTATTTCTCTGACAAAAATGATTATCTGTGGACCTTCATTTTCACAAGCTGTTCATGCCGTGAACCTAACTCAGTGCCTGTCCCTGTGTGTGTTTCCAGCGGGTAGCTTCACCAAGCCTAATCGGGTGTATGACCTGCACTCTTATCACCTGCAGCGATGCGTTTGGACGCTGGTGTATTGATCATTGCAGCACTTGGGGCAAAATTAGCAGGGAGCAGAAGTCAGGTCTCTCAGGGATGGGCAAAGATGATGCTTTGCTTTAACCATTGCAGGAGGGCCATACTCACTTATTTCAAACCAGTATTCAAAGTGTTGAGAGCTTGAGCCTAATTCTTGTGATTAAAAATTACCTTAGAGCCACACAGGAGCATTCAGTGGAGACGGGCTGGTTTGTTTTTCAGTCCTGCCAGGCTGGCCATGTACTTGTGGTATTTCAGAGGTGGGGGAAAAAGTAGAGGTAACTGCTTGTCAAGGAAGTGAGGAGCAGACTTCTCAGCAATGTTTATAAAACAGTAGATGAGTGTGACAGCTACTGTATGCAAGAGAGAAGTCTCTTTTGTCCATAGGTATTCATTATTGGTATTAAGCTATTAGCACTACGTATCTGGGTGGCATAAATGTCAAAAAAATGATGACCATCATGGTCAAAGCATATTTTGTGCACTAAATGTGTTAAAATGCAAACAAATGTACAGTAGTATGGAGAGGAAAAAAAAACCCTCAGGACTAGTATGGAAGCAGTTTTGCTTTCTGTTCTGGAAACTGCTTTGCCTTGACGAGCAGGGTGGCACAGCTCTTGCTGCTGGCTTTGCTATTTTCTTCTCCCCACCCTGGGAAGCTTCCCTTGTGATTACTCCCCGTGTGTTTGGAGTGTCATCACATGGATGGGATATGGAGGAAATACTTGTGTGTGTGTGACAGGGTGACCTGCAGCCCAGCAGGAGCCAATTCTGCCCTCCCTACCTGCTACAGGAGTTTGGCTCAAGAGCACGGCAGCACTTGTGGTTTATCCATCCTGTCATGGCAGCCTTCAAACCCTTCTCCCTTGTAAGTGGTCATCTTTTTTTGCCTCCCCCCATCAGGAAAACCCAGACGGAAAATCTCAATGAAAGCATTTCTAAAGTAGAAATGCAAACGTCACTGGTTCTTATCTTTGACTGGGGAGTTTGGTGTAAGCTGTCAGCCAGCTTAAAAGCTGTAGGGAAGTTAATAAGTGACCCCATTTTTTTACTAATGGTATAGAGGGATGATAAATTAGTCATTGTAAGCATGTGTAGAAATTTGGCCTCTCTGTATTTGCGGTTTTTGTTTGAAACCTTTGATCCTGGAAGCAAATAAGGCGGGATATTTCCGGGGCTTGGCCTCAAGGTTGTGCAGAAAAGCCTACAAGTCTAGAAGAGGCCCAAGACCACTAAAAAGCAAACAAAGCCGTGACTGAGTGTCATTGGGACCACCTTCTGCCCTCCTCGCCCTAGCCATGAGACTTCGATGCTGGCAAAGCTGGAGCTGAAGCATTTCCAGTGTCAGCCAGCGGTGCTCAAAAGATGTGTGTTTCTGAGCCAGCTGTTTGCTGGCACCTTCCTAGCACCCCACCTCCCCATGGGGATGGCCATGGGGGCTCTCCTGGGGTACCTGGCTGCCAGATTCACTAAGATAAACCTCTCTTAATTGGGGTTAATCAGCAAGAGGATTCCTGACCTGATGTATGGGCAGAGCTCTGTTGTGCAGCCCTGCAGGATGTCCATCTTGAGGAGCAGGCCTCTTTGATAAACCACCGCCTGTTCCGTACCAGAAGATTGCTCGATGGCCACTTTATTCTGTGGCTCCAGTACTTTTGTGTGAGAGCTGCTCCTGCTTTCAGTAGTCCTTGGAGGTGGCGTGAAGGCTGCCCTGGCTTTTACGTGTTCCCCAGCACCTGAAGGTGGTTGTGGCAGGGATGGAGAGGAGATATCCAAGCACACATAGTCTACCCAAGGCCGCAGATGCTTTATTCACTGCTGAGGTGTGTTGCATGCACGCTGTGTACCTTCAGGGAACGTGTTACAGAAATTGGGGAAGGTGGGAGAGCCATGCAGGTGTTGGGGTTCACCTCTTACCCTAGTATGCAACTTAAGCTGAGGCTTGCCTTGTTTGATTGCTGATTAAGCTCCCTGCATTGAGCCACAACTTTGTAGGGACCTTCAGAAACCAAGCAGGCTGTATGATAGGCATAATAGACTGAAAGTCAAAGTCTGGATGACATAAATTTGAAAGGAATAGCCGAGCTGCATTTTAATGCAAAATCCACAACACCGGTGAACTGGAGCAGAACTGGTCCTCCACAAATTGCATTTATGCCTCTCTCTGGGCACACGCAGCAAGTGGATCTCTGCATCATCTGTGCTGGGCTAGGAGAGCTGCAGGTATTTTCTAGAGAGTCAACGTTTAAGACTTTTGAGACAGGCATGAATGCTCCCTCTGAAAACATGGCACCTCTAGGAATGAGGCAGGTGGCACTTTGACATACTAGTTACACAGCACATTTTCTTTTTTTTTTTTTTCCTTTTAGCTTCATTTACAATCCCTCTTCATGCGGTGGACAACGTCACAGTTACAATTAAATTAAGACCTGGTGTTTCATTGGGCTGTCAAATTAGTGTAAAAAATATGCGCAAGCTTGAACTGAAGATAAGACCTGGGGAGAATGTGACTTTTACCTTCACTTGTAGTACCCCAGAAAAATATTTCATCATGGAAATTCAGAAGAATATTGGTAAGATGCATGTTTCTATTTTTTCCCCTGATGGCAATTTTCTTCCTGTAAAACCACATACCTTTTTTTTTCCTGTTACTATGTCAAGATCTCCCCCATACTCTTGGGTAAGAAGAAATCTTTTTATGCTAATAAATAACCTTGAATTACTGAAACTACACAAGTTAAAAGAAAGCTATGTTTTTGTCTGGCAGAATGAATGTAACAGCTTTTTTTTGAAAACAATTAAATGAGAGTTTGTTGTGTTAGCTGCTTTCTGCCATCCTTTCTCCTGCAATTTATGACCCTGCCAAAGGAACTTGCTACCTGCCAAAAGCCTCTGAGCATTGATAACAATGTCATGCATCTTAATCATTGAACAGCTTGACTGTGTCTATAAGGACAACAGAAACATTGAGATATGCGTGTGTTTCCATATATTAAATGAATGCTACTGACGTTAAGAAGCTGAAAATTTTGAAGTTTTAGAACTAAACTTTCATTTGCTTTGAACGTTATCTCTAGTTTGTGTATGTGTGGTAACTCTTTAATGGTATGAACGCATACTGTTTCTTAACCTGATCCCAAATTTCATTTGGCAGTCAGTCTTTGGCTGTATCTTCATTATTTTTGGGGTGGTGTTCAAGCCCTGTTATAAAGACAGTTTTCTTCATATTTTGGATTTTTTTTTCATATGGTTCATGAAAATAGCAATATTCATGATATTTCATGATATGTGTGTAAGATACAGCTGAGGTATTTTCACTTAAGCATAGGTATAAAATACACTTACTTTTGGTGTCCATCTTGAAACATCAATAACCTGGATTTTTCAGAGAAAAGTTCTGTAGGTTATCCCTAGAATACTTCATTGGAAGTTGTTATTCATCACTTCTGCAAAATCTGGGCCCCAGGTTGTTTGTCAGGGTACCAATGAAACGAAGGTACAGTTTGCAGCAAGCAGTGGAAATCTTAATGATTTGACAGGCATCGCATGAGAATTCTCAGTGAGATGGCATAAAATTAGTTCTCTCAATCCATGATTTCCAGCTTTCTTAATGCTGAATTTCTCCCTTCTGTTCATTTGCTGCCCTGTTCACATACCCTATTCACTACATACCTTCTAAATTCCTCAGCAAACAATGCAGAAATACTGCGGACAATACCTTATATTAGTCACCCTGGCTTGTCCCTAGAAGCAGGTTTATCCTGTCTGCTCTAAGGGATAGGAGTCCTGTTTAAAGATAGCATTTAACCATGTTGTGGGAGTGTCTTCTGATCTATGTAGAGTAGATGTTAAGTGCAATGTTAAAATTAAAAAAGCAATTAAGGGGAAAGAGGCAAATTTCTCACTTACTTGAAGGCTTTCTGTAGTATGTCATGGCTGTTTTCTCTCTGTGTTTAGATTGTGTATCAGGCCCATGTCCCTTCGGAGATGTTCATCTTTACCCACCAGGACTACCTCGCCTTAACAGGACTTTCATCTGGGACGTGAAGGCGAGTACAAAGGCTGGACTTGAACTGAAATTTGCTGCCCCGTGGTTAAGACAGATTCAGCCAGGAGAGTTGTGTCCGGATTTAGTTAGCTACAACATCAACAGCTGCATAGATACAGCCACAGTCAACATTGGCACCTTCTGCAGAAATGGTTCAGTGTCTCGCGTCAAACTGCTGGGAGGAGTTGTCATGTCTCTGCACCTCCCGTGGAACTCTGCTCTCACCACCTCGGGCTTTAGCATTGCAAACAGATCTTCCATAAAACGTAAGTGTGGAGTAGTCTGTCATCCACTCTTATCTTCCCTGTGCAATCCTCTTTTCTAGGTGTTTGGTTTTCAGTTCAGTAGCTATCCCTCTTCTAGGGTTAAAATACCTCTGACTGGTTAACCTAATAATTGTGCAAACTGTTGTGTTTCTGCTTTTGGTGCACGTTACTCATTTTTCAGTCTCTAAATTTGTTAAAACTTAAAAACAAGAAAATAGGTATGTTTAAGTTTTTGTCTGGATGAGACTAGCTAGCATAATTAGAGCGAGCCAGAAGACCTATTTGCTGGTTGCAGGGTACAGTTGTGTTTCTTTAGCTTGAAAAAAGCTTCCTTAACTTGCTTGAATCTCAAACAAATGTTTCTCTGCAGGAGAGGAAGGTGGGAAAAGAGGAAGCAATGCCTGGAAGGCACATGAGTCTATTTGCTTAACTGCAGATATCTGTTTCAACCTGTGCAGTAGCATAAAATAATCTTCTTAAAATACCTGAAATGTGTATAGCAGTCAGTGAGCTAGTTTGTGATCTTATGACAAACCCCCTTTCAGAGATTTTCTTGCTCTTTACTTGAATTGTGCAATTATTGCCATCAGCTATAGATGGAACCTGATCTAAGTTCATCTTTCTAGAAGGCTTCTTCCACAATGGCTAAAAAAGGAGATTTGTCACCCCTTCTCTTGTATGGCACCGAAACGTTCGGGAAGGTGAGAGGCATGGCACTCCTCACAGTTGCTCATCGTTGCTGGCATCCCAGAGTGGGGCTGTAATCTCTGTGTACATAACTTCGCTCTGCCAAGTGCCGAGACTCATCCAAGTACAAGGCGTGTTACACGATCTCCATGCCTCACCTTCTTGTTTTATCATGCATATTGGAGGCTCTGGGCTGGTGTGCTTTTGTTAGATCTCAGAGGTTTTTGGACTGAGAGCTCTGTGCTGATTTAAAAGCTCTCATCTTTTGTTTTGTGAAATCTGGTGGAGTGATACTAACAGATGTAGTTGTCAGGCTGTGTATTTGCTCTCATAAAGCCAGGACAAGTAGGAATTTCCTTTCCAAAAAGTATAGGCCTGTCCGTGTGTGTGTCAGGTAGACCCACTACACTGCAAATACAGTGCTAGCCTATCCCTTTCCCTTCCTGTATTTGAAGACAATAGGATCAGCTCAAGTATATGTTTTAGTCTGATGGTTTTGTAATAAGCTAACCTGAAATGGGTGAGTTCACTGTCAGTTAAAATACTCTGCTGCTGCAGTGCTATGTATGCTGGTGTGTCTTCTCTAATTTCTAATGCTTTTGCATGATTTGTTTCTCCCATGTTAGGGTTATGTATTATTGAATCCATTTTGAACAGGGAGTCTTCCATCACACTGATGTCCCCAAACTATCCCTTGGGCTTTCCAGAAGATGAGCTCATGACGTGGCAGTTCGTAGTTCCTTCCAACCTGAGAGCAAGTGTGTTTTTCCACAACTACAGCCTCTCCAACTGCGAGAGGAAGGAGGAGAGAGTGGAGTATTACCTTCCTGGCTCCGTCAGTAACCCAGAGGTGTTTAAGCTGAGTGACAGCCAGCCTGCCAATATTGCTGGCAGTTTCAACCTGTCCCTGCAGGGCTGTGATCAGGACACTCAGAACCCAGGCATCCTCCGCTTGCTCTTCCAAGTCGTCGTTCAGCATCCTCAGATTGATGAGAGTAAGTACTGGTTTGCCCCTTCTGTCTCTCTGTGCATTTATCTCTTATCTCTTTCCTTCTGCAGATACAAACTGGCTTTGTTGCAATTTGCACTTGAGTAAAAATACCACTGTAGATTTTGTTTTATATTTTAAATGGAGATTCCTTTCCTTTTCAAAAGGTATACATAATATAATTGAAAATACCTTTAATATCTGTGGTATCAGATCTTGCACACTGTATAATCAAAAGTAAGCATGGGGCAGCATTTCCTTGAGCCTATGTTCTCTCTGTGGGGATCCAATCCAATTATCATGCAAGAACCTTAATGTTTGATTGAATTGTCCAAGCTTATATGTCACTGTGTGTTCTGAGTAGTACTAAAGGGTCGTGCCATCTCACCACTTTCATCCTCTGTTCTTTGTCTGATCTGGCTCCATTCATGAACAAAAAAATCCTCCTGAAATTGTTAAACAAATCACATGTTGCATCTTGGAAGCCAGACAGAGTGAAAATATTGTATTTAGTTAATCAGCTTTATCTCTGTTATACTTGGGGGGGGAGCAAGAAGAACTTTAATATATTTATGACCAGTAGACAAAATGATGATTACCTAAAAATAATATATAAAAAAAAAGTTTGCCATTTATTTAATGAAATGCAAGCAATAAACTACTTGGATTCATGAAAGAGCAGTGGTTTCTCTAGGGATTTCTTAGGATTATATGAGTGATTTCAGTTATGTCAGTTCCATCAAAGATTCAAATTCAGCCCTCAGGACAGTATTGAAACTTTTATTAAAAAAAACTTGTTGTCTGTAGTGTTCCAGTTAAACATGGTTCTTATTAAAAAATGCATCAATATCTGCATATTCTCAAAGCTTTCCAAACCTTTTGGTATTCCACAGCTGTCTGTGATGCTTGTCATTAAATAAGAGGAAAATACAGCTATTTTCCTATCAAAATCACTTCTTGACCTAATCTTGATTGTGTTTAGCTGCTGAAAACCGCTGAATCTGAATTCAGCTGAAAAATCTGAATCAAGCTGAAGACTGAATACCCCTGTGGTGAAAATCCTAGGTTCTGTGCTTGGTTGTGGCAAAGACTTGAAGATTTCCACCTGACCTCTTACCTTTTTGTGTGCTGTGATTTCCCATACAGGAAAAAACTATTTTATTCACCCCCCTTTTTTTTCCTTAAAGCCATAGCTGAAAATAAGAATTACAGGTGGTAATAAAGGTGTGTGTGTGTGTATATTTATTCTGTCCTTTCTTCAGTATCAGAGACACATTGTTAACAGCATAAGAGTGCCGTGTGGATCTGATATTCATTCCACCTGATAGTTATGAGTTGTGAACAAGGCTACAGCCATGGTCATATTTTTTTCCTCTTCTCCTTCCCCTCCCTCTTTCTGATGTTTTGAGTATTTACAACTGCCATTAGCCTATGTGGGAAAAGGTATTTGTTATCCTTGCTTACCCCTGTTCTGACCTCTCTGTAGTTGCCCAGATAGCGTGTGATGGAAGACAACTCTTTGAAGCCTTGGTTAGGCAAAATTGGTAAGAGGAACTCAGTAAAGTGTACTTAGCTGGCAAGTTTTCCCCTTTAATATGTCTATTCACAGAATGTTGTGCAAGAGTTGCTCCTATGGAGCATACATAGAGGTTCCTATGGAACATACATAAACACTACAGTACGGCACCGTATCAGGAGTGAAGCCTGAAGTGGGCCGTCTGGAAGGAAATTGTGTTGTAAGAGCCTGAAGAATATCTTGCTTTGTTGTTTTGTGATTTCAGAACTTTATTTTTTACATATCCTAACTTTATTTTTTACATATCCTAATCCATTCAAAGATTTTCTTAAGTCTCCATGAATAAGGAACTGGGAAAGTGATGGAATGTGAAAAGTTGGGAAAACTGGTCCAGAGAAAGGATAAAATAAATCTTTATCCATAGAATTATCCTGCCCAAATCGGGGATTTGCTGATCTTCACTGGAAAACACAAACACAAATGATTTTTTTTTTTTTTTTTTTTTTTGAGATCTGGGAGCCGCTTTATTCTTGCTTCAGACTTCTCAGGATTTCTGACTTCTCAGGATCACAGCAGTGAAATGGTGGAGAAAAGAGAAATCACCTGCATGTTTCTGATGATGTAGGATAAGGAATTCTGTTAACAGTAGCTGTTCCCAAGGAGGCAAGGAAGGCCCCAGTTTTAGAGCCTATAGGATAAAAAAGTGTGGTGCAGTGGCTTTGAAACTGTATACTGTATATACACGTGAAAAGTAATCTTGTCTAGCTGAAGCATTTTGATGTGACTGCAAGTATGTAGAGGAGAGGCTGCTAGGTGCCTCAGGAATGACATCACTCATTTCAGCAAAGGTTCAAATTCCAGTCTTGTCTAGAAACAGAGACAACACGTTGGATTTTGATTTACAGTAGCACATTCTCACAAGCTGTTCTCAATACTTCAAGTGTGCAAGAATTGGAACAGAAAAAGAGGTAGGCTCCAGTCCTGGACTCACTTCTTGTACTGGCTTTATGTGCCAGCTTTACCTTTATCATAGGTGTCATTCTTTTCCACTGAAGTTAACAAAACTCATGGAGATAGTCACGGGTAAATGTAAAAGGAAGGTTGAGCATGCTGCGGAAAGGCAGAGTTGCTTGTCTGTCATGAAATCTAAAATGTACATCAAACCATGCACCAAACTATCCCTTAGATTCCTCCCCACTTCTGCAAAAACACTTCAGTGTCTCATTTTTTTCATTTCATTTTTGGCTGATCTGGCTTCTTCCTCTTAATAGAGGTGGTTTAAGGAATTAGTTAAAATGGAACATACCAAGGTAACTAAGCCCTAGGCCTGCAGCTGAACCAGAGAAAGCTAAAATAGATATTCCTCGTGTGGAATCTTTACAAAAGTGATTTAATTATAGCTGATATCAGTGGACATCTGAAGCGTATCAGCTGAGTGATTACATATAGATTTAGGGGGTTTAGAAACTAAACTTGAGATATTTGTCTTCTTGTGCTTGTTAACTCAGATTACTATTTAGTAAGACTGGCATTATGTAAACTCACTTTCTAGGAAGCTTAGAGACCTGGGAATGGGAAAATGGAGTCTTTCATCTGGGTGATGCTACTGTGAATAGATCTCTTGTTGGCAGAGCTCAAAAGCTGCCATACTAAGTAATAGGAATATGGCAGCCCCTATCCAATGAACAAATAACTATATTATAAACCTGCAGGCCCAGCCAGCCCCAGCAAAATGTAGTGTTTTGACTAATGTGGATTTCAGTTCCTTCAGCTTGTCCAAAGGATTTAGACCAGGGCTATTTTGCACTGTAACTCCCAGTTCTGGCTGAAACACTACAAGTACAACCCTTTCTCCCCTGGGTGCACTGGCTGCCCTTTTGGAGTCAGACAGCCCCCATCCCTCTGCTCTGAATCTGTTGGCACTCACAGTGTGACGGTCCTGATGTTCAACACACACCTGTGTGCTGCAGAACATGAACTGCCTGGGATGGTTGAGCTCCAGCTATGGGGTCTGGACACATACATGTTGCTACTGGCCAATACTTTCTCTCTGCTTTCTGTACTACAGCCACATACCCATATCAGGGAGATGAGTGTTGCTCTTTTCTCACAGAAAGCATGCGTAAAATATTGTTAGGTGGTGGTTTATGGCTTTAGACTGAGTCGTCATGGCCATGGATGACAATAGGTGGCAGTGAAACTAGATGGCCTGGCTGCTGCTTTCAATTGCAGCAAGGTAAAATATATATTACCAAGCCTCCTGCTCTTCTCTACTCTTCTTTAGTGTTGTAGGGGTTGTAGGCACAACCCTCCTCCAAAGGCTAAAAGGTGAATGTGCTGTTAGACTGGAGGCAGTGGTGTTCCAGCGACAGGCCCAACAGAACCTCTGTGACTGGATTGCCATCTAGAAAGAGCATTCAGGAAGGCATCAGGATCCCAATTCTGGTGAGATCTACCTCTGCTGCGTGAACATAGGTGTTGCTCACAGGGCCAGCAGGCTTAGGTATACGTACCAGGACCCCCAGGTCTTTCTGCAAAGTTGCTTTCCAGATGGTCTGCCCTGAGTCCTCCTGCTTGTGCTAACTTGTTGTGAGGGTACAACAAGTCTTCTCATCAGTCAGTAAGGAAAATGTTAGGCAGCTTTGGCTTCAGTATCAACCCCTAGGGTAGAACTCTAATGACTCTTCCAGATGGACTTTGTGCTGCTGATCAGAAGCCTTTTGAGGTCAGCAGTTGAGCCAGTTTGAGTCCATCTCGCTGTCCACTTATCTAGCTTATACTTATCAGTGTGTCTGGGAGGGCATTACAGGGGATGGTCTCAAAAACCTTGCTAAAATTGATTTGAACAGCACCCACTGCTCTTGCCTCACCCACTAAGCCAGCCCTGTCATTTTAGAGGAGTGTCAGATTGTTCAAGCATGTTTTTCCTTTCATAAATGCTTGCTGACCTAGTCCTGATCAACTTCTAGTCCTTCATGTGCTTGGAAATGGTTTCCAGGGTTCTGTCCTATTGCCTTCCTGGGGTTTGTGATGAAAATATCAAGGCACTTTCTGAATTTACTTTCTGAGCTTTCGGGAGCACAGCCAAATACATCCCTAGCGTATTTGCTATTCTGTAAAGGATCAACATCCTACTGTTAACTGATTTTAAAATCTGTGGAGAATGCTCTCCATAAATGTCCTATACTCCCAGATATTCAAGAAGCTTCTTAAACGTTTGGGGACATGCCTCCTTAAGGAGATCTTTCCAAGCTGATCAAGAGAGGCTGTCAGGGATGATGTTTGCTGTGTGAACGTGGGCACTCTGAGCTACTTGGGTACCTTGGATCCAGTGAGCTCAGATGGTGTTGCAGGGCTTCCTGCATGATCTCATGTGTGGTGGTGTATGGGGAACAGGGATGGATTGCAAGACGCCTGACATCTAGAATTGAGGAAGGGGAAGGCATTCTTTACTTTTCACGGTTAGCTCTGCTAGCTCGCAGGTTTGCTTTTTACAGCTAGTCAGAAAATATTTCTGAAAGATCACTTCTGGGCAATCATGTGGAAGGGCAGTGGGGTAGTTCAGTCATGCCGCTGAGGGAAACCAAACCGTCTGTCAAGGCTTGATCCTTAGCCTTCCTGCCAGCACAGAGACAGACTCTGTTAATTTGGGGCATCTCTGTGTGTTTTTAACTGCCAGACAGAAAAAGGCTTTGGGGAAGTGTCTTTGAAGGCTCCTGTGACCTTCGTAATGACCATCAGCACTTTTGCTGAAGTAGAATACTTGACAGTTTTTTCCTTTTTGAACCATATTGGTATTTGTTTAAATTAGCTTAATCTTTAACTTGACTCTGGACAACCAGATGTACCAATCACTGTTTTCAGACAATTTTCTTCAGCTTTGCTCTAAAAAGACTAAATACCACCCACCCTGAAAAAAAAAAAAAAAAAAAAAAAATCAGAGGTGGAAATCTTGCATTAAATTCAGAATTTGAGAACTGGGAAACTTTTTTCTGATCAGCTGTTGTGTCACCAGTAAAACTGACTCTGAATGGAATACAAGGAACCTACCAGCAAAAACAAATCTAACATAGTCAGCTGAGCTCCCCAGTGAACTATTTGCATTGTAACCTAACCTGTTCAAAAGGGACTAGCATAGGTTACCCTGTTAAGGCTGAAAAGTGGTAGGGAAATGGAGTTTGTGTGTGGAAAGGCTCAAACTTCTTAATTAGAAGAGTAATGTGATATTGAGTTTGTATTACACTGGTGGAAAAAAGTAAATAACATTTTCTCAGCTAATGTAGAAATAGCTTTAACAGCTGCTTGTCTAATGGGGTGAGAAGAGATGGAAGAAATTCTGCTTCACACCACGCTTCTTGCCAGTATTTGCTCTGAGATGTTTGTTTATCGTTGCAGATGTCACCCATTTGGTTGACCTCAGCAAGGAGCGGAATATGACTGTAACGATACACTTTGAAGGCTGGCCCAGTCGAGTCCCGCTCATGTCTGAACCGATATGCCTGATCTGCAAGGATCCTCGCACCTGCGACCGTGTTCTGACGCTGGTCTCTGGCGCCATCTACAAGATCTCCTTTCTGTGCAAAGACTTGTCCCACCTAAGGATCACAGCTGAACAGGGCATAAGTATGTCACAAGTGGCTCGATGTTGTTTCCTAGAAAATGCTTCCACCCGCTTTTCCCCAGCAGTCAGCCAAACCTTGTCTCTCTCGCTTTAAATAGTGGGTGGATGGAAATTTGGCTTTGAACAGCTGGGGGATGGTACAATGAATCTGGAGATTACCTTGTTGCTCACTGCAGCATCCTACCTTTTAAAAAGAGAAACTGCATAACTATTCCTAGAAGGGAAATGACAAAAGGCAGGGAAGAATCTTCTTACTGAAAACTGCAAAATATGGAAACAGAATAGAAGAGCCATAAATCTGCCCATGAAAATGTGGGATTGAGGTGGCCATCAAGAATGTGTCTTGTGCCATCTGCTTATCCATTTGGTGCAGGATTTTCATAAATGCTTTCAAATACTAGAAGAAGAGTTTTAAGGTATAGATCTAGACTTCAGCTAGTTGGCAACTGTGTCTCAATAAGCAAATGGTGTAACAAAAGTAATTTCTTGACTGAGGAGTTTTTCATATGTTTGTATTTGTCAGTTCTGTTGGTGTCCTGTGCCATTCTAAGGAAAGCTCTTAAACTACAAACCATGCATATTTTGGTAAAAGTTACTGATAGAGGACACCTTCTCAAATAAATACTTACCTGGATCTGTAATGCAAATCTGACAAGACTCTGTATATGTATACTGCAGTACACCAGAAAACTTGCTTTTCCTAGGTATTTACTGTGCAAAAAAAAAAACAATATAAACATTGTGGTTTGTTTTTGTGATTGCAGGCTGCGTAGATCTTCGGTGGTGTCAGAAGAAGATCCATGCCCTTTCGGTGCCCAAGGCTATTACCCAATTGCCAGTTCTGCTGCATAAATTTATTTGGAAGCTTATAGCTCCCGAAGTGATAAATGTAGAAATTACGTCTCCGTCCTTGAAACTGCAGCAGCACCTTCCAGAGCAGAGGTGTAACACGAGCTACAGTTACAGCATTGTTAGTGCTACCCCGGAGATGGACTTGAATGTTGGTATATTCTGTCCTGGTGGAGCCATTGAAAAGATTCAGCTGAGGAACAATATCACCATATCCTTAAAAACATTTGGTAAAGGTTTTTTCAATGATTCTAATCATCAGGATCTGAAAATGTCTTTTGTGCCACATATTAAAGGTAAGTTATTGTTTTGTACATCTTTCCCCATTGTTAGATATTTCAGTACACTTATTAGAACACATTAATACGTAGAAGTGATAGTTCAAATACTTAGAGTCTAGACCTGGAGCTACTGCTTGGACCAGTCTTTATTTGAATCAGTGAGGTGGTTTGTTGCTGAAAGAAGGGAAGAGTTTTGTGATTCAGATGGTTGATAGATGGTTGTGGGAAATTCTGCAGATATATCTGTGAGAATTGTGAATACTAATATAGAAGAGATGATAGGTGAGTTGTATTGCTGGTACTGAGATGTAATTTGACAGTAGAAATTTGCTGGTCATGGGTATAAGCGATACTTCTTTCTTATGGAGAAGAGAGCCTAAATAATTTTACATGCTGAAACAGAAAGCTTTTTTTAAAAAAGGTTTTGAAACTAAGTTTTCATTCCTGTGTTCATTTGCTTTACTACAGATGAGTGTACTTTCACTGTGAGCCCAGATCCAAAAGCTAAAATTTACTTGCAGAGTCCCAACTCCCCTTATGGTCTACCTCCTTACGTCTCCATATCCTGGTACGTCATTGTGCCCACTAAGCAAGTTGCTCGCCTGGGGTTCTCCAAGGACCGCATGGGCATTGCCTGCGAGACTGGGCGTGCCTATGTCAACATAAAGGAACAGACCTCCGGGGCAGAGGAAACCGTGCGCCGTGAGGATGAGCTGCTGCCTGAGCCCCGAAACATGCACCACAACTTCTGGGTAAATGTCTCCAACTGTAAACCTGTAGACAAGATGCAGCTGACCTTGCAATTCTGGGTGACCTTGGCTGAAAAACAGATAGGTGAGTCCTGGAAGTTTGTTGTGGCTTGCTTTGCGCTTGTTTAGTTTCTTTCCACTGGGGGAACAGTAATGCACGCTGCTCTGCATGCCTTGGGTTTTATGAGATCCCTGCTTTCTGAAATGCCTGTCCCATCAAAAACCTTTGGAAGTTACAACCGAGTACTTTCAGGGACTGGGGAGAAAGGATGGTTTTTAATGTTGTGGAGGTTTGACTTTTATAGCTGAGGGGGACTGAGACTGGGTGGTTGGTGATTTTGTTTTTATTTGCTTGTTTATTTTTTGTTTTGCTTTCATTTAATATAGCTTTCTGAATTAGAGATCACAGCCAGAAGGTACAGAAAGATCAAGTGATGTTTCTTTCCCTCCCAAGGTCACAGACCTGGTGAACAGCTTAGAATTTGATTATGCAACATTATTCATCTAAGTAGTCTTTACTTAGTGTTGGCAGTTCAGTTACTCTGTTTTCACATGAATAAGAAATAATCCTTGGGGCAGATCTCCCTGTTCAGTGGAGAGTGTCCTGACTGCTAACAGCAAAAGCTGCATTCTTGTTAAATTTCATCTCTGAAACATATCATTAAAAAACAGAAAGGCATTTTTGGGATAGGCTTTGTTCAAATACATGTAAATTTGCTTCATGTTTGCACTTCTGCATCATCTGTGAAGTATTGGCTACACAAGCTAGACCAGAAACTAGCAAATGACTTTTTCCTTTTTATTTTTTTTGTAATATATACTTTTAAAACATATAACGTTTTTCTTTGCTCACGCATGGGCTTTCCTGATAAATTTCATGACTCTTTGAAAAGCCCAGTCAATACAACTCTTGTATTTTGGAGAAAGGATTGTATTGAGAAGTTGGTGAAAGTAACTATTTCCTTTAGAGAGAGAGAGGCAAGTATTCATACTTTCTTCTCTTTCCTTCATGCTGAGCCAGAAGTTTGAGAGGTTGCAGGTAAGTTTAACAGCACATGAGCTGTACTGAATTCTTGCACCAAGGGCTAACAGTCTGGCAGGGGGAGGGTTGGATGTTTTTGTGGCTGTGGTCCATTGCTAGCAGCAGGAGTTTGTTGTTGCTTGGCCGCCAACCTCTTGGAATTTGCTTGTGTTACCTGTAGGCACGCACATCTCATTCTCTGCATGCAACTGATACACATAGAAAACTGTTGAGGATGTTCAAACCCAACCAGCTTTTAGGAGAAAGCTCAGTGTTCTTGTACCTTGTTGTCTGTTTGCAGATCTAGCAGTGATACTTGCTGTGCTGGCTGGGGCTGGAGTTCTTGCAGCTATTGGACTCACTGTGTGCTGCGTTAAGAAGAAGTAAGTTCGTAATTCGGCATAAGTGTAGTTACAGGTTTAAGAAGGCGTTGTGGGAGAGCAGCTGGCCCTCTGTTTCATGTGTTGGCACAGATCCCTCAAACAAGGGTCTGAAGAACGATGTAGGCAATGCACTTGGTGTTGGAGTGGTGCAACCCCAAGAATGCTGATTTATTCTAAACCAATTCTCTTAGAGTAGAGCAGCATTCTTGGGGTCACAGTACTTCAATCCCAGTGTATTGTCTGGCTTTGCCTTGAAACAAGCCTCTGGCTGTACTGGAAGTAAGGTATCAGTTGTACTTCATCAGTGATTAATGTGAAAGGAAATCATAATGAATGTCGATGCTCAGTATGTGACTGTAGACAAGACTTTGTTAAAACAAGCTGTAAGCTCACTCAGGTATCGAAAGACCTATCTTTCATCTACACAACCTCCAGCAATTTCTTCTGGAGTTTATATATCAAACAGGAGAATTTTTTTGTGAGATGAGCCCTTGGGGAGAGAACTTGATTGTGCAAAGCCAACACACACAGCTTTATTCATGCAAGCACAGTCTGAAGCCATCAATAGTTTTGTTTCTGATACTTGTGGTTAGAATAGTTTTGTTTCTGATACTTGTGGTTAGTACTGGCACACAGGTGGTTTGCTTATGAATCTGTAAAGCTGGAATGAATTTGTGCAATATGATTATTAGAGCAGTTATGGGCACAATTCTCTGTCGCACAGCAAAGGCTTTAAGAATACAGGCTTAAAAACCCTTCAGTTCAGCATTTGGACTTTCTCCCTTTGGAGCAGTCACACCAAAACCAGGAAAACTTCATTTGACTTTCATAGTGGATCTGCTGTTTCACTCATCTTCAGCACCACTCAGTCTTGTTTTGTGGGGTCTGATGGTCTTTATGTCCTATTAATGCCTGTGGAAGTTGAGCGGTTCAGCATAGCTGGGATGTTCCAGTTGTACCTGGAAGGCTGCTGGAATTAATCTTGCAAACTTCAGGGCCAGTAGAACAGCAAGAGATAACCAAACAGCTTAAAGTTCCTTTCTGCTCTGTTTAAAAAAAAAAAAAGCATGTCTAGACTCAAAATTATTTTTCTTAAGGTTGCTAGTATAGCCTTCAATCCAGGTAGACTGTCTGACACTGTAGCTGGGGTGGGTAAACAGCTGTCATTACTGAGTTCAAATGCACTAAGCCACGTATTGTTTCTGACCTGCTATCAACTTCAACTCTGTAACAGGAAGAAGAAAAGCCAGAATCCCATGGTGGGAGTATACAATGCTAACGTCAATACCCAGATGCCTGGAAAACAACGCCTATTCAAAAAAGATAGGAAAAACAACGATTCTCATGTCTATGCAGTTATTGATGATGCTATGGTCTATGGGCACTTGCTGAAAGAATCCAATGGCTCAGTCGCTCCAGAAGTTGACGTGTACCGGCCTTTTGATGGGCCCATGGGTAGCTTGCCACCTTCTCCACCTCCATTCTCTTTCAGAAAAGACATTAAACGTTCCCCTAGCACAGAGGAACCTCCACCTCTGGCAGAAACAGACCATGACTCTTACACATTCGCTCATCAGAAATCAGGGGAATTGGAGGACAATGGAGATACAAATGAGAAGAATAATGGAGATACAAGCACGTCCTTCCTGGAGGATAAGGAACAGGAGGGATTAGAGGAATAATTTTATGCCAGGCATGGCAGTTTCCTGTGGAAATACAGGTACCCTGTAAAGACAAGGTTCTAGGGGAAAAAAAAAAACAACAAACAAAAAAAGGTAACAGAAAAAGAGTGTTATTTTTAAATGTGTTTTGATACTGTTTTGGCCTTGTTTGTTTTTTTAACTTCAGCTATTGGTAGCTTCCAGTTTTAGAGTGAACATCTAGTAAACTCAAACAATGGAGCACTCCAGGAACGTTTACGTGTCTGGTTGTGGAAATAGATGGCAAAAGTATGCTCCTGGTTTTTATTGTAAAGACTTCAGGAGAAGGAATTCATAACATTACCAGCTTAAAACTGTGGCAGCTAATAGAGTGAGGAGAGTCTTCTGTCCAGTGTACTTCCTCCCTTCTCACGAGTCCTTTGTCCTCAGTGTTTGCTGGTGACTTTTTGAAGACATAGGCCATGTCATGTGCTCAGGGCAGCTCCAAATTGCACGCGTGTGTGTTCCTTTTCCTAATGTCTAAGCGAAGGACTACAGACTGTCATTTCCAAAGCTCGAGGCTTGAAAATTCATTGTATTTAACATAGTGATTGGTATGGAAGTGTACTGAAAGACCATGTATGC
This sequence comes from Oxyura jamaicensis, assembly GCF_011077185.1. Taxonomy (NCBI): domain Eukaryota; kingdom Metazoa; phylum Chordata; class Aves; order Anseriformes; family Anatidae; genus Oxyura; species Oxyura jamaicensis. The sequence continues at coordinate 46,335,810 of NC_048894.1, forward strand.
AGTCTAGAAGAGTTCTGTGCAGGTAAATCAGTGTGAATGCTTGGGCTCATCTGGCTCAGAAGTAAAGTTATGGGTTTTTATCTGATTTTCAACTGATGTTATAATACTTCAATAGCACTGTGTGACCCTATACCAAAGAATGTTTTTTCTTTATGCTTTTTTTTTAAAAAAAAAAAAAAGTTTAAAAATTCTAAAAACAATTTGCACTTTGGTTCAGATGCCTGTAGCGTTCACATTTTGCTAGTATCTTGACATTGTGGTCCAAGTAAGACTAAGGATTTGATGAAGAAATGACAACGCTGTCATCCAGCTGTTTACTAATGCATTTTACTTTAACTGTTAGAGATGCTTGGTTATTTAATAAGGATAAGAAGCAGGGTAAAGAAAAATAGATTGTTTCCAGCAGGCAGTTTCTCTGAAATGTAAACTGTGTGAGTGGACCCATTATAAGGGCCCACATTTTGTGTTTTTTTGGTCATTGGTCTGAATTTAACAACTATCTTGAAATGATGGTGGAGATAACTCTTGATTTCTAGTGGGACTTACACTTCAGTCATCTAGCTGCCTTTGAAAACCACCTCTTGCAATAAGGTAAATAATAGCTTCCATTTCTGTGTGCTGTACTTAGCACGTCCCTCAGCTTCTGTGCCTTTTACAACTTGAGGGTCGCATCTTCATGCAGAGGACCACGGGTATACGACTTAAGTTGGCTTTTATATACAGACATCTGGCTTGTCTGGGTGTGCAGTTACTTAAGATGTTTGCAATTTTGCAAGCAGCACAAGACTCAGCAACTTGAGAATTTCTCTCCAAATGTTTTACCGTGACTGTTTCTTGCCTAATGATGCACAGAGGTACCATATACCAAGGGTGTTGCATGCAATAACATCTAAAATTAAAATGTCTTTACTAAAAACCTTACTGTTTACATCAAAAGAAATGTAGATTTCTTCCTGTGTTGTCAATTTGCAATGCCAGCACAGTTTATGTATATGGACAAGTTTGTATATTTAACAGTTATACCATTATACTGCCTGGACTAGTATGAGATTAAGTATAATGTTATATATGTCACATTTGTCTCAGTTTTCTGTAGCATGTCAAAAAACACATGCCAGCTAAAAGTGCCTTTTAATTGTTTAATGTATTTTTCTGCTTGCGTTTAGCACTTTTAATACAGAAATGTGTTCCTAGATCTCTGGCAGGTCACTGGGATCACATATTTCAAAGTGTACTGGGGGTATTTTCATGTCATTTGAGAACTTGAAAGGATTCCTGCGGTACCGATGTATCTTTTTCTCAGGTAACTGGATTGCCACAGTACCTTTTATCAGGGTAGTCCAGTTATGAGTTCATCTGGTCAGTGCTTCTCTCTTCTCGTTCCTTGAAAAGGAACGCGTTTGTGAGAGAAACTAAAGCCTGCCTCGCTCTTCCAGCTCAGTTTCTGCAGTTGCTTAGGTGAAATCTTTGAGTTCATGTTCTTTCTGGAAAAAAAGATGAAAACATCATAGAGGTTAGGCTTTTGTTTACAACCTCTTGATAGGAAGAATATGATGCTTATGGATGTCTTATTTGTTCTATTTTAACTCAGCTCTTGGTATGACAATCTAAACCTTAGACTGGAAACAACTGTACACTAGGGTTGACTTCCACTGTGCTTACGTTGGTACATTAGGGTAAGAGTTCAGGCACAAATTGCAGTTCACTTTTCCACGTGAGAAAGTTGTGACTTTTTAAAAATAAATAAAAAGTAACTATATTACCAGCTAGAGTAATTAGCATACATCTTTCTCTTGCCTCAGTGTACAACTATATGTATGTTATGTGAGTGAAGTAGTGGGAACTTCAGAAGATCATCTATCTGATCATCTCTGAAGGGATCACACGAGCTTTCAGAGTGAATGATCTCTGCAGTCCTGCCAGCTTGGTTTAGTTTTCTGCATGGGAACAGCCTCCACTGGAGCAGGGGAAGACTTGGTGCTCCAGAGTGAGTGAGTACCCCTCAGCAATCCCGTGGAGCAGAGGAGTTTCCTGCAGGATTTCAGCAACATGCATCCTTGCAGGGAAAAGAGGGAGGAATAATTTTTATCAACTAGTACGTAAGTGTCCATTTCTGTAGATTTCCTGCTGGAAAACCTTCTACAGATTTCAGTGAGTGTTGCCTTCATATGGAGTACAGGGTCAGCCTTGAGTGTGTTGATATGTCAGTAGCTTTATCACCCTAGATGACAGGTTCTCCAGAAACCCCTGCTGTTTTGCCATGATACTACAGTGCTGACCATAAGCATCCTTCTTGTTGCATTGCCAGTGACATGCTATTAATTGCTGGTTTTAAGGCATGTTTAGATCAGTGAGGAAAAGGGTTGTAAAATATGAGAAGCTTTCTGCACAAGTGTCTCAGTGGCTTCTTGCTGAGGTTGTGATGTTTGTGATTTATTCACATCAAACTGACACACACAACTGAATTCCACATCAACTTCTCTTCATTCATACTGTTTTATTACTAGCCTTCTAGCCCAGACAACCGACCCTTATGGAAATGTGTGAAGCCCTTCTTTGCTCTAAATCAAAATGCAAGGAATCCGTAAATATTGACTGCTTGCTTGTTTTGTTTGTTTATTTTGAAGCAAATTCGATGCATCTAGGAAATGAGGTTTGAAATCCTCACTATTTCTGAGGATTTTGGCAGTCTCTGGGAATGGCTCTTAGGCTGAATTAGTTGGACCTGTTCATGGAGGGAGGGCAGACTGAGCAAGGATTAGCCAGTCCCTACCCCCCCTCCAAAATCACCACTCAGTATGAATGCAAATGAAGGTACCACTACTTGCTGCTTGGGTTTGATTCTGTGCGGTTCTGAAAATCCTGATGTATCAAAATGCTCAATAATTGCTTTATTTTAAATGTGTATGCGAATAGTCTAGTGCAATTTCCAGATGAATCAAGGGCCAGGTTATGGTAGTTTATATCAGAGTAAAAGCTGGAGAGCATCATTAAGAAATGAAAAAGCTGGTTTTGTTGTTGACACCAGACTAATATCGAGACTTCAGCTCCTCAGTCTGACAGAGAATAAATTTAACTACGTGAATGTTGTCGGGGGAGGGAGCAGGGAGGAAGCAAAACATTGAAAGCCACCCATCTGCATATGTATCTCTGCCAGCCAGCATCTAAATAAGGCCTGTGGTGTGCACAAAGTGGGGGCAAATCTGTGTCCCTCAAAACTTTGAAGCTAGAAACTGAAAAGCATATTGGAATCATTCCTGTGGTATAAATGGCTTTTTAAGTCCAACTTTTAGTGATTGTTTTTGATCAAGTATAGCTTCCCAATAAAGTGCGGGTTGCCTGATTTTCTTTGAAGTGGAGGAGTTGTGGTGTGGAAAAGATCCCTTCTGGAAGAGGGGACACTGCTTTTACAGGGACTCAAATTTTGCCATCTTGTTCTATCTGCATAAATGAAGCATGGTGAATTATTTCAATTAGCAACACTCCTAACATAAGTGTTTTTGTTTTTGTTTGTGGTTTTGGCTGCTTCCATCTCTTGTATTAAAGAATTGCCGCACTGTTGCATACACTTACGGGTAGGATAAATCCTCAAAAACAGGAAGGAACAGCTTTGTTTTTTGCTACATATATATAATCTGTAAATATATACATATGTTTATATAAATATTATATATGCATATAGTTATTCTGGTACAAGAAGTGCTACAGTCATTCCTAGCTGTAGTAAAGGAGTGCACCCAGTCAAATATGCTTTAACAGAGCAATGCTCCATCAGCGCACAGCACAATAGAGCAATGCTCTATCAGCACACAGCACCTTTTTAGACCTGAGTGTCTAGAAAAATGGTATCGCTTTCTGAAAGTGATGCAAAAAAAATAAAAAATGAGGAGGAGAGTGAAGAAAATGAGAAGGAAACATGTCCTGTAATCTTTGCAACAAAACATTTCCAAAGTAAATTAAAACTGTTCTTCTTCCTGCCTGTTTATACACTTGGTAATTACTTTCACAGCTTAATGCTTTACTTATTCAAAAGCTTAAAAATGTTCAGAGCGCTTTACTTTCATTTGTTTCCTTAAGTTAATTAGACCATGATCAGTTTTTACTTAGTAAGTGGAAAACTCTAAAAAGTAAGCAAAAGCATAATGAAATCTTTTAGTATAATTGCTCTGTGAGCATCTTGTAGCTTAGCATCTCAGAGCAATTTTAAAAGGCAGCAAGCCATTACATTTTTCCGCTCTAACTTCTCTTCTTTGGAGTGATGGAGAGCAAGTGTCTAAACATCTTAAACCAACCTAATAATTATAACACACGAGTTCATGCTTATCAATTTTTATCTTCTGAAATATTAGACATTTTTTCTTGCTAGTGAAACATCTGAGGAAAGTGGCCTACTCACTATATGCACACACATTCTGATGTTTGATTTTTGGCTGATCAGTTCTATGTTTCATTTTAGCTGCCTTGGCCTCCCTTCCTTCTGCCGGAGGGATTACGCTGAGGGTGCTGGGTGCGGTTTTCTACAGCAAGGTCCCCGGATTTTGCTGCCATGGGGCTGCTTCAGAGTTGACTGAGGTGACAGTACTTGAAATGATTGTTTGCATTTAACTTCAAGTAGCTTCAGAAGTATTTGGAAAAACATTGCTAGGGGTAGCATAAATTATTCTGGAAACTCTCTTAACATGAATGACCTCCTATATGACTAATGCCCAATTAGAAACCAAATTAGATGGAAATGTGCAGAACAATTAGCCAGGCCCATAAGTGGTGCTGTGAATCACGTCTTTACCCGTAACCTCTTTGCAAGATACACTTCACAAAATCTAATTGCTTCACTGATGTTTACAACAGCAAAAATGTCTCCACCTGTTCATAGTTTGCATTAGGTGATGCAATGGTGATGACTCTTGGCTCTCTGTCACCAAAGAACAAAGCAGAAGATCTGTTGCCCTTCCTGCTACCCTGAAGTCAAAGTAGGTGAGAATAATGTATCATGTCTCTTCTGAAATATTATGATTTGAGGCTCAGACACCAAGATAAACTTCTAATTGTTAAGGTGAAACTTATCCTTTATTCTAAGAGTGGATGTTTTTCTGGATTCTTCTAAGATGTGCGTGTTTTCTTCAGGGCTAAAGCCTAGCCTCATATTAACCCCTGTCCCACTGCAGTCAGGGGGTGAGGACCACCACCTGGTCCCATTGCAGAAGGAACGAGTGTGTCCCTGTCCCCCTCAATCCTCTCCCTCCATAGAGGCTGTTTGTTGTAGTGCATCTCCTTCATGTGTTTCTGATGGTGGCAATCAGGTGCCCATCAGGTAGAAGCCACCTGACCAGTGTGGGAGAACGAGTGAATTTCAGATCTGAAACGAGAGTGAGAAAAAGAGAGGGGGAAGCTTTCTCACCTCCTGGACAATCACAGCTACCCTTCTGTGCCACCAACATCCAGGAGATGCTGTGGGGTAGGCAGGGTGTGCTGAGTTTTGGGGGATGGCGAGGACTGATGTGCTGCTCTGGGTGTTGCCAAGCTAGCTCACGTACATCCCATCTCTGCTGGGTCCCATGGGTCTTGCTGCCATGGCTTGATTTCCCACTTTTTAAGGGTGAGGAATCCCGGCTGGCAGCTCTTTCACCTAACCCAGTGCAGGGGCCTGACTCTGAGGGGCTGCTAAGTGCTTCAACTTCTCTCCTATGGCTTCAGTTTTGGGGGTGGGGGGGGGGGAAAAGGACCCCTTTGAAAGCGGGTTCCCTTGCTGCTGATACTGGGGCTTCTGTGAGGGGTGGCTCATGCAGCTGCTGCTGGTGGCCTTGGCTGAAATTAGGACCACACTGGCTATTGAGGGCCTGCTCCTAGCCGTGGTACTCAATTAAATCACATTTCCATACCAAATTGTTCATGCAAAAGATCTCCAGATAGCATTGTGCAGCCATAGGCATGTCAAATTTTACCTTTGGCAGCATCAGTTTTGGATCCTAACTAAAAAGCACCATCCCTTCCCCTGGGGAGAAGGGTGCATGTCACCAGGGCTTCTGATAGGCAAGCAATTACCTGGTGGACAACACACTCATAACTGTGCTCAGTGTCTCATTTACAGGTAAGTGGAGTTGAGTTTTGGGGGGTGGAGGGTTGGTTGGCTGCTTTGTGATTTTTGTGTGCTTGGAGCTGGAGCCCACCCTGTGGGTTTCAGCTGAGAAGCTGCTCATGGCTAGGTCACAGCTCAGGAAACAGGCCGGGAGGGAGAAGGAGCAAGCCTGCACAGAGGAAGGCAGCACTTGTTCTTAAATTTCATTTTTTTCCATAAAGCTACTGCTGTAATAGGATTTGCTGCTGTTGTTGCTGCTGCTAAGCTTGCAGTAAGCACACTGACCATGACATGGAGCTACTCGTACAGCTAAGACATGATGATATAATGGAAGAAGAGTATTGAATCAAGGTTTTCAGGCAAACTTAATTTTCACAATTTCCTGATTTTTTTTTGAGGACGTTGCCTTAGTATCTCCTTAATATCTCTGTGTGTTTCATTGTGCAGGAGTCCAGTCCCATAACCACAATTTTCCTCATATGCAAATGCTGCTTGTGCAGCCTTTGCTGACAAATTAATAAAATACCAGCAGCATCTCTGGGATGTGAACACACTGTTTATCCTGTGCCTTGGGGTCACCTCTCTGCTCCAGGCTTTTTGGCGATGGCTGACTTGTTCCATCACGAGACCTGGTAAAGGGAGAACCAAAGTGGAAGGAGGTCATAGCAGCTTACGGACACCTCTCTTGTTCCTCCCAAAAGAGGAGGGCAGCCCTTGATGCAGCCAGTTCCTGACACCATCATGACTTTCCTTGGACCTCGAGGGGTCATCCAGGCCCCCTGACTATCACGTGAATCAAAGACTTCATCTTTCCTTCTGGGCTCATTGCAGTTTTGCCTCCAGAGCTGTGCGCTCTCATTTTGGGTGCATTTATCACTTGATAAAAGCCCTGAGGTGGTTTTGCATCTGCCTGTGGGTGCTACCTACATCTGCAATTCCAGCAGGTTTGACAATAGACTACTCGTATAGGCTGGCAAAACAATTGCTGTAAATGTTTGGGTTATAGAAAAAAAAAATCTCAATAATGATTATTTTTGCCTGCTTTCATGCTTTTCACATTTTATATGTAAGGCTTTTTTTCCTTGGTACCATGCATTCAGGTTTGCTCACCTTTTTCCGGTGGTACACTACACTTGCTTGCTGTGTTTGCATTCCTTTTTGTTGTGTACAGTTTAATTCAGAAGTGAGAAGCACTGGTGGTTGTTCTGCTTCATTTCTGAAAGCACACCGAGTTTCTAGGCTGTGTAGAAAACTGTCAGTCACTCGCTGTAGGTACACAGCACCCCACCCACAAAGCTCCTTCCAAGTCCTTGCTCTTCAATGGAGCCAATTGTTTCACCGTGTTTATAACTAGTGCTATTTCTGGACCATTTCCTAAAAGCTGACTGTTATAAGGCCTACCCACTCGGTGGTTTGGCTTTCTGCTCTGACATACTAAAGTACAAGAGCCAGTTTCCATGGGCGTATGTTGCAGCAACTGGTGCATGGGCAGGTGGGACCTGGGACATCTCCCGTAGCCTGGGGCTCAGATCCCCAATGGAGGAGTTGGCTTTGGAGCTCAAGGGGTGTAGGTTTGGATGCAAACCTTCCAGCAATGGAGGCAGCATCCAGGTTGCATGTGAATCTGGATGAAATTCAAGCTGCCCCTGGACTGTCTTGTTCTAAATGCAAAGCAGTATATCACTGCTGTTAGGCTGATTCACAGCTGCATCTACCCCCTTTCTAATTGTGCTTGAGGTGCGATCGTTTAATGTGAAACGTGCCTTGTTTGCTTCCTGTGGCTTCGGTGGAGTTGTTTCAGATTTGTATTGGCTGAATTGCTGTATGAAGGTTCTTTCTTCTGATCACAATTAGCAGAGCAGCAAGACCTGCTGTCTAAAGCTCTGGCAACATCACAGTCCAAAAATCATATCCCATAGGAGAATATTTTATCAGCTTCCTGGTAACTTTTTTTCAGTAGGAGGACATTTATGTGACACTTCATCCCTCAGGTGTCCATCAATCTTGCCCTGAAATGCCTGTTTCTCTCCTCTGCCTGTAGAAGAGAAGCCACCTCACACAACAGATGCCCTAATCCCTCCACCATCTTCATGGCCCCATCATTGCGCTGGCTCTGTTAGGTCCATGTCTCCTCCCTGTACTGAAGAGCTCCGAACTGGCCCTGGCCCTCTAGATGTGGCCTCACCAGTGCTGAGAAACACAGAAACAGGGTACGAGAATTGAGTGAGTGAGTGACAGAGACCTTGCTTTTGGGTTCCCTGTGATTCTCTGCCAACGAGTGTCACAGAAATAAGAAGCATACTTGTTGCTGCAGTGGGACGCTCAGCTGGCCTGGAGGGTATTTCTGCAAACCAGGAGGTGCTGTGGGTTTTGTTACCCATGTTGCATTTTCTGTTAGAAAACACAATACTTCCAAAACTGCTTTTGTAAGCATCGCTTCTTCAGGCCTGTCCTTCACTGCCAGCCTGTAGGGTTGCTGCTTCGTGCTGCCCTTTTCAATACGCTCGGGGCTGAGCAAAGCACAGCTGCCCTGCCACCAGCTCTGGCTGCAGGCACAGGTGGCCCAGGCCCCCAGCGTGAAGGTGACACAGCCACTGTCCTGTCCGTGTGGCACAGTGAGGCTGACGGATGCTGTGGGTAGCATGTTGGAGAGTTTCTCTGGCTGCATTTCCAGCAGGCCCCAGCCATTACCCACACAGTCCCCCCAGGTGCTCCCATCCCAGAGGTAATGTGGGATGCTGTTAGGTGGATTAAACCACTGGTGTTTTTTTTTTTTTTTTTTTTTTTTTTTTTTTTCTCCCTCCACTCTGTACACCACAGTATGATATTCTCTCTTCTCTGCTTTACCTTCTACCCCCAAGGTGATGACTTTTATGCTCTCATTATAGTGACCCCCAGCTGTTTTATATTTATGCTCCCAGCAGTTGTATGGCTTACTCTTGTTTGCTGATCTTCACAGATCTGTGACTCTTCCCTGCATACAGCAGCTTCTGAGATGGAGTGTTGTGTCTCTATCTTTTATTTTATTTGCAAAAGGAGATACTGAAGTGGGGTCCACTGCTTAAATAGGGGCTGGACCAAAGAGCAAATCCATAAAAATAACATGGCTTAGTGGTGCAGGGGTGGAGGTGCTCCTTCCCTTTGAGGGTTGCCAGTGCACCCTGCCAATGGTCTTATCCCCCAGGCTGAGGTGAGGAATGCTTTGTTCTTGTAGTAGGCAGAAGCAGAGGTGTTTGGGAGCAGTTCCTTGCTGCTGCTGTACATCCTCTCCTCCCAGCCATCACATCTCCATCTGGCTCTGCTGTTGGGTTTGGGGATATCAGAGCAGCCTCAATGGGTACGTGGCCCCAGTCCTGAGAAAGGAGGAGGTGGAGTAAGGACAGAGGGAAAATGTGGACTCGCCTTCAGGAGGCCAAAGAAACAAAGAGGAGTACTGTGATAAGCAAGGATGAGGAATCTTCCAGAGACTGATGCAAACCCTCAGCTCCTCCCTCTGCTATGAACAGCACTTCTTTTTCTTTGGCTTCTAGAAGGAAATCCATAACTCATATGTTGTGTACAGTAAAGAGAAACATGAAGAGAAATGTTATACACAACACTGAAACTGCAGGGTCAGGCGTGACATCCTGGGTCCAACAATGATGTCAGGAGCAGTCGCCTTTCCCTGTGCTCCTCCCAGCTTCAAGAGAGCAAACGGTGTGTGAAGCCTGAATGGTGCCTGGAAGGAGAGGAGGGGTGTGAGAAAGATAGATATGAGCGAGATATCTGCTGAGAGCAACTTGTTGTTCTCTAGATTTTGACAGATCAACTCCTTAATGTACTCATGGGGAACATCCTTCTGGATCAATCTCCATCCTGTTTTTCAGATTTGCACTCCATGCAGAGAGCTGGTCTAGCTATGGCACCTGCATCTTCCTGAAAGGTCAGCACCACCAGGACCTGAGACTTTCACATCACCCCCCTGTAGTTCCTGGCCTCCCCTAAAAGGCCACTGTTTACTTCTCTGACCACACAGTTGCATTTTAAAACCTTGTGGTTTATGAACAGTCAGGATTAAAACCAGCAAGCTTCAGGTTTTGCTAGATTGCCTTCATATGTATCTCAAAAAATTGAGAGATCGTCTGCCAAGGGAACTACAGGGTACATATTGAGACAAGCTGGCTTGTGGGGTGTAGCCTTGACCTGTTGTCAAGCACTCTCTTCCATGGGGATGTGTTGGCTTTTCTTTGGAGGATGCTGAGGAGGAGAGGAAGGAGAGGGAGGAAGAGGAGGAGGAGAGAGAAGTCACCTCAGTGAGGGAAGGAGGGGGATGCTCGGTGCTGTGGCATCTCTGCTGGTTGTGAAGGAGGTGGGAGGCAGCCTGGCAAGTGCTGGCTACAGGCTGGGGCCTGAGGCACCACCACTGCTGCCAGATGTGAGCGAGGGAAAGACCTTTCTTCTGGGCTGGCTCTTACGTCGGAGTGAAATTTCCCAACAGCAATGGGAAGGGAGGAAGGAAATGTTATTTACCTGTCAAAGGATTCCCTGCCTGTCTCTCATCCATGACTGGGATAATAAGAGCAGGGACAATCCTACAAAGAGCATCACAGAGCTGGGGGTTCTTGCTTCCTGCTCTTCTCCTCTGCCTCCAGTGCCTCCCACCATCAGACAGGTCCCTGGAGCTACTCTGAAGAGAAATGCATGGAGTGGGAGAAGGAAGCAGTCTGACCACATTGACTCAGCTTCGTTCCTTCAGCAAGCTATTTATATGTTTATTTTATATTCATTTGAACAGCAGAAAGTTTGGCAATAATGACAGCCTAGGAAGTATGCACTGTGTGTGTGCTTTTGACCCCTCCGGCTTGGCTCTCCCACATGATGTTTTGAAGACCCACCACTGTGCTATTTTCAAGCAAAGCAACAAATCAAAATTTGTCTCACTATGAGCCTGAGTCCCATTGGGATGCCCTCCGTCTGGCCGTGCCGGGGACGTGTAGCCTGAAGGGCAGGGCCAGTACCAAGCGCTGGACTTCAAGGAACCGCTGATGCATTTCAGCCAGCAGTCAGCAAATCAATGCCAACAAGGCTGTGTTAAGCTGTCAGGGTGCTCTGCAATCCTTTCCCATTGTTTCTATTTCTTTCTTTATTTTTTTTAACCCTTTTCTCAGCAAAAATTTACCAAGGCCAGATCTTCAGCTCAGGGCGACTCTACGGGCACAAACTGAAACTCAGCAGGTTTGTGTTTGCCAAGCATTTCAGCTGGGCTTCCATCATTAAAACAAGCTATATGATTCCTTCAGTGGCTAAAGTCAGACTTCTCAGGGTTCATTTTTGATAGACAGTTGTCTTTTATATTGCAGCATATTCCCTAGCAGCTTTACATTTTTGTTATTTTATGCAATTGTTTCACCTTCTACTTCCAAGAACATATTTGACTGAGCATAAATGAAGCTTGTGGTGGGATTTTTTTTTTAAAAGGTCAGATGCTGGGGCTAGCTCCCCCACTGAAGTCAGTGAAACGTTTTCTTCTTACTGGTGAGAAAATGGTCAAAGAATGGGGGATGCTTTTGGGATGGACACACTTCTTCTCAGCACATCAGGCCATTGAGCAATATGGTACTGGGCTGACAAGTGTCTCAGCACAAGGCAGAAATTAACACCCTCTGCTCTCTGAGACAGGACCCGATCCCTGAACTGGGACTTGCAGGGGAGCAAAGCTGGAGGAGAAGGCACAGACTGGCATTGCCGGTGTCCCAGCAAGGTTCAGCGAGGTGGGAACGGAGACTGCAGAGCGACAGCCCAGGCCAATGAAACAGTTGTTGGCAAGGCTGGGTTGTCGTGCTGGTTCTTCGCCGAAACCACCTTGTAAATTTCCTGTGTACAAAAATATATCTATGAATCATGCCTTAGGGGGAAGGATGTGAATGGGGCTGGCTGCGGCCAAGTGAAAGGCAGCACAGCTCCGACCTGAGGCCGGGCCGTGGCGGCTGCCCAGGCCGTGGTGCTACATGAAGGTGCGTGCGGGCCTGCGTGTGTGCGTGTACACCTGGGTGTGCACGTAGCCACTCTATAGCTCTATACGGCCCCGCTACACGATCATGAACTGGCAGACGTACGGCAGCTGCTCCTTGCACCTCTTGTCAAACCACTTGCCCACCGCCGCCCCCGACAGGGCCGCGCAGTTTTCCAGCTTGCCGCCGTCAGGCTGGGTGGTGATCTCGGTCTCCCAGTTCTTGTAGCGGACAGGGCTGCCCGCCATGTCGACCCACTTGCCCTCGGCTGCCATGTCGTTGAGGCCCAGCCAGATCTCCACCTCGGCCCCGATGCTCTTGCGCATGTAGTCGTAGAGCGCGTCGTTCTCCTCCCCGCTCTGCGGCGTGCCGAGCGTGCCGCCCTGCGAGATGCAGTGCTCGCTGGCCTCGTGGTACGTCTTGCTCTCAGAGAACGCCAGGTAGCATTTTAGGTGAATTTTGGTGCCTTTCAGGCAGACTGAGAGGTCGCCACATGGATGGGACAGAGAAAGAGCAAGGGAATTGGTTTTAAAAATCAACACTCATTTCTTGGGCAAGCTGTGGTGCTGCCACCTCACACCTATGTCCCACATGGAAAGGATGCAGCCTCCACACTTGGAAACAGCCCCCCAGAAAGGACCTGGGGGTGCCCTTGTCTCTGTCTGTCCTCAGTGTCCCCTCTCCCTGCCTGCTCTCTTCCCATAATGGAGCTGCGCTTTCTCGCCTTGGGAGGCAACATCTGTCTCTGCTGGGGGCTGGAGTGTTTTGGAAAAAACAGCCTGCAATTCCAACTCAACCACCTTAATTATGCAAGCATGAATTTTTTTTTTTTTATTTTTTTTATTTTTTAATAGGTTTTGATCAGAAGTGTGGTGCTTTCATAGCTTGAGGTCTTCAGAGGAAATATCTACTTGCCTCCGATTTTAATGTTAAGAACAGCAATTTTTTAAAAATTTTAAGCTTTAAGCCCTGAGAGTGCAGGGTACTCTATCCAAACAATAGCTAATCAGAGCCATTCATTAATATCCAGACCAATTACATCTCAGTGAATGTGAGCCTGGATCTAAAGCCTTGATTTTGCTTGTGTTTCTTTCTTTTAGGGAGGAAATTCTCCCTAACTTGCATTTTTAACACATTTCTGTAGCATGTTCTGCAAGTCCCTCTCCTGCTGATGTCATGGAGTTTGCAGGTCTGGAAATTGAACATTTTGAGACCATACTCTGTCCATGTCACACAAGGCATGGTGGGACCAACCCCCAGTGAGGTTTCCTGGGCAATGCCACAATATGTATGAGGGATCAGGTAGCCATCTCACTGGGCTTCAGCCAACAGACTGCAACAAACAAAAAGTAAAGTGTGTTTGACTGAAGTTCAAAATAACCTATTACCCATCCCGCTGATTCATGAAGGAAAATGAACATCTGGCTTAGTGTCATGGAAATATCAATAGCTTTAGAAATGGGAAGATCTAGCACATAAATAAGGGGGCCATATGCTGCACAACTCATGTCATTAACTGCCTGAGGAGCTTCCTCTGCCTGGAGGAACTGCAACAAGGCCATGCATTGCTTTGATCCCCAGCTCTCTCCCTGTGATGGACACCTCATCACAGAGTACTTGGGCATCCCTTTTCAAAATGCATGGAGCAATAGCATTATAAGCAGCTCCTCACTCAAAGTGAAAGCCGTGCCTTCTTCAAGGAGTCCTTTACCTGTCTGAAGTGCTTGCTTTTCCTTCAGTAGAGCAACCTCCTGAGAGATGTTGTCAATCATGGCCTTCAGGTCTTCAATCATTTTGAGGCTTACACCATCTGTTGGAGAAATCAAGGGAGGAGCGTAAACATCCACCACATTCCCAAGGGAGGCAGCTGAAGCTGTTCCTATAATCAAAAATCCCCATTTCCCTACCTGCAGAGAAAGACAAACAAAAAGCATCCACAAAGCCAACGTCTGTCCCCTAGTACACCCATCAGAGAGAATATTTGCTCGCTAGCCTGGTTGCACTGGCAGCCCGGATTCCTACACTGGAGGCACGGCATCACAGCTACCTCTGCCCCCGTCCTGCCTCAGGACAGGTAGCAAAAAAAGAGCCAGAGCTGGTCTTCTGCCATGAGAAAATGCTTCCTTGGCTGGGGAGTTGTTTGTGGCCTCCTACCAAAACCTGTGTCTTGCTAGGTGTGTTGCTTCTGGCATTGTAGATGCTCTTACCCAGCAGACAAAGTGCTACTAGGGGACCAATGAGATCACAGAGATACTTTCTTAAGGAAAGGCTTCTTGGTCTTAAATAATAAAGACTTCTGAAGACAGCTTCCTCCTGGAACATAAAGGACAAAAGCTTCTTTGCAATGAAGACACTGCTTTCCTTGCAGCCTCCTTTGTAAAGCTAGTCAGGCTCACACACTTTCCCTACTGCACACCACTGTGATGTCTCCTAAGACAAGGGATGTGAAGGAGCTGAAAAAGCCTTTGGTAAGATTCTGCTAGCCTTGAACAGCAACCTGTGGCTTAGCACCAGCTCGTCATCAGACCCTGATTTCTTTTGCGTAGGAGCAGAAGGGCCAGTTACGGCATGGAGGTGGGAAATCAGACACTAAGGAATTATGCAATATCATTGCACTGTCCCTGCTGCTCCTCAGGTGCTGCTGCTTCATCTCACCTGCTGTAAGCACCTGGAAGTCAGAGGGATCAGGAGGAGGGTTTTAAGCTGGTTTACTCCTTGCTCATTTAACTTTAATGTGTCCGGTTAACTCTAAGGCACTAGCTATTATTTTGGTGCCTTTCATGAGAACACTTTGTGGGAAACAACTAATTAATTAACAGGCTTGTTCATCCATGTCTCTCTTGCAGCACAACAAATGTCCCCCAGATTTAAGTAACATCCAGAGGCCATGGTGAGATATCCTTAGAGAGCCTTGGGGCAGCTCCAGCTGGGTTTGCTGTGCCAGTCTCATGCTGGAGGGCTCCTGACACCCCAGGTGGACACATCTCCTTGATAACTACCCTGTCCTGCTCACTACCAGGTTTCCAAGTCATTGGCTTCCAAGTCATTCCTGCAGCAGCAAGAGCAGCAAGTCCACCTGGGGAGAAAAGGGATTCAGCAACATTTTTTATTATTATTATTTTTTTGTGTGTGTGAAAAAGGGTTCATATTTCTGACAACTCCTTTCCACTGGTTGATTTGCACTTCAGCCAAAAAGCAAGTGCCATGGCTATGTCAGCAAATGCTGATTTATATATATATATATATATATTTAGATATATATTTATTATTTTTTTTCCAGCAGTATTTTTCTGTGCACTTCTATTTCCTCAAGGCTGGAGCACCCCCACACAGGGTTTGTATTGCTGGAAATGTTTGCAGGCATTTTCTGAGGTCCCTTCCTTACTAACAAGAAGCTAGGGGATCACATGAGGATTTGAGGCAGATTCAGGAGCCCAAATCAGCCTCTACCCACTGATTTAAGAATCTGGACTCCAAATACCTTTAAAATACACGTGAGAGCTACACAGAGGTGCTCCCCCTGTGCCCTCATGGCCCCTGCCATGGCCATGATGAGGGGTCCCCAGCCTGGACCCCGAGAGGCATCGCCCCAGGCAGGGCTCAGGGGGAGTTCGCTGAACTGCTGCGGCTGGAAAAATTACTGGGCAGAAATCTGAGGGGAGGGGGAACACAGGCAAAGCGAACGTGTTATTTCAGCATTTTCGAAATGCTGTGTTTTGGCTTTTTTACATCAAAATGGCACCATTTTTGTTCTGAAGCGGATCCAAATGCAAGTGATAATTACATCATGTAAAAAGAAGAAAAAGGCCAAGAAAAAGAAACGAAAAAAAGAACTGAAGAAGCTTGGCTTGAAGCATCATTTTCTTTTCTAACATTTGTGGCTTGGCCCTGCAGATTAAAGAGCACGAACCCAACAAAATGCCTGACCCTGCGATGGCCTCACCCTGCCCAATCCACCCCAGAGAAGGGCTGGGGACAGGAGGGTGACATCCTGCCCTTGTCACAGGTGGGCTTGGAGGTGGCAAGGGGCTAGGGGCCAAGAGGAGTCCCTCCAGGGACTGCAAGTGCTTTTTCCCCTCCTTCTGCACCCTCCTGGTGCTTGTCAAAATTGGAAAATTTTTAACCCAGCAGTGCCAAGCGCTTCCAGTAAAGGCAGGGCGCCTAACCCACCATGGGGCTGGATGCAGCCAGCCAAAAAATGCCAGGCTGGTGGGGATTCTTCTTTTCCCCAAAGAAAACGTGACCTCTCCTTTGGTGAGAAACCCTGAGGAAAAAAAAAAAAAAAAAAAAAAAAGAAAAAAAAAAAACCCCCCAGCTGTTTCATCTGGCTTGATTTTACGGGGGGGCGGGGGCGGGGGGAAAATTTGGCCCCTCAAAAAAAAGTGGTTGAGATTGGAGATTGTTTATCCTGTCCAGAAGGTGACTTTTCTCCCTCCGCTTTTTTTTTCCTCCCACCTTCCTGTCACCAATTAGTTATAGTCAGCATTTCCAGTGATATGGAGAGAAAGATAAGATTTCCCTAAGAAATGAGCTTCTCTTCTGGCACATCCCAGAAGAGCAATGCAGACCAATGCCCTGCACCGGTCTAGGAGGGTACTTGTGCTGCAGAAGGCAAGCATGAAGCACCGACGTGGGCTCAGAAGGTACGGAGCGCTTTCATAGAAAGATCTGCTGGGAGAAAATGGAAAAGTTTCTCAAGGACAGGACCTGACAAAAATAGCCTCCGGGAGAGCATGCGGGGCAGCCCGGCCAAACAAATTCCTGGGATGCTTCCTCCTTGCTCTCGGGTCTGCTCCAAAGGGCAAAGCCAAGCGCAGGCAACTGCAGCCGGACCCAGCAGCGGGCAGGATCGCACGCCACAGGCTGCAGCACCGGCCGCATGCTTACCTGCCCTGTCCTCTGCGCTGTGCCATGGGGAGGAAGGACTTTAAATGCTTTAAAACAAAGAGCCCTGATGTTGTTTAATGGATGATACAGTGCTGCTTTTGCCTGCCTGCTCCTGGCTGCAAGTCTGCAACAGCTGTCTGGCATCTACCGCTTAATGTCTTCCAAAAAAATGAATGAGTAGAGGTCGTAGAAATGGAGATGTTAGTAAGGGAAAGCCTGGGGAGAATCTTAGAGAGAACATGGGAAATGGGGTGCCCTCCGATGCCCAACCTGTCCCATCAAATATAGTCAGGGCAGCAACCTGCCCAAACCATTTCAGTATCCTTGCTAGTTTACAGAAGGGCTACACAAGCACTCCTACGGGGCGGGGTAGCAAAAAAGAAACTCGATTAAGTTTTAAATACTTTTTTGAAAGCTTCATCACAGCACTCCTAAACAACCAGGCTAACTGCACCCCCCCGAGCCGGGCAGGGTCCCCGAGGCTCTGCTCACCTTTCTTGGCCGCCGCCGGCTTCTGCCGCCCCTTGCCGTTTTGCTGGCCGGAGACCTGGGCGAGGGAGATGAGGCAGAGGAGCAGGCAGGCTCCCCGCAGCACCATGCCGCTGCCGTCCGGAGCCGAGAGGAGCTGGAGTGAGGCTGCTCTGCCCCCGGACAGCCTGCTTAGCACCGGCTTTAATCAAAACTGTCTGGCCAAGAAAGAAGTCTCCAGGCTTCCAGCAGCCGCCCGGCCGCAGGGAGGGTTCAGGCGGCTCCGGCCAATGCTGAGAATGGCCCAGCCAGCTTTCGTTTCTCAGCCCGCTGCTTGTTTTTGTTATAAAACAAAACAAAATAAACCGAACACAAAATACCACAAGCCTGCTGAGAGGCGACTCGGCTAAACATTATAGCTGGGACGGTTTCCTATGGTTTTCTACACAGTGATTGAGCTCATGTTTCAGTGATGGAGATGGCGATGTGAAGCACAAAAAATGGGGTTTGGGGGGCGGAGGGAACACAGCCCCTCTGCAGGGCCGCCTGCAAAGGGTGCTGCAAGTGCCCAAGCACCCAGCTCCTGCCACAGTGCCACCCAAAGCCCCCCAGGGAAGTTTTGGGCTTACCACCTTGTGAAGGGCTGCTGTGGACCCCCTGCCAGATCACAGCCAAACAGGGGCTGCAGGGCTTGTTTTTCTAGCTTGCAGTAGCTTTAACTTTATTTTGAGCCCCTCTCCCAAAGGGGATGCTGTGCACAGCATCTTTTTGTTGTATGTGGCCGTGCCTGTGCTCCTACCCAGCTCCTGTGGTTCGATCCGGAGCACATCGGCCCCTACATTTCTCCCTTCACTTCCCCCAGAAGCTGTAGCATCAGTGCTTGTTTTCCTGGAGATTAAACAAAGAAATCCACACAAGTGTTTTTTCCCACAGCTAACAAAATATAAAACCAAGCCAGCTTCCCTTGCTCACCAGGCCGGGTGGCAGAGGCTGGCAGTGAAGGATAAGGAGGCGCTGGCTCTGTGCTGTGCCCTTGCTGGTGGCTTGGTGCCCGGCGTCTGGGACCTGCCTGGGGCTGACCTGTTTTCCAGCACTGCTGTTCTTTGTACCCGTGTGACTGGGGACGGAGATCTGGGCTTTTGGATCTCGGTATTAACCCCTGTGTGCCACCACGGGGAGAGCTGCCAGCTCTGCCACAGCCTTTATTGCTTTTTTCCCCCTCTGGTGATGCTCACACTGTTCAGAATCAAAATCTAAAGGTGCTCTTTGCACTTAAAAAGAAATGGAATGAGCTAGTGTAGGTAACACAAAGTATGTCTTGACCAGGTCTGCAAAAGCACCGAGATGCTTGGTAAGGCTCGGGGGCTGTGAAACCCCAGCTGATGCGTCACACCACTGTGCTGGGGTCAAAATGGGCACCTGGGGATCTTCCCCGCAGCCACCCTCATGGTAGGTGACTGAGTACGCTTTGAAATTCGTGTATTCACTCAGTTTGGGGAATGTTTAGTCTTCTAAATAACCCTGAGCTGTAATGTATGAATGGGCTGTGCTTGACTTTGGGTGGTGGCAATGTGGCCCACAGAAAGATGCTTTGCCCTTTCAGGGTCCCAGGTGGCTTCAGAGCAACCTAAACCAAAACCCCTGCCTCATTTTTGGGTGCTGCAGTTGCAGCACAAGCAGGCAAGTCCTTCCTGCAGCAGGAACAGGATTCTCTGAGCGAGTGGAAGAAATTTGTGTGAGGAGCTGAGAGGGAGCACAGACATTTAGGAGAACAAAGCACGCTCTGTATCCGTCATTAACCTTAAATCCTTTCTGAAGAACGAAGGCAAGATGCTGCCCAGCACACTGTGAACCACTGGAGCTGCTTGAGCACAAAAGACCTGAGATAAACAGGGGTGTGCCTGGAAAAAGAGCTGCTGTGGATTTAGTTTGGCTACAGCCGTGTTACACTCCCTAGCGCTTGTGCTGAATAAGCAAACCCCTGCCCTGACATCCTACCTGAACAGAGCTCAGCTGCAGTCCAAATTTCGAAGCCAAGGAAGTGGGTTTGGTTTTCATTCCCTGTCACCACACACACACGCAATCCTACTCAGATGTAAGCAGGAGAACAAATATTTGGGGGGATTTGCCGTCCTCTCTCCTGAACTACCCCAAAGCAGGATGGAGCCTGACACCTACACACACATGCACGTTCCCTTCCCTTGACACTCAAGCAGCATCTCTATCCAAAAGTACTTTTGGTCGGCTCAGCACCTCCTGGTTTTTCTTGGCTCCAGGTTTGCTCGCTTGTCATTTCTTTGATTAATGTCCTGCCACATGGGGGAAATCTGAATCGCTCTTTGCTGCTGCCTGCGAAACAGACAACTCTGATGTAGAGGCACCTGAAACCTAACCGCAGGTTTTTGGGTGCCTGTGGTTTCCAAAAGGAGGCGTTGAGTGGCTGTGTAGCTGCTGTATGGTGGCCTGCTTATATGGACTGAAAAAAGAAATGCTTGGCCCTGTAAACCTCCTAAACCCACAGGAACTCACCCAACATGATCACGCTGCTGTGCTGCTGCAGCGGGTCCAGAACAGAGGATGCTACTGGGGAAGGGACATGTAAAAAGCCAGAGGCCCCCTGCCTTGACCACACACCCATCCTGTCTGGGCTTCTGCTGAAGCCAGAGGCCATGGTCCAGCTAGGTGACACGAGTATCAGTGGTCTTCTGTGCACTGGCACTTCAGCCACACGTACTGCTTTGGGATCTGGGTGACTCACACATAGTGTGTGGGAGGTGGGTAGAGGTAATCCTTCTCGTTAGATGAACTAATATAACTGGGAGACAGGTTTTGGCCACTGGAACCTTTCCCCTTCGGGGCTGAAGGAGAAGCAGCAAAGTCCAGAGCTGAAGAGCAGCAGCTGGGAGCTTCATTAAGCACGGCCCAACCGAGGGAAGGGAGCGGGGACCTGGGGAAAGAGAGGGGCAGGCAATTCATAGCAGGGCTCACAAGAGTGAGGAAGATGATAACATGCCAAGAAACCAATTTTTGATCGCAAATAAAAATCTGTGCAATTATGAATTTTCCAGTAAAAGCACTTTACTCCCTTATTTCAAGCCAGGTCTCCCTGTCAGGCAGACAGCAGCTCCTGTCAGCTGTAAGGAAACTGGTCTGAGATGAAAAAAGAGGGCAAAAGAAAGCACGCTTAGAGAACCTGTCCCAGGGCTGCGGGGAGCTGAGGGGAAGCAGTCAGAAAAGTTGACGTGGCTCTGGGAAACCCAGTAAGCAGGCTGGGATGCTGGGCTTGGAGGCATTTCAGTTCGCAAAACAGTGGTTGGAAAAGGCCCATGGAAGGAAGCTGGATGCTCCTGGCAGTGACACAAAGCTGTGGTGTCGTGCCCGGCTGGGCAAGGAAACGGGCAGTGAGATCAGAGGTGATTTTGATTCAGCTCCTAGGAAATGAGCTGAAGATTGCCAAGGCAAGAAGTGCGCGAGTGCCGCCGCACAATGGCTGGAAGGTGGGAGGGTGGACTAGGGAAGGTAACAGGTTTCACACGGTTATCATCGAGGTGGGCAATTCCCAGCCCGGGCTTTTCAAGGCTAAGACATCAGGTCAAAGCAGCCTCAAAGGAACAGGAGAGAAACTGTAGTGGACAGTAAAAAACACGCCCCGAGGACACGGGGATAACAGGAGAAAGTCTCTGGTATCGGCCGCCTCGTGAACTCGTGCTGGCATCGCTCCTGATTTCCACCGGCACAAACAACATCAGAACAGGTTCAAATGGAAAGAGCTGAATCTATGGATCATTGTTTGTAAGACCAATAGAGAAGGAACGCGATAATAGTTCAGGAAAGGGTGGTTTTCATGAGGACAATGATGGGGAAAATCAGGGAGTCAGCACTTAGCCAAAATGTTCTTCCTAGCACCAACACTAGGAAACTGGCTCCGAGCCTGAGGAGGGAGCTTTCCCATCCCATGCCACAGCAGGCACGGCTCACTTCCCTACCCTCTGCTCTCCAAGGGTCACAGGACAGAAAGATCTGTGCAAAAAGGCATCCTCAGGCCTTAAACTGAATCATTTAAACCAAACACGGAGAGCCTGAGTGCCAGCAGCTGCTCAAAATGCCCCCGTTTCCAGCAGGAGTAGCACCAAAGGATTTACCCTCCCTTCTGCCCGGAGCACGCAGACCCCATTGGGCTAGGGGCAGACCTGGCTGTCTTCACGGCTTTTATTTTCTGCTCATCATCCATACCCCAAAGACTGACTGGCCTCAGCAGCTGTGATCTTTTGAGTCTTAATCAGGGAGATCAGATCTGACCTGCAACTGCTGTGACGAGAACTTGGGTGCCTGTATCGCTGATCCCGCTCTCATCTGGAGAGCAGGATGACAACAGAGATGTTTATGGAGCTCGTAAGGTAACCTTAGCCTTATTAAAGCGTTCCAGTGGATAAAATTCAGGCTGAAACCATCACCAGGGAGTCATTAACAACAGCACACCTATGAGCCAAGTGTTGTTGTGCAGGAACAGCAAAAACACGTTAGCGGACAGCGAGAAAAGCAGGTAATTAAAGAAAGAGCAGAGGGACCGCGGCCTCCCTGCAGAGATAGGTGCCCAAGTGCCCAGCCTTTAGCCTGGCTTTGTTCTATTTGCAGCTCCATAAAATGCACAGGAACTGCTGATGGCTGGGAAATCAGGCCACCATGACTTAGACTTGCAGGCTGAAGCACTTCAAGGTGGACGCTGACATCCACAAACACAGACCTAGGAAGGAACACCAACTCCTGCTGTCACAAGACGTGGGCTCTGGAGGCAGAAGAGGCACTGCCGTGGGGATAGCCATGGTCCTGGATTTTACCTGGTTTTGGCGGGTCATTATAGAGAGACTGGCCCAGAGAGTAAGCAGCAGAAAACCCCCATTTATTTACCAGTCACTGAGCATGCAGCAGTGTGGTCAGGCCTCTTGATGAGACTCTGGGAATCCAAGGCACCACAAAAAGAACGGATGGAGGGACTGGGTGTTCAGAGCACCAGCCTGGAACCTGCACCACGCGGCTGCCTCCCTGACAGCGAGGCCGGTGAAGGCTGCCTGTGCGAGGCACAACAGGAGCATCCACGCTTTGTCTTCGTGGCAGCAGCTGGCTCATGCGGGAGTGGGTACGGGCAGGAGCCTAGCAGGAGACGAGGGGTCTGGGAGCAGGATCAGGCAGTGCTGAAAGATGTTTTCATAAAGCCTGAGCCCGGGCAGGATGGCCCCTCTCTTCCCCGTTGCCAGACTAAACACTTGCAATGCTGAAACCACTGCTGTCATTGCAAAACGTTGGCTGGTCGGGTTTCCTGGGCTCGGTAAGCCTGCTGGGTGTCACCCCGACTGCAAGCACAGATCAGAGGAATACAAGCAGCAAACCAGCCATATCTGCTGACGACAGCCCAGCCCTCCTCTGCCTCCAGCAGCCCGTCCGTGTCAGGCCTTTGGGATGCACAGGGGAGGTGGGGGGACACAAAAAAGCCAAGCTAACAAAAAGATAAACTGCAGCTGGGTGCTTTTTGGGCGACAAAAGCAGAAACCGAGCGGGAGTCACCATCTCCAGCACACAGCTTTCAGCTTCTCGACACTCCCAGCAGAAGCAATTAATTCCTGGGACAAACACAGAGCTATCCTGCTCCACAGATGTTTCCTCTTAGTCCTACTGGACTCAAGTCAATGAAAACGTGGCAATATCTGCACAGCAACACATGGAACTTTCCACCAGCCCAAATGGGAACAGGAGCAGGCTCGGTTGAAGCCTTTATGAAAAATCTCCAACTGCTATTTTTATTTGGGGTGGAAGGGAGGAGTTACAGAGAGCTAAGAAAATAGAAACGGGCAGCAGAGGCCTTCGCATGCCTGAGAACCACAGTCTCAGAGATTTCTTGGCAGATGTTGTATCAGCTGGGAGAGCTGCAGGCCCTTTTACCCCTATCTGCGCTTTGTTTATCCATTTGGGACAGGAGCTGGTAGCAGCAAGTCTCCAGGGGCAGCTGAGATGAACCAGCAGCTGTGCAGTATTTCTGGCTGGATTTACATCTCAGGGGTAGAAGCAACCCTGGGCTGAACCGGGTTCATACTCCACCCCACCGCTTTTCAGTGCCGTTAGGTGGGAGATAGGAGCATGTGGAGGGAGTAGGAGCCTTTGAAGACCCCAGCTCATTCTGTGCCTGCTTACACACCTACAGAAGCACGGGGAGGAGGACACGTGGTTGGAGGAGCTGCTGTGGACATTTGCACCATGTTAGTTTACGCTGACACTCTCGGGAATTGCTTGGAAACATTTTATGACCAAGGTGGGCATTTTTGTACACACACCTGCTCCCCAGGTTTCCTTGTGTTGGAAGCAGACACAGATGCTCAGGTAGCAAGTTTGCTTTTTAGGTATGTGAGCACAAAGCTCAGATCTCAGATGGGCTAAGTATTTACTCTGCCTCCTAAGAAGCGCAGAGGGAACGCACCTGTACTCACCTCCACAGAGGGGTCAGTTAACACACCTGAAACATGGTGAGGCAAGGTTTCTTTTTACCACAGCTCTCATTCTTTTTAAAATTATTCCTATAAGACCTGGAGAGGGGAGCAGGAAGCATCCTGCCACCACCAGTAGAGCCCAACTATCATCAGTAATTTGCAAAAAGTTTGAAATTCCCTCAGCTGGAAGGCTACATAGACAGAAACTACTACTACTGTGTTACTAAATTCACCTTGGAAATAACTTCAGGCAGCCTTCTGGTACCAAATCAGAAATCTGTAATAAACCAAGCATCAGTTATTCAGAGAACAGCTGTGGTTTCTCGCAATCCTCACATAGATTAACCATTTTCTGAAACATTAAACAATACACAACCAAACAAGAACTGCCTGTGATATGTTTAAGGTGCTGTAAATGTTTTTTTTCTCCCTTCGGTTTTCTTTCTTCCTGCATTCTTTTAAGTATTTTAGGACCTGGAGGATTTTAAGACCTGAAATACATCTTATATTTTAATACAACCATGATCACTTTCTCTTCTATCTACAGCTCTCCTTCAGCAAAACCCTTCCCTTTCTCCCCACCAAACATGCACCAGTCAAAAGATTTTATTTATCTTGCATTAGGAAATTAAAACAGGATATTGAACAAACCCTGCTTCATTAAGAGGTAAAGGATTTCTGGATTATTATTGTAGCTTTTGTCATAATGTGTATTCAAAAGGAACCTTCTAATACAGCTGAAACAGCTTCCTGAAAACTTTTTCCTTTATCTTCTCCAATCTGATGCTTCCTCCTATTCTGCAGGAAAAACAGCTCTTACTCTATGCTGCACCAGCCAACTGATGTAGGTATCCACTGCTTTGAAGACCTGGTGATACAACCTGATTGCGTATCTTATCTGTCATCTTCTCCTGTCTCTCTCAGCTTTGATGAAATCCATTTCCAATTTTAGTGGAACTGTAGAGGGACAGGGGTTCTCCTCTTGTTTGAACCTCTACAACTGTCTCCATGTTCATTCCAGCTCCAGTCCAGCAAAGCCAAGACCTGCATTCTCTCAGATGTCTCCTTTGGTATTACAAAGTCAGATCTAGCAGGACAATGGTGGAAGTGAGGCTTTAGCCCCATGGCACTGCTGCCCAGCACAGCATGAAAGGATCCTTACTGACAGCCAGTATTCTTTTCCAGCTGAACTACCAAACTCAGCAAAATTAACGTATTTTCCCTTCTACCCTGGTCATGCCCCTTCTCCTTAGCCACTGTAAGAGGTTTCAGCTAGGCTACTGTATCTGCTGGCAAGAAGGACAGACAGAGCTCTATTAAACAAAAACATTTTGGTTTAAAATATGGTTTAGAAACTTGGGACCATGCTGTATTTATAGTAAAATCTAACCACATTTTATTCAAAGAAAAGTAAGATAACTTGAAAGAATACTTCCAGTAAGTGCTGCTTTCTTCCTCTCATTAAGAAGAATTATCTGGATGGTGAACAAAAATGTTTTATTGACCCGAAATCTGGCTTGTGCTGCACCAAGGACTCCCCCATGTTCTAAAGGACAGCAGCTGGTCTTCAGAATTGGAACACATGCAAACAGAATTAAGTGGAACCCACACCCGTCACTCTTGAAAACAGACTTGAGCATTTCCCAGGCAATTTCATCAAGTGCTGCCGGTGTGCCTCCTAGGTGCAGACAGTTACCCATGTGGAAAATGTCCCATATTTGCTCATTCACATTAAACTAGAGCTTTCTTTCAGCTTAGTAACATTTAAAAAGCTTTTAGCTGGAAGGGTGTATGTACTGCAACAAGAAATATCCCTTTTCCATATACAAACTGACAAGATTGCACAATCAGTTAAAAACAGTTTTGAACTTTAATAAAGACTCATCCTAGAAATCCAACTTTCTGCCGTGTGGTCCCCAAACTTTCTTCTTCATCCAAAATCTTCTGAAGGGATACGTGCAATGACTTTCCTACTCTCTTTCCTGTCTGCAAAGTAAAGAAAGCAAAACAAGTCTGAGACATATGCTTATCAACAGGAAGACAACTCTCATGGATCACTTTCTTTTGACAAATTTTCCCTTTAATGATTAATATATACCAGCTGGTGTAATAAAAACATGCTTTTAATTAAGAAAAATAATGGTGGTGAAAGTTTCATCTTAATTTGATTAAGTTTTGGAAAAAAATATGCATAAAGGCAGCGCTCCAATTCATCAGAGAAGCATTCCACGATCATCAGCACCTGATCCATGCAACGCTGGATCACCCAGGAGTACAAATTAAGTTCACATCAGGTACAAGCACACATTCAAATTAGGCAGCACATGCAATACGAAGCAGTATGCTTTCTATATAACACACTATCATGTAGCCAGAGATTTTGGTCCACTATTAAAAGCCCAAAATGCACATCGGCTGTATCACCAAAGCAAATTGTGGGCCAGATTCTTTGTTATGCTGCACAATTCTGTACTGTCCGTGGGCCTTGAAGGAGCCAACAGTAGGTTTTCTATGCAGAAATAAACTCCAGCAGTGGAAAACCACCAGGGTTAGCTCTGATACCAGCCCCCACTCTCCCCACAGGCACAAGTGTACTGCAGAAGCTGCAGGAATGAGGAACATCGGGCAGTGCTGAAATAAAGATCTTAAAGCAGCAGTGACCGTTAGTGTTCTCCTGGAGTTCCTACAGATGACCTGAAATACCGGCTCCATACACAGCTGAATAGAGCCCACCCCTCCCTGAACAGCCAACGCCAGGCTGTATTAAACTGAGTTAATCAGTTCCTGATCTCTGCAATTAAGCCTATGCCTGCCATACAGCTGAAAAACCAAAAAGTTCTTTCATTTGTGGTGACAATTCCCAACACTGTGGGTGCACAAACCTTAAAGTGAGGTACATTTCTAACTGAAGAACCAGGTGATAGAATACGGTCCGTAATACCAAAGCAAACCTGGGATGAGCTCTGAGGCAGCAAGGTGGCTGTCAATCCTGAACAGTATGAGTCATGCTAAATAAAAGATGGCACACAAGAATTGCTACTGCTCTGCAATGGGACAAAGACCACAGCAGCACTCCGCAGTCCAGAGGGGTGATGTACTTTGGTCACTCTTCTCCTCAAATGTAGGACAACATCGTTCACACCTGGTCAAAGTGAACGGGAACTCTGTAGAGCTCTGGTGTTGACACAACACATAATGCTGTTGCCATCTTATGCCCACTTGCGTCCCTTATGGATCATAAATTCAGCAGAAAGCCTAACACTGACAGCTTCCCAAAACTTCCCCATGCAACTGCCTTCCTAAGAGACAGGTCCTAGGTACATCTGTTCTCTACCAGCCAGGGAAAGCTGAACAAACCTCCTGACCTGCTGTTAAATCTCATTAGGGACAGGAAGTGTCAAAGAAGAATTATGCAGCTCCTCCACTGGACATTCCCAGTCCCCTCCTCTTTTTTTTTTTTTTCTTTCCTTTGGTACCCTGATCATGCTGCTGTGTTTGAGACAGTCTCAAATAAAACAGAACCTCTCACCTCCCAGAAAACATCTTCGTTTCTTCTCATCAGTTTTCTCCCTCACACCCTCAAGAGAGAAGACTTTATCCAAACCAAGTGAGAGCACAGCTCACTGGGCATTCAGCTTATGCTTTAACTCCTTTCACCAACACAAAAGGACAAGGAGCTCTTGAGTAGAGTAAGACAGTTGGAAGATTTCCAAACACATCTGCTCAGGGTTTAGGTAAGCAGTGTACAGTCTCAAGCACGGCCTGATAGTAGACTAGCAATGGAACCACAGAAGTTCTTTTTCTAGTTAGGGCTCAACGTAGAGCAAAGTTGGTGATCAATGTTTTCTGCATTTGGACATCAGAAAATTTGCATGGGGGCTGGCTTCTACCATGAGCCCGCAGCTGACTTAAACACCCATCTCTCTGTAGCAGCCCTAGACCCAAAGCTTCAAGTCTTGTGAAATTTAGTTAGAATTGGACTCAAAATCCATCCAGGAAGACACATCAGAAGTCCATACAAAGTTTGGTTTCTGTAGGGTGCCAGATCAAAGATAAACCCTGTGCACATCTACCCAGACAACAAGGGGGCTAAGTGACCTCCCTGCATGCAAATAAGCAGACCACTGGTACCACCACGATTAGCACTCTGGACTGACATCACGATACAGTGAACTCCCACATATATTCAGCATGTAATTTCCACTTGAGACCAACTGCTTTCAAACTTGGCTCCGACTTCTGCATTCCTCACTTCCACTTTAGCCATACTAAAATTAGTTCTGGATCTCTAGGAAACGGGGCCAGTTTTAAGTATTTAATTTTCATTCTGACTCAAAAAGTTCAAAACTCATTTCTGTCTGATGCTCAAGGCCAAATCCAGGCATGAGAATTTATATGGGAAGACAGTTTCAAGAAAAGCCTAAAGAAACGTTTACAATGGAATTCTCATGTGGATGTGAAAAACACCCTGATAACAGTATTTTCATGGAGTAGGGGCAGATCAAAAACCCAATAAAGGAGGAAAAAAAAAAAAAAAAAAAAAAAAACAGTAAAGCAAGAACAGAAGCTTATGACAAAACAAATGAGTTGTGCTAGAAGGGAACACCACGTACCAGCCCTTCAAAGTACTACCTCTACTTCTGTGGAGACATTACCATGCTAGGGTTTTTGCTCTGAAAAGAGCAGACTGAAAGTCTTTAGGGGAAATAATGAGATAGGAAACATCTCACAGTTCTGAATTACTTGACTGAAACAAATGTGAGTACAATACATTTCGGAGATATTAAAGTTTTAGATGACTTCCACTCATATGAGATTCTGTTTCAAAGGAACTGTCTGTGACCTTCAACAGGTCCCTTATTCACCTAATGAAAACAACAAGGTCTCTGCTTTTAATGTTCTTACTCTGGCTTCTCATACACCCTAGTTCCAGTTCATCCATTACCATGCAAGACAGCAACTGCTCAGAACTCCTTACCTCCATCATTTCAAAAATGCTCTCAGGATCAAGGCTACCTTTCCCTATTTTCTTCATGCAAGTGAAGGCACCCTTACTGGTGACAGCAATAAGCAGGCTGGCCAAAGAACAGGCTTCTTCCTGAAGGGTAGCATCCACCACATGCCTATATCCAATCTGTAAGTTAATGACAAAAGAACATATTAGTTTGCAGTTGTCCAGGTTCTTTATTAAAAAATTAAACTGTACGCGTAGCTCAGTTAATTATCTACAGCCCCCCATCCTAATCTCATGTCATCTTCGGCAGAGTTCAGAGACTGAGTTGATAGTACAGTACTTCAACAACTTCTGACCACAAATCTCATGTACACACATAACAGAAGTGAGATAAGCATGTCTCTGCTTCAACTTGTTTTCCTCTCTGACCATCCTTTCACTTATATGAAACTCCATATATCCCTTTCACCTCACCTCCAAGGACTGGCTCCCCTACCTTCCAGGTGAAAATAATACATCTTGGGGCTTAGGTGAGGCCCCATTTCAGTGATGGACTTTCTTCTATTTATGCTACTTGCTTAATAAAATATGCCAGACAAGCTTCCCAGTAACCAAGCAAATCACTAACAGATGCAATGGAAAATGCAGCATCCAGCAAAACAACTGTTAGCTGCGTGCTACATATGGAAAAGGAAAGCAAAAACCCACTTGAAAGGACAGTATTGCACCCATGAAAACAGAATTCAGTCCCCAGCAACAAACGCCAGGCAGACCACTCAACTTTTGAGCCTTGCAACAATGCCCATTTGTTTTAACATATTGGAGTATCTACTGCAATGAGTTGAGCAATGAGTAGCTGAAAAATAAAAATTTCTCCTTGCATAAGAGTTTACAAGAATGCATCGAGGGGAAATCTCTAAGTTGGAGGTGGAAAAAAAGCCTTATTCAGTAAAAGCTCCCCCTTAATCAGAGTAATTCCAAGGATGAACAAATGTATACAGAGTGACTGCTTCTGTAGCACAAGTTTTATCTCTAGGGAAAAATAAACAGCAGGTGAAGTTAACAGAAACTGAAGTCTCTAGGTAGAAGGTCAGAAAGGCTTACTTTGCTTAACGTGACAATGCAGGGCACATCACCCACATTAAGTCGAATACAATCATAAGGGTCATCAGAGAGCTCAATTTCTTTAGAGCCTTCTTCATCCTCCAGAACACGCACTTTGGGTATTCTGCAGAAACAAGAGCATGTGCAAAATCATTGTCAGAACAGAGAATGAGTACAGGCGTCGTGCAGACTCAACTCCAAGAAGTGTCCTTTCCTCTGAATGAGGCTACACATTTACAAAAAAAAATCCAGAACGTTATCAGGGTATTAAGAACTCACTCACTGAAAAAAAACTATCTTTAGTGAGAAAATATTCAGGATAAGACTATGTGCATCCTTCAAACTACTCAAATTTAATCTAATTTCTACACTAATACATGAGGAGAGATTCAGTGCTGTCTTTTAGAATTTGCACATTTGAATTCTGAACAGTTCTTTGCACATCTGCCTAGCAAAGCAGGAGAGAAATTGCCACGACTGAACCCATTCATATTGTAGTTCCCGACCTCGCAGACACACGTTAGGTTGTCAGAATTACAGCAATTGCATTGCCTGGGAAAGCCATGACATCACTAGCAAATATAAGCAGTAAAGCAGTTCAAGAAAGAATGACACCAGCTAAGGAGAGGTGGGGAAAGGGATGACCGTAAAATCCTCTCTCTTTAGCAGGTTGAGAAGCCCAAGATCTTCTAATTCTTTAAGAAGCCAGAAGACTTTACTGTTCTAAGGACAAATCTAGAAAAGCAACAGCCAGGGACAAAAACTCATGTAGAAATCCAAGAAATGCTTTCTTCTCAATTGCGAATGACAATTTCTCACAAATGAGCTAGACAGGCTCCTTATCAGTGGTACACACAAAGTATTTGTTATAGCCATTTAATGGGAGTTTCAGAGGATAAGCTAATGCAGCTTTCTTAGCATAACAAATAAAATAATTTACGAAGTTATTTTAAAAGGTTGTATAGAGGGGCTTGGGTTGGAAGGAACCTTAAAGATCATCTAGTTCCAACCCCCAAATTCCAAAAACTTCAGGATCTTCAATACCCTCATTTATCCAGGTGTCCACTAAAATGGAGCACTGACTGAAAGACTTTGCTTTACTGGCCAGCAAAATCTCCACACAGCCCAGCAGAACTGCTCCCACTTTTATGTATTTGCACGTGAAAACGTAAAACATTTCAAGATATCCCTGGAAAGCTAACGCCAGTATCCATGTGGAACGTAACCGCAGTCTGATTTCATGTTAGCACCATTCCAGTAGCATTGTTTCTCATAGCTAGACTCCTGAGGTTACATTCCTTAATGCGTTCTGTACCAAATCTCTTTTAAAGCAAGAGATAGAGACTGACTTTTTCTCCAGGAAAACAAAGTGATTTTTGTTGTTCCCTAGACAAATGTTTTAGTTACTTGTGGCTAGGAACCTGAGAGCCAAGTTCTTCATAACAGCTAACTCTGCTTTAGTAAGATTTCTTACAAGAATGAGCCAAGCTAAAACTAAAACTTTCAGTAAGCAGACAACTATGATGTGTACTTTTTCAGGAAATTCAACTCCAAATGCTTTGCAGTTATGTAACAACCCAGTGGAAATCCATCAAAGCCTATTTTCAAGCTCAATTAAAAACTGATGGAATAAAATCACAAGGTGCCTGCTCCTCGAGCTACACAGGACAATGAACAACACTGGACATCAGCCTAGACAAGGAGTTTACGTGCCAAAACAGTGTTTAAAAAAGAAGGAAGATCAAAAAAACACACAGAAATCCCTGCAAGGAGCTGTATTGGCCACGAACAGACAAGACAGATACACAAATTAGAACTACTGCGAAGGCAAAGAGACTGATCAGATGCAAGCACCATAGTAGCAGGAAAAAAGGGTTTATACACACAAAAACTAAGGATCCAAATGGGCATAGAGTGTTTGTAACACAAAGAGAATTCCCAGAAAATTTGATATTTCCTCTCCCAGCTTACGAAGATTTATCTTAAGAACTAGCTGTACATGTTTACTTCGTAACTTTTATTCTTCTGTTTTGATTCCTGTAAGTAATCAGCGCCGAAATCTGTACAGCAGGACTTAGTCACATAATGAACAATGCTCTTGTCTGCGTGCCGGAGACCCAGATTTAACAACTGCAAGACCTGTTCTACCCTTGCATGCAGGCATCGGTTCTGCCCCTAACACACAGCCCAGAAAAAAAAAGGAAAAAAAGCAAAAAAGCAGAGGACATCTACAAAGCTACTGTGTTATAAACTCAGTAGCTTTTGTCACGTGCCTAGCTTCTGTTGCCTCAGTTGCAACGAGGCGCATTCCACAAGATTGGGTTTAATGCTGAGTCCTGACACGGTGGCTACTCGCACATTTTGCAGTATCTCCCTTCAATCACAGATAAATCCAGCCTTAAGCACTTCGGAGACACAGTTAAGAATAAAGTTTGATATCAGCTATCTTTCACACATGATCTTGATTTAGTTTTTAGAACACAATGAACAATGCAAAACTCCAAGGAGTAAATATTCCCCCACGACAGTCATACTGTCATTGTTCCATGCCTGAAGGGGATACAGTGAGTCAGGCCAGACATAAAAAGGATTGAAATCCCGTAATTCTTGCACAAAATTCCTGATGTTACTCCTATGGATTTACTTAGCCCTAAAGAAAAGTGTGCCATAGCTATTATAAACAAAATAAATGGTTAGGAGCAAGATTTTAAGGATGAAGCTGGGCTTTTCAAATGCCTGTCTGAACATCAGAACAAAAAAATTGTGTCTTCAAAGAAGAAAACAGCAGCCTGAGCTTCCTGCTCTTGGTTTTACGGCTGAAGTCAAAGGCAGACAAAGATCTGAAAATGCTTGCAACAAAAACCTGTAAACAGATTATGAAAGGCAAGTAAGACTCCACGAGGGACACGTATGTCTAGCGAAGTTCAAAACACTTAATCTGAAGTGATCTTCAAATTGACTTCTTGTTTTACTCAAACATCAATATTTTAAGGAGAGTGGGCTGCTACTCTAAACAGCCTTTGTAGCAATCCAAAGAAAATTGAGTATATATGGAGGGAAAGAGGAAAGAAAAGCAGATAAGGACAACAGCTTTTCACTTTGTATTTCAGCTCTGACTTTCTGAGCTTTGATTAGATGAGATGTAATCGTGTTCCCTGCTCAAGTCAATAGACAGGGTTTTCACAGGTCAAAATCAAGATGCTTTGTGTTACATCATAATCGTACCACGTTTTGGTCAGATAGCCTACTTCCACAAGACTGAGGATGACTGCCCACAGATCGTATGAAGGATACAGTTTCCAGAACAATGAAAATAAAGCAGAATCATCAGGACAATTACACCCTCCGTGTTGTCCATTTTCTTTTTATTTTTTATTATTTTTATACGATGTTCTCTCTTTACTCAAAACTAGAACTCTACTTGAAATAAGAAAAAAGGCCATTATCCTACAAATAAAGTATGTGTCTTGGATCTGCAGAACAACCCACATGGGAGCAACTGTTTTAACTACACAACTTTCTCCTCCTGGCAGCCCCCACACGGAGACATAGGCGTTTCTTCCCTTTAGTGTACTGTCAAGTCTTTGTGAGCTAATACATTTGTGACAGTATTTCTTAATGCTACAAAAACAATCTACAGTTAAAAGGTACCGTGGAGAGCTTGATTAAGATGGGAAATTTCTCAGCCACGTATACACGTTGCAGCCTCAGATGGGCTCTCCCCTCCTCCCCAACTTTAAAGTGTGTATAACCTGATACATTGCCTCCGTCTTCAAAAGCTTTATTTCTTCTTCTTGTGAGTACTTCTCCAGCTCTAGTACTGTGCACTGGTTCCCTGATGAATAAACAAGAACTATGCCACTGACTTCAGCAGATCTTTAATTTACAGAGAAAACAATTTGAGATCCACTTTAAAACATTTGTGCCTCTAAGAGTCTAATGTTTGCACCTCTTTGAGCTGTTTTTGCTATGTAAGATTTTTTAAGCAAAGCCATTCACTTGTTTCTTTCTCCAGGGTAGTACAAAGCTCTATATTCCCTTTCATCTATAGATAATGAAGATAAAAATTAGAAAAATATTAAATATTGTTGAATGCATTAAAAAAGCATTTGTATCAATGATTCTACTAGATTTTATTTTTCCATTCTTTGAACTAAAATGCATGAATGTCCTGGTTTCAGCTAGGATAGTTAATTTTCCTCCTAGTGGCTGGTATGGTGCTGTGTTTTGGATTTAGGATGGCAATAATGTTGATAACAAACTTATGTTTTAGTTGTTGCAGAGCAGTGCTTACAGTAACCCAGGGACATTTCAGCTGCCCTTATCACCCTGCCTGTGAGGAGTCTGGGGTGCACAAGAAGCTGGGAGGGGACAGAACCAGGACAGCTGGCCCAAAGTGGCCAAAGGGATATTCCATACCATATGGGGTCGTGCTGAACAATTAATACAGGGTGGCTGGCTGGCGTGGGAGGGACTGCTGCTTAGGGACAGGCAGCAGTCAGTGGGTAGTGAGCAATTGCATTGTGCATCACCTACTTTGCGCATATTATTATTATTTCTCTTCCTTTTCTATCCTATTAAACTGTCTTTATCTCAACCCGCAAGCTTTTACTTTTTTCCCCCCAATTGTCTCCCTGCTATGTGTGCATGTGAGCAAACAGCTGTAGGGTGCTGAGCTGCCTGCCACAACAGTCCTTTTGGCACCCAACATGAGGCTTGAAAAGGTTGAGATAATGACAGATCTGACCATAGCGTGTTAAAACAGAACTGTTAAAAGCATTAGATCAGTTTAATCACAATGTTGCTAAGCAAAAGTGCTGATTTTTTTGATCTCAGGTCTGCTGTGCCTGTTTTCCGAACTGTGCTATATAGCACATGACTTACTGTACATGTTCCCTGTCGTGCTGTTTATCATTTCTGGGGGCTGGTTTAAGGTTATTACTTTGCTGTACTGTGTAACACTGGCTTATGATATGAGAAAATGAGACTAATTTGGTATTTGTACAGAGCATGGCCGTCACCTCCATACTTCAGAAACCATATCTCAGAAACTACTAATAATTACACCTTTTACTTTTTCTCCTCAGGAAGCCAATTGGGGGGTGGGGGGAGGGCAAGAGGGGATACTTTTCACCACTTCTTCAAACTCCGTTTCTCCTTTACCTTCCCCTTCTCCTCCAGGCTCTCTAGTTAGTCTCCTCCATAGCTCTCTAGTTACCACAGGTCTTCAAAACTTTGAATATCATTGGGATGTTCAAACCAGCACATTCCTATTGTTATGTCTCCTGAATGGGTTTCAGGTTTTGTTTAAAGGTTAAATAACTAATTAAGAATGCCATCCAGAGATCTGGACATCAGTAAATACTCCATATTTTAAACTCACATGGCATCAACACAAAGGCCTCCCACTACTCACAACAAAACCATATGGTCAATACAATTTTTTCCTGGATCTGGCTACAGAACAAGACTTCTACTGAGAACCCCATCGTGCATGTAACGCAGCTCAACACTGGATTATTAGAAACAAGTAAAGACATTAGCTCATGTTACACGCTTGCAAACAGACTATCTTTTATCCAAGTTTAAGTTGCCTTAGGTTTTTCTTAAATATATTAAGCATAAAAATGCTTAGCTCACAGAAAGTATTTCTCTTCCCGTGCCACTTCCACTCACATGAAAGGAGATCTGTGCTTTACCTTGTGTTAAAGAGAGCTGCCTTCACCGCAACAGAGATTGCATCAAAGAGGTTCCCACCACACTCCAGTAACTGGGGAGGAAAAGAAGAGTCTCTTTAAAAGGTACTAAACTGATTTTTCTTTAAGTCAAGTCTTTATTTTACTTAAATTTACTTGAAAAAGCACAAAATTAAGAACAAGAATAGGTTAAAAAGTTGTCTTTAAAGCCTATGACAAATAAATTCCAAATACAAAACTAAGATTTCAGTTGACTGTATGATGCACAGAAAATAGAAGAGTTACAGCACTTTGTAGTAAAATTAATGATAACATCTAGTAATAGAAGCTGAAATCACCACTGTTCTTGTTCTTCTGCTGTTAAGTCTCTGAACTAGACTATGACCAGAATATTTCTGATAATACTCAGCACATTTGTTCTTTCATGTTAAGACAAACCATCTTCTATACTTTATTTCAATAGGGAATCTTTTCAAAATAGTTTTCATACAAGCAATGCCAATTCTCACCCAGAACATTGTATGAAATTATATAATAAAGTTATAAAGGAAGCTAATTACACAAAGTATAGTTTCAAAGGCACATCTTGATTTATTCTCTATTCTTTATGGAAAAGGAGTCATCTTCAAGTTTCTCTTGAAGCTGAAAAAGATCGAAGAAAATCCTCATTTCAAAGGCGACTTGTTGATAATACTATTGCTTGAATCAAAGCCTATGGAGGGAACCTAGCTTAGTTTCTTCCCACTGAGATCAGGAGAACGACCAAGTAGAAGATCAGCACTGCATACAATATAAAAAGGCAGGGCTCCTGTAACCACTGCTGCTCACAGGCTGGCAGACAACTCAGAGATGTATTTGGTGACAGCCTAGTGATAGTTCTCTGACAAGCTCCATTCTGAGCTTGTCCTCAGCCAGCACTATTCTGTCAACACACACGTCCCCAGCAAGCCCTGGAAACTACACCGATAAGAACATACGTATGCTTCTCCGCTACATCCATCTATGCTGGACAATGAGAGCAAAACTAGTTTTACAACACTGATTGTATTGATTGTTCCTCAAAATTTATTTAAGGAGGAGATAAACTCCCACACAGGGGACAAATCATAAATCAGATATTCTAGAAAGACAGCTTATTTTTATGAAGACAAACTGAATCGTGTAAAAGGAATGACAAAAGTTGGGATAGAAAACTAATACAAAGGTGATCAAATTATTTCTTTCCAAACAGCTGCTGGATACAGAGAGGTTAACTTGCCACTTTCAGTCATTATTGGATTTTACTGGATAACTCAATAAACTCACAATACGTTTGTTATTAAAACACAATAATGGGATGTGCCTGTACTGTTGCCAGGGTTATGTTCAGGCTGCTTTTCTAAAGCCTTTTCTATATTACAGTGGCACCTACAGGCTAGGAACAAAGCCTGTATCAAGCACAGTACAATAATTCCCTGCACATAAATGAAGGCTGAAGCCTGTTGTGCAGAGATTCCCCTCCAACCCACTCCATTTTTACTTTTTAGGGGTTTTGTTTGTTTTCAAAGGATTGAAGAAAGCCTGCACAACTCTGAGTTTTGGGAAGCAAAAGAGTTTCTAGAAAGGGCTCACTTCTAATTTACTAATAAGCAAACCAGAAAGTTATCATGGGTGGAAAACCAGAAAATGTTGTAAACCTTGCCTTATTTAGTGAAGGTTTTCCTCAAAAAGGACAGATTTATAAGTTGTTGGCTTTCTTTCCTCTAAACAGTGCTGAGGCAAGGTGGGGATAGAAAAGATGAAGAAATCCTCTGAAGGATGCTCAGCAGTGAACCAGCAGAA
Organism: Oxyura jamaicensis; assembly: GCF_011077185.1. Classification (NCBI taxonomy): domain Eukaryota; kingdom Metazoa; phylum Chordata; class Aves; order Anseriformes; family Anatidae; genus Oxyura; species Oxyura jamaicensis. The sequence continues at coordinate 46,373,285 of NC_048894.1, forward strand.
TTTCAACAGAACCTAATGCACCCTCCCTAACACCCAAGCACACAATGTAACACGAGGCAGGGAATGCAAAGAGATTGCACAGCTTCAGTTCTCCTTGCTCGGTATGACAGGCTGCTGGTGCAAACTATGTGAAGAAGGCTATACATGTGTCAAAAACAACCCCCTAAAAAACTCCTAAAAGCTTATTTCAGGTATCAGTAACTTGGAAGGGGAGAAAAAAAGACAAAGAGAGGGTGAGAACACGCTGTAGCTTTGCAGTACTGTGTAACTCACACTTCCAAAGAGTTTGCATGCTCACGAATGCAAACATGTCCTGTTATTAAGAATGCATGTATTTTGAAATGTCAAACTACATTTTCTTGACCTTTAATTCATGTGTGTGCAGAATGGTGGTGGTGAGCAATCAGTCTGCATCTTCGCAGTGTCTGGTTCAAGTTTCCTTTTTTCCCAGTCTCACTACACACAATTAAAGCACTTCTCAACTACACTGACCACCAGAAAATCAAATATGAGAGATGTTTTCAATCTACAAGCTGCATGACTGTGCAAACTATCACTATTTTCTCTTTTGAGCTTGCATATCTCAAATTTTATTGACACACAGGAGCTCAATATAGATGCCTTGATCAATGTGTGCATGGCTAAATCACATAGCAACGGAGTACCTCCAGCTTCATAATTCTTTTTAGGGGTTTTTGTCTGTCAGAATAAGAGACTTGGAAACAAGCTTTTCCATCTGCCCACAAGGTACCAGTATTTTGAAACTTAAGACAGATTTATGACTTATTTTCCCTCCTACTTAACTATGCAACACAAACACTTCCATGAATTCTGAAGTACAACATTATCCAAAGGACTCTCAATGATCAGTTATTAGATATAGAACCTGCCTCCCTCAAAAGATGAATAATAAGACAAAATATTTTATATTAGCACAAGTGTCACACTTCTACCATCAAAATAGAGTTCTAGAGCAATCACTCAGCAAGAAAAGCTTCGTGAAAATACATAGGTATCAAGTGCCTACATCAAGTATAAACTATCACAAATGTGATACGTACATCTTCTACTTGGAAAAGGAATTAGTACAAATACCTCACAGAAGTATTAAAGTGCAGATGCCGGGGTAGGGGGAGGAATAGAAGAGTTATGTTAAAAGTATCTTGTTTTATCTAACCCAGCAGCTCTTCAATTGCTCTCACAAGAAATCTGCAGATGACACTGAAAGCCTCATCAACTTTTGAGTCCTAGTTATGAACCTACAACAGATTCTTTGCTGGTACTGTAAACGCAGCTAAATAAAATATAACGCATACCACAGGTCTTGCCGTTTGTAATTCTGATACAACTAGTAGCATGTAAACACCAAGGTTGTTTTCCTCTGTAGCTGTGGAGAATCTCAAAAGATTTGTCCAGGACAAATCAGATAACGACCAGTTATATTTCACACAACAGTTACAGGGAATTATATCTGCAGCAGTCAGCTTTATTATGTCTTTGTTTATGCTGCAGAAGCAGTACGTTGCTTAAATAAGCACTGCATTTAATATTCTGTACCTCTGCTTGTAATAACCTAGCAACTCAAGGTCACGGTGTGATTTCTCAGAACTAGCACTTCATCCTCTATTAAACTATGCCAAGCTCCAAGAAGCTGGTTTCTAGGATTGTTAAAGCTCTCAGCAGTGGTACGTATTTGATCATGCTGTATTTGGACTGTCACGTTAAGTACCATGCCTATTGTAATTAGGCTAATGTATTGCTCTTTAAAAACTTAGTGGACTAATTTTTACATTCAAGTTTCAGTCTACATGTTCCTGTTTTGTTTAATAAAACCCTGTTTTTTTGTTTTGTTTTGTTTTCTTTGGCAATGCAGCTTAACATTTAGTAAATCATTTCATAGACATTTATTCCAGTGAGTAATATCTCTCAACATGTTTTCAGTTACAAATTTGACAAATGGAAACTCAATTTTGGACCAGTAAGAGTTGGAAACAGAGATCAGGAGAGTCTGACTTATGGTCTTCTATTAAATTCCCGTGACAGAGAACTAAATACAGCATTGTTTGGAAACTGAGCTGCTGCATGCACAAGATTTACATGCACAAAATTCAGTTTCCATTTTTTAATGGGCACAAATATTCAGTTTCTCTTCTACATTCACTACATGTATACAACTTCCATCAAATATTGCCTAGGCCAAATGTAACTTTTGCCAGAAAGGTTTCTGCATTACTTCATTGACTTAGTAGTGATTATAGGACAAAGAAGCAGACAGTAGGAACAGTTATGTTAGGGCTAACATACATCCATGCTCAATTATGTTTGTTTGAATGATACATTCACTTGGAAAAAAAGTTCAGCTGTCTTGAGCTGCAATTTCCTTGTGCGTGTAAGATTACTGATTTTTATGGGAGACAGATTTGGAGTATTCAGTGCTGTATTAGCTCTGCAGCGGAGCAGCACCACCCAGAAGAGCAGAAAAAGAGGAAGCAAGAAGTAGGGATTAACTATGATAGGTAGATTCACAAGAAAATGGCCTTCCATGCTGTGAAGTATGATGTCACATTATGAGAAGCATTTTTATATGAAAATACACATGGCTATGCTCAGTCACCCAGTGCCTTGAAAACCTCCTCGAACCTTATTAGTTTTCGTTTCCTTACTTACCAGTACATCAACATAGAGAACCCAGCAGTGCTCTCTAGGATTAATACAAAGAGATTTCAGGTCTACACTCCCTTCACTGCTAAATATCCTGTAGAGTGTATTTGCTATCTCTGTGCCAAGTTCTTCTCCTCCCCGGCCTTCAAATTCGGGAGTAGCATTTGCAGAACTAGATAAAGAAAGGAAATAAAATACTTTCACTTCTGAAGCTGCCAATGTCCAAAGAACATTTCTTAAACGTGAAATACTGGAAATATCCCCATGGATTTATTTTTCAAGAATAAGTACATCACCTGTGAAGAAATTATTCCCATTTTGCGTAAGAAAATGTTTTAATGCAGATAATACATCTATATTTTGTTACTAAGCGATACTAATTAAATTCCACTACTATCTTCATTTCCTAAGGCAATATTAAAGCTGTTGAATTCTCATGGGACTAGTTCTTTAGCACTCTCATCTTCTATCACCTCAATCCTTTCAAGAAAAAGAAGTGAGAGAAAATTGTACTAAGTTCAGAATGGCTAACAAGGCAGCCTGTTAGAGATGAATGTGAAATTAATACGGTAAGAGAGTTAGGTAAGAAGGTAATTAATAAGGTAAGAAGAGAAAGATGTGACACTAAGACAAGTAGAATACGCAGAACTGACATGACTGCCTGGCCTTAATTGGTAATTTCTTTTGGTGAGTGTACTCTCTGCTACCAAGACACTTACAGACAGCAGCTCATTATTTTCAGCAGCTGCTGCTTTTGGATAGGAACAACTAAAGAGCATTTTTTTTCCAAAAGGGAACTGACAAAAAAGTGTGTGGTATTTATTTCCCCAATTCCAACACAGGAAACTTTGATTATGAGGTCATGCAATAAGTGCTTGGGTGCTGGGACCTTGTTCACAGCCAAGTGGAAAACAACAACCCCATGAAACTCCAAGTCACAATGAAATAGAGCAGAAATGTCCAGAGATGAGCACACAGCAAAATAAACAAATATTCTGAACCTAGCCCCCTACTGTAGAGAAAAGGCAAGAGCATTTTCAAAAAATAGACCTGTGGCAAACATGGCAGATCTTGTTTTTAAATAAACTAGTCAGATCTCCCCCAAAACTCATTTCTCTTTACAGAACATGGGAAAGGAGGAGATCCCATAGAAGCTGTTTGATGATACATTCAAAATCTGTAAAAGACAAACCTTGAACCCTACTGGCTGGGCACCTCTCAGTGCCAATTTCTCACGTACATTTTGTATCGATATGATGATAAAAATCCTCAGCTTTCTTCCAACACCAATGCCACAGGAACGTGAACATACAGCAGAAAATACACTCTTGGAACAGAATCACTTCATCTTTAAAAAACAATCAACTAAAGACCCACGTTATCTACTTATGACTTCGAACATCAACTGCGCTGTGCCAACAAGACTGCAGAGCCTATAAGGAAAATCCTTGCCATACAGTAATTCTCCCAACTTGTTCTTTGGCAGAACTGACCAAAATTCAGAATGGCCCGAAGAGCTACTGGATTTTAGAGGAGTTATTTGCTGCTTCTATAAACAGACAGCACACGCTGAAAAGGTGAATATTATGGCCAATCAAGCACCGACCTATGCTTCCAGACCACATTTACGACACGAGCAAGCACTGCAAGCACGACACTATTATTTGCAGTGGCATTAATATTAGAAACTGATTTTAGAAGATAGGGCCATATCCAAGTATAACTTAATTCTGGGAATATAGCCAAGTCAGGCCTTTAGGCTGTACTGAAGGAGCACTTATTCACAGAATCTGTTTTTTGCAGGTTAACTAGACCATTCTATTTAAACTGTTCTGTTTAAAGTACGGTTATGCAAGCATTATGCTTCCAACGATAAATTGAAAAAAAATATATAAATCTCAATCTAAACCTCATTATTTCTAAACACAAATTCCACCAAATGCTGTAGCTTTTAAATATGAATGGCTGCTTTCTTTGACAGTAAGAAGAACATAGGACCTAACTGGAAAATAATTGCAGGTTTGGCTGCATCATAATTCCAATACTTTTAACGCTCCAGTTCCTTACAATCAAAATGAAATAAAGAAATAATGTTGGCAGGGTACTAATAACTATTTGGTAAACACTGCCACCCAACGCTCACAGAATATTGCAGTAATTTTCACTGGGTAAAATCTGAAAGAGGATTGCCAAGCACACAAATAAATGAAAAAGCCAAAAAGCTTGTTTTATGAAACACAGAAAGAACTTAGTAGTGGCCAGGGTGAGCACAGGGAATTTCTAATCTGAAACAGAATATAGTTTTTGAAAACTTTCAAAACTATTTCAGCGTCACATCACACAACAATCAAAAATCCTTCTAAAGCACAAATATGTTTCTGCCACAGAAACCTGCTTTCAAAATCCCTTGTTACCAGTAAAATCCTTTCTTTCACAGTAAATACTTCCCCTGTTATTCAATGGAAAATGAACACTTGCTGCTCAAGCCCTTAAAAAACTATCATCTACAACGTAAGTAATTGTAACAGAGATAATTAAACAAAAGACCATCTCTGAGGCCAAACCAGATATATAGGTTGTAACAACTTGCGCTATCTGCACTTTACAATTACTCTAAGGCTAACTTAAAATCAAATTGGTTTTCAACTCCCAGTTCAGATTAACAGTAAATACGTAGTTAGCATACAGAGACAGATTTCCATTGCACTGAAGACAAAAGATAAACTGGATTTTCCCCAGTAAGCTCACAGCTTCTTTCCTGGTCTACAAAGACTTCATTACAGAGAGGATATTCTTCACATAGAGCTGTATTTACTTTATTGGTTTAAACACCACAAAAGCCAAGTAGAACACCTAAGAACTTCACCACACAAGGTGGTGTATCAAATTGTGCTCCGTTACTACCACCCAGTGGCAGCCTGGAAAAGCATCAGAGTACTGAAGGCATCTCATTTCCCTATACGGGGAACAAGCTGCTCTCACTTCACATTTTGTCTTGTGGATCTTCCTTGAAGCTAGAAGTCACCCTTCCCTCCTAGTGCAAGCATGGGGGTAGTGACTATCCTCTAAAATTTAGGCTTTTGGTCTGTGCTGTTAAAGAAAGTGAGGACTACATATTTCTAGAACTGACAAGATCCATTAATAGTGCTGCACATCTCCCTCCCAGCCCCATACTTGGAATACTTCATTTCTGAAAGAGATTTTCTATATTCAAACACTGTAACAACAACAAAAAAAGGGCAACTGACATTATACCCATGAAATCATGTTAAATAGATGTAATTGAACCATTATTCTTTCCCAGCTGTAGTGATGCTATGCAATTTGGGGTTGTTTTATTTAACTTGGTTCTTTAACTCCTACTGTTTTGCTTATTTTGGTTTTGCAGAACAAGCAGAAAGTTTCTAAACATTCACCATTGTTAAAACTGTGAAACAAATTGCTACAATTATTCTGACCCTTGCAGCAGGTTAGTGCAATGAAGCTAAAAATTTCAGAAGAATGTTATTTGGAATAAATGACTAATGACATTTTAGATCGATTACCTTTTCTTCTAGTATACTAACCAGTCAACGAAGAATTCCAGATAACCTTCATCTGGTTTCTCCAGCTTCGGTGTCCCCATTTCAGCTTTTACACCTACCAAGACATCAGTGTGTCCCTGTTAAAACAGAAACGTGTCACACAATTAGAACCATATTCACAAGACTGGTTAATTTAGATGCCTACAGCAAGCTGACATTTCCACCTAGTTGGTTCTCATTGCTAATCCTTCTATCACAGCAAACTTAAAATCAGTTTAGTGTTTGTTTTTGAAAAAGGAAAGGCTTTAGAAGAAGAACATTATGCCTAGGGAACTTCTTCAAATAATTACCACGCATATCAGCTTTCTTTAGAAGACACTGTTATATCCAAGACTTGTTATCCTTCTTGTTCTGGAAACAGCTACAGCTGCAGAACCTTTATAATACTTCAAAAAAATCTATTTATTTTCTTTACATCAACAGATGCCAGAAGTAGCTTTGCTTCTCTGTAAAGGCACAGAGCTATTTTTTCCTGTGACCACAACAGTGGTTTCGTTTTTCCAAAATTACACAGCAGCTTACAGGTACTCCGCAATAAATCCAGCTCCACTGGGTTAAGCTGGCCTGAATGACTTATATATCCTGCCATTATTTCCCTAACCCACTGTCGCAGTTAGTGTTGTGCATATGACACACACAGACACATCTACAGACAGCAATGGCTTATCTTAAAAGTCCAATAAGCCAGCAGTTTCATCAGCAGTGTACAAGAAATTCACCTACCAGCTTCACTCTCGCAGATCCGCTTGTGTTTGACACAACATCTGTTTCTACTTCTGCACACCTGTAATCTTCGCAGCCACGGCCGTCTACACGCAGGTCCTCCTAAGTACGACAACCGATGTGTTTTGCTTAAGGGAAGCACCAGTGCAAAGTGGAAATAAGAATTTGTGATTTTAAAGTTTCCTTTTCCCACGCCAACCACAGCAGTGAAGACAAATATAAAATTAATGGCTCATAGTTTCATCACCAACTTCCACATACAAGTGCAACAGAACCAACTGCACTTCTCCGTTCACCTCTTGTCTGTATAGAGCTTGCAACAAGCGCTCTGTGTGCAGACCTCAACTCCTGCACTAAGTCCCTCAGGTTTCAAGAGAAAGCTGCAGAGTACAGAAGTGTCAAGGTCTTCACTTTAAAAGGTATTTTATTTAACACAACATGGGTCTTCGTTGTGATGCCCGAGTTTTCTACTTTTAGGTATGTATTTAGGACCCAGCAGACAAAAATACCCACCAGCCTTCAAAATGTTTTTGTCTGCTTGCATTTCAAGCACACATTGATTTGCACAGCTCAGATGCTACAAAGCTCATCCCCATAAAAGCAGTTTTCTCCACTGTGAAATACAGAATCAGAGAATAGCCAACATTGGAAGGGTCCCCTGAAGCTCATCCAGTCCAACCTCCCTGCCGAGCAGGACCACCTAGAGCACACTGCACAGGATGGCATCCAGGTGGGTTTGGGGTATCTTCCAGAGGAGACTTCACAAAGACTTCACAGGAGACTTCTCTGTGGGCAACCTGTCCCAGTACTCTGTCACCCCCACAGTACAGAAGTGCCCCCTCATATTCAGCCAGATCCTCTTGTGCTTCAGTTTGTGCCCATTGTCTCTCATCCTGTCACTGGGCACAACTGAAGAAAGACTGGCTTCATCCTCTCAACACCCTCCCCTCAGATATTTATACGCATTAATGAGGTCTCCCCTCAGTCTTCTCTTTTCCAGGCTAAACAGGCCCAGTTCCCTCAGCCTGTCCTCATACGACAGGTGCTCCAGTCCTCTCATCATTTTTGTAGCCCTCCTCTGGACTCATTCCAGTAACTCCATGTCCCTCTTGTAACGGGGAGCCCAGAACTGGACACAGGACTCCATGTGTGGCCTCACCAGGGCTCAGGTGAGGGGGAGGATCACCTCCCTTGGCCTGCTGGCAACAGTCTTCCAAACGCAGCCCAGGATACTGTTGACCTTCTTGGCCACAAGAGAACATTACTGACTCGTGGTCAGCCTGCTGTCAACCAGGACTCCCAGGTCCCTCTCTGCAGAGCTGCTCTCCAGCATGTCAGCCCCCAGCCTGTACTGGTGCTTGGGGTTATTCCCCCCTTGGTGCAGGACCCTGCACTTGCCCTTGTTGAACTTCATGAGGTTCCTCTCAGCCCAACCCTCCAGCGTGTTGAAGTCCCTCTGAATGGCAGCACAGCCCTCTGGTATCAGCCACTCCTCCAAACTTTGTGTCATCAGCAAACTTGCTGAGGGTGTGCTCCGTTTCATCATCCAGGTAGTTGTAGGAATAAGTAGAACAACACTGGGCCCAGCACTGACCCCTGGGGGACACCGCTAGTTACAGGCCTCCAACTAGACTCTGCACCACTAAGCACAACCCTCTGAGCCCTGCCATCTATAGCCAGTTATCTATTCCCCTCACTGTCCACTCATCTGGGCCACACTTCCTGAGCTTGTCTGTGAGAATGTTATGGGAGACAGTGTCAAAAGCCTTGCTGAAGTCAAGATAGACCACGTCCACCGCTCTCACCTCATCTACCCAGCTACACATCTCATCACAGAGGGATATCAGATTGGTTAAGCATAATTTCCCCCTGGTGAATTCATGCTGACTATTGCTGATCACCTTATCCTCCACAAGCTTGGAGATGACCTCCAGGATGCGCTGCTCCATCACCTTTCCATGGATGAGGCTGACTGGCCTGCAGTTGCCTTTTTGAAGACTGGCATGACACTGGCTTTCTTCCAGTCCTTGCAGGCACTTCTCCTGCTCTCCACGACCTACATTTTATCTAGTCTGCAGAAAGTACAGTCCTCTCTGTATGTAATCATTACTCCTCTCCAAACTAAAACAGGGGAGATCTAGATTAGATGTTAAGAAAAAAAATTTTTACTGTGAGGGTGGCGAGGCACCAAAACAGGTTGCCCAGAGAAGCCCGGTCCCTGGAGGTGCTCAAGGCCGGCCTGAACGGGGCCTGGCAGCCCGCTCTGGTGTGAGGCGTCCCTGCCCGGGCAGGGGGGTGGAATCAGATGATCTCAGAGGTCCCTTCCAACCCACCAGACTGGGCCCATCCTTGAGCAGGGATGGGGCACCCACAGCTTCCCCGGGCAGCCTGTGCCGGTGCCTCACCGCCCTCTGAGCGAAGGACTTCTCCCTTATCCCTCGCTTCTACACCCACAGCTCGGAATTACCTACGTCCTCTTTGCCCAGCAGGGCACCTCCCGGCGGCGCGCCTTCCCCCGCGAGGACCCCCCGGCCCCCGGCGCCGCGCGGCGAAGCCCCGTGCCGGAGAGCCCCGGCGGGGCGCTACCTGCACGCCGTGCACGATGTACAGCTTCTCCGCCTCGCTCAGCCGCACGGCCGCCATCGGCCCCCCGCACCGCCGCCTCCCCGCGGCTTCCGCTTCCGGCCCCCTCGCGGCCTGACAGCCCCCTCCCGGGGGGACGGGGCTCTGCGCATGCGCAGCGCGCAGCGGGCGGGAAACGGCCCGGGTCGGCGCAGCGGCCGTTGCCCCCTCCCCCCGCCCGCCCCTCGCTGAGGTGATGGCGGGGCGGCGAGAGGGGCTTACCTCAGGGAGAGGTTTGAGAGCCCCCCCCGGCCCTGCCCCTGGGGAGGCAGCGTGGTAATTAAAAGCGTGCCAGGCGTTAATTACGGGGTTTGTTCTCTTTGCAGCGGCCTGCTGAGAGCCCCGCGAGGAGGAGCGGTTAGCGGAAGGTTCACGTTCCTCACGCAGCTCCTGTGCACCACCTCCAGGCTGCTCTAGAGCCCCTCACAGGTCTCGTCCTGATGCTCACCCGCTGGGCAAGGCCTTGCGTGACCGTGCCGCCACAGCTCCTGCAGGTGCCTCCAGATTATCAGGCTCCTCTCGCCATTAAATGTGCGGGGTGCTGGCGGCTGTGCCCGGAGGAGGGACCACGACATACCGGGAGCAAGCCTGTGGTGTAGAAGGTGCTTGGGAGTCTCGCCCTGCAGCACTTGTGGTGGGCTGTACAGCCACTAGCAGGTGCGTCTCTGGGATGTGTCCCGCAGCTCACCTGCATCCCAATCCCTGTACACCGGGATCACTGCGTGGTGGTGGCGGCTGACCCCTTCCCAGCAGGGAGAGCAGGCAGTGGACCCTTGGGTGGCTCGCCCTCCCCTCTGACCTGGGGAGGTGAGCAGGGCCAGGTGATAGCAGCCACCATGTGGGAGAGGGGCCAGGGTCACACGCCCTCCCTTTGTCTGGCCCCACAGAGCAATCCTTAGGTCCTAATATTCTGTGCTGTGAGCAAAACAGTGGGAAGTGGAAATTGATAAGTGCCTTATGAACTTCCGCCCTGCTCTGACCTCAAGTGTTAACGCAGGCACGCTGTGTGATTCCCAGTGAGAGCACTAGTATTGTGGCTTACGGCCATAAATGCAAGCCCTAAATGCAAGGAAAGGGTGATGTTTTTCCCTCCCTTTCCGCCATCCCAGCCTGGAGCCTACCTAATGTGGGTCAAATCCTTGCACGGTTCAAAGCCCAGCTAGCTGGTCTGCACCATACGCATGCAAACAGAAGTCTTCCAGAGGCTCGGGTTTTCCAGAGGCTCGGGAGTTCCAGGTCCCGCTCACCATTTCTTCAGGGGTGTCAGGAGGCATCCTCTCCCTGCGGAGACTGCTTCTTGGTGTGTTTAAAATCCTTTTTCTAAAGAAAGGCAAGCCCGGAGGTTATCAGACAGGACAGCAGCAGTGGATCCCCTCTAGGGATGGTGAAGCAGTGACTTTTTGCCTAACCTCATTACGGTAGACGGCAACACGCAGTGGCTAAAATTAAAACACCCCAAACAACCAGACCCAGCGCGGGGGGAGCCACCCGGCGCTCCCCGATTCACACCACCACGGGCAGCAGCGGCTCGCCCCGTGCTTGCCGCCGGCGGTGGGAGCCGCAGCGCTGCCCCCCGGCCCCCAAATTTTCCAAAAACCCCCTGAATTTATCCCATTTATCCCTCGGCCAGCCGCGGCAGCGCGGGCAGGCGCGCAGAGGGCAGGCGGGGCCCTGCGGCAGGCGGCCGAGCCGGGCCGGGCTGAGCCGAGCGGAGCCGGTGGCGGAGCCGCTGCCCGCCCTGTGCCCGTGCCCCGGGGCGGGGCGGGGAGGGACCGGGGCCGGGGCTGGGAGCGGGGCCGGGGCCGCCGCTCGCTTCCTG
>NC_048894.1:46385093-46415405 GCF_011077185.1 Oxyura jamaicensis
CGGGACCCGCACCGGGACGGCAAACGGGGCCGCTGCCGGCCGGCGGCGGCTCGCAGGGCGGCGGGGCGGCCTGCGGGGTAGGTGGCGGCGGCGGGGCGGTGTTTACCGGGAGGAGGGCGGCGGGCGGGGGGGCCGCGGTGCTCTGGGAGGAGGTGGGGGCCCGCGGGACGAGGCCCGGTGCGGGCCCCCCGGGGGTTTCGGAGCTCTGCGGGGTGCCTCGGTCCCGGCACAGCAAGCGGGAGCTGCGTGTGGTGGTCAGGCGGGGTGCTGGGGAAAGTGGTTGCCCCAGTTCCAAGGGGCTGGGGTGGTGGGGAAGGAGGTTGCCCCAATTCCTATGGTCTGTGGTGGTGGGCAAGGACCCTCCCCCAGTCCACAGGGTCTTTCGAGTGGGAAGGATTCGCAGGGAAAGGGCTGACCGCCTCTGATGCCCAGTGTGGGAGATGGCAACGCTTCGGTGCGCACCGCGCTTTTCTCGCTCTGTGAAAGCAGCACACACGGCTTTTGTATAGCACCGCAGACATTGCCACGGTAAGTGGAGCCACGCGTGGATTCCTGTCCTTAAAATCGCAGCCCCGTGTGCGGCAAAGATCCCGTCCTTCAAACACTACGACTACGGTGCTGTCTCTCTGACGCAATAGTGTTTGTCATACCAATGGGAGCTGCTGGTGGTAGTAAGTTGTGTCTGACTCGCTGAAATTCAGGAGGTGCGATCCAGAAGCTCTATGCAGGTATGGGTTTGTAACAGGGAAGATGTGAGCTCTGCCTAAAAACTGAGGGTACTTCTACACCCCTAACGCAAACGGGGTATTGATGTGTTTCTGTTACCATTTTCAGAAGCATAGCTGCAGGCAGGGTATGTATTTTTCTTTGAAATTGGCTTTTGGTAGTAGACAAAAGTGACATGATTTAACCCAGCAGGCTATAAGAAGATGAACGCCTGATTCCTCAGCAGATGCGCGCCCGCTATGCTGAGGTAGTTGCGTGTCTTGGGGGACAGTTCCCTTTGACCCCACAAAGGGGACAGGTGACAGTCTAAAGCAGCCTGCATGTAGCCCGGGCGATGGTAACGCTGCTTTGGTGAATCCCTGCTGCTTACCTGGCATGAGTTTGCTTTTCAGGATAGGTGGGTTTCTGTGTCTTTCAAATGGAACAGGAGCTAGCCATGCCACATGGGCGATGTAGTTTAAAGCCATGCGTTGCTTTATGTTGGGGAAACTTGCTGGCACAGCCATGCTGTTAGGACAATTCTGTGATTCTGTGATAATGGGACATGTCTCCTGTAGAGGCGACCATAGTGTCAGTGATGGGCACCCAGGCTGATTCAGTCTGAAAATGGCTTGGCTGTAGCTCAGCTAGTTGCTGCAGATGTGAATTGAGTGAGCTTATGGCTATCGCTGGTCTCTCTGCAGCGTAGACATGACCTTTTTCTTAGGGTGATACTCTGGAATTCAGCTTTTCTGCCTTTGTGAAAGAAGGCAGAGGGTAATGTAGTATGTGATGGGGTTATAGAAGCTTGTTGTCACTTTTTATTTTCCCTGTCGTGTGCTTAGCTGGCTGAAGCAAGCCAGGTATGAATGATGGTAGTCAGAACATCGTATTTAACTGAAACTTAAAGTTTCTGTAGAGAAAATGACAAGTTAAAGCTTTCCCTACGAGAGCTGCATGTTTCCTGGGTTGTGCAGACAAGAAGAAAAAAAGAGAGCTGCAACTTGACTGGAGCTGCAGTGCAGCAAGTCTGCCAGTAGCTCTTTGCACATCGTCCTTTTGAGAGGGAGCCCAAAAGGAAGAGCCAGCTCGCCTCTGTGGGCTGTGAGTGCCAAAGGCCTCCCGCGGCACCTGGTCTCAGCTGGTAGGTGCGAGCTGTTATGGGACGGGGCAGCCGCGCTCTGCCTCTTACTGCAGAGCAGCACGGGCAGGTGACCTCCTTCGGCCTGGAGCTGGGGGTGCCTGGGAGAGCTGCTGGCTGCAGCAGCAGGGTTCAGCCAGAAAAATGCTGGGACTTGCTGCTCTGTGCGCTTTAGTGGCAAGTAAGGACACAGAAAACAGCGTTAATGCCCCGTGGGAAATGGGAGGATGTTGAATGGGAGGAAACGCGCGGCCCTTGTTGATGTTTTTGCAGCGAGGCTGGTGGTGGATGGTGCGTTTGTGAGGTGCAGCTACAAGCTTTGCCGAAGCGCGGGGACCAATCTGAAACATGGTGCAGCTTTCAGAAGTTACGGCGGATGGGCTCAGATGGAAGCAGTAAGAGTGAAAATGGGTAATGTGAAGCACTACACTATTTAATAATAATTTAAAAATGACAGTGAGGGTTAGGGTCCTATTCACCACCCTAGTGGAAGGGCAGCAGTACCATGCTGTAGGCCCAGAGAGATCAGAGGGCTGTAACGGGGGATAAAGGGAGATGGGAATGTGATACACACCTTTGCTCTTTGCATTGACTGCTTCAATCACTGATGTCCACTACGGCGTAGGATAGACAGGCAGCACGTCCTGTATTGCAATTAGTCTGGTCTCCGTGTCTCAGTATTTCAAAGAATAACAAAATGAATGTTTACCCACAGAAATCTATTTTTTTGTGGAAAGAGAGATCACTTGTGCTTGCTAGCGCAACATGGAGCAAAACAAATACTGGTTGCCAATCGAGAAGTTCTTTGCTATGTTTTAAAAACTTTAACGTAGGGCAATCTCTGGACCTGCAGGTTTTTCCAGTTCCCTGAAGCAGCACCATAGCTTTCTCGTAGGCTGACTCTTAATGTCATAAAGTTGGATCATGATAGGCACAATTTTCGATTTGGAGTAGAGGTGATTTTTTTTTTGTCACTGCTTAATTAACACAGTATTTTAGTGTGTGCCCTGTGTCTTTCTGTATCTGGTTTAGGTAGCTGCTTAGGTGTAGTATTTACATTTAAAATCTAAAGGCCTTAAAGCTATCATACCTTTATCTTTGAAACTTCCTGATGTGGTAGGGAAGAAGTGTAGACTACAAGTGGGGAATAAAGTAGGAGAGACAGAACAACTTGCTCATGCTTTTGAGGGGGGACTGTACCAGAAGCAGGCAAGAACCAAATCCCAGGTCAGACTTAGAGAAAAGGCATGTCTGGTAGCTAAGGGGCTCTTTCTGCCTTGAAAGTTAGTACTCGGAATAGTCTTTAGACTGGGATAGTTCTGCCAGCTTCTTATTATGAGCAAGGTGTAAAACAAAACAACAACAACAACCCTCTGTTCTGCTTCTCAGGAAAATATGTTTTTCATGCCATGAAAACAGTGTAGTTTTTAACATATACAACTGGTATTATTTTTGCTGTCAAAGCAAAACATCCTCCTTTAATTTCTTCTTTCTCTTTTTTCAAAAGCTTTACACAGGACAAATTGAGAGTTTAAATTCCCTTAATCCTCTGGATTAAATTCCTTTAAAACAATGGCTCGCTGTTTTAAGTCCTGAGTCAGCATCAAAATTGGAAAGCTGTCTAGAAGGCCAGGACAGCTTCTTCTGTCTCGTATCTCATGAGGCTGGCTGTTCATAATAAGTGCAACGCTGTGGGAAAGTGTGACATCCCCAGTCGTTTTCTGTTTCCCAGTGCAGTCCTTTCTGCAAGGTTGTTCTGTCCTTCTGGTCCTTATTCCAGGTAGGTGACGAGGCCACAGTGGTGGCTTGTATTTACAGGTTGAGGTTTAGCATGTCTCTTTTTACATAGATTAGTGGTTCACATGTATTTAGTCTGTTAGGAAACTGAGATTGAAGTGACAGAATTTCTCAATGGCCCTTGCAGCTCTGATAGTGAAGAAGTTGAGATTGCTGTTCTGTGATGGTTCTTACTCAGTAACAGCTTTAGGAAGTAGCTGACATCTCTGCAGTGCTCCGGTCAACTGCTCGTGGAGATCACTGAAGTTGGGATCAGACCAAGTCAGATCCGAGCCTGACCTTATTCTTTACTGCCCTTGTGACTTGTGTCCTATTCGTTCTTGTTGCCCCCTTTTTGTCACCCACCCATAGTGGTTCAGTGTTCCTGTACCTTGGACAGTAACTTTGTCGTGTCTCTTCCTTGCTCAGGCTAGCAGCTAACAGGCCTTGCAGGTGGGGGTGGAATTTCTTACCAAACAACTCAAGACTCCTGGCTGAGCCTTTATTGCATTATATCTTACTTAACACAACATATATCTATTGGTTAAAGAGAAATGATATGGGCATTAACCAGGAAACTCTTACAGTCTGCCCAGAGAGACTGTGTGTCACAAACATGCTTTTTTAAATTGAGAAAACATGGCTTTATTTTCCTTACAGTTATACTAATGGAATTCCACTGACGCTGCAGAGGTTGCTTCTTGTTTACAGTCATGTCAGTGAGAGGACTGGGGGCTTTGTGCCTTACGAGGCTACCTCTTTCAAGCCCATCAGTCTCAGCCGTGGGGATGGAGTTTCTAGATCTGACAGAAGTCTTTGAGGTAATTTCCACTCCCCTCTGCTCTTCTTAGGGAAAAGTTCTCCCTACATATTCATATTCCCATTCATACATATTCTTCAGGAATACACACCTTCAATTAAATCTTCCCTCTAATAAGATGCTTCCAATAAAAACAAAACAACAAACAAAACATCCCTCACCTCTTTAAGTGTGCTTTTAGGAATCCATTTTTACTAAGCTATTGTTAATGCATGGACCCTTCAAAATAATAATAATAATAAAATAATAGATTACTCTTGAAAATAGTGAAATGGCATTGTAAACATTTTTCTAAACCGTCTGCAATGCAGCTTTGTAATACAGCCACTCACTCCATTCATGTGTAGAAAAATGTTGTACCTGGAGTACCATGGGGTTTCTTGTGCTCTCCCTCCCTTTTCCTAAGACAGGTAATGCAAGTCTATGCATTTAGCCTCAAAAAAATACATTTTTTTAAAGTCTTGTCATGTTTTAAGATTATTTTTAGTGGTTTTGGTATAATTGATGTTCTGATCTCTTTAGGCCATTTTTCTTCAGTATGAGAACAGAAATTGTTGAAATCACACAACTTGAATAGCCAGAGGTTTCAGGTGAATCTGAGATGTTTGTGAGCACAAGGGTGGCTGGTAATGTGGTGCCTAGGCTGAAACTGTACCTCTCAATGTGCCTGAATTTCCAGAAGAAAAATGAAAACTTTTCTGCACCAGGCACAATGCTGTTACCCTGCTTCTGGGGCAGCTGGAGTATGGCTACCTGAACTGACTTTGCCCAGTGACATTTTGATTCCAGTACTATGGTGGCTCGGCAGTGCAGTGTTGAGATCTCAGTGCCAGATCCTTCCCTAATGCTTTTGCAATTTTAACTAGAGAGAAAGTTTTTAATCTTTTTTTTTTTTTTTTTCACTTCTTTTTTAAACTACAATTAAAATATTTCAGTGGAAGTACAGCTGTCTTTAACAAATTTAAGCCTGCTTTTTTCAGTTGCCATTCACAGACCTGTTAGAAAAGTCCCATTGATCCCTCAGGGTTTTGTATACCAGAGGCTGAAAGCTGCCAGGCCAATGGATATCTGGATGAATCAGCAGGAGACTGCCAAAAATTCTCAGCATTCTCATTCCACTCCCGTTGATCAGATAAAGCCTTTCAGGTCTTTCAGAAACCATTAGGAAAGAGTAGACAGAATATTGGTATTTCCTTATTATTCCTGCTTGAACTTGCTTTGGCAAGTTTTGACAGGCTTGTTGTTAGACCTGGAATACTACGTGAAAGCATGGCAGGAGAAGCACAGGTAAATACCCTGTTAGTTAGAAAGCATACTGCCACTTCTGTTGCAAAGAAAGATTAAATATGTGTTGTTTTACTCAGTGTGGTTTTATGTACAGAAAACTGAAATAAACTTCAAAATGACATCTCACAGTTTATATATATTTAAGTAAATATATATAGGTCTGAGTTTTGTTTTGTGTAAGGGGATGTACAGTGTATCTAGATCACCTAGTTTAGCTGTCACCAATATAATGTGACTGGTAATGTATGTTTGCTTCCTTTTGATGACAATAAAAAGTTAACTTTAGAATTGTTTATCAGCTCTCAAAGTGCTGTCAGTGAGCCCTGGTTCTGTGTGTTACAGAAACTGTTCCAAAGTACCTCTTTAAAGCGAGTAAAAGACCTGAACTGACTCCCCCCCCCTTCAAAAAGCTGAAATCCCTTCAAACTGAAGTCCCTCCCAGGGTCTTCCCTTGTATGTCTATCTCTTCAAGATTGTTTTAATAAAATAGGTAGAACTTAAAATTCACTTAGTTATTCTGACAAAACAGAACCTCTTCCAAAAGTTGAATGTTAATTGAGTTCTAATAGAGGAAATGGGTACAATGTCTATGTAGTAATACTGCAGTTTTGCAAATCATACCGATGTGCTTGGCTTTTCCAGCATGAGTAACTACATGAAAATCAGCGGGGTGACAATGAGGGTGTCATTTTTGTCTACTTTTTGTAATATCAGAACGTCAGGTGGCTTTCAGAAGGCCATTGGGTGAAGGCCCAAGTCATACGTTAGTTCATTCTTAACACGTCATTTGGCAGTCACAGGCCATTAAAAATAGATTTTAGGCATGACTTAGGTCAAAAGACAGTTACTTAATTTATAAAAGGTGTAATAGCATCTTGTAAGCGTTCATTTGGCAGGAAGTGGATTTTAATTTATTTTGTTTACATTTCTAATGTCTATATTACTTATGTCTTTGATTATTCCTGTAATGCTAAATGCCTCCCAGATTAAAAAAACAAGAAAAGGTTTTTGCTCTGACATGTCCTTAAGCTAAATGGATGTGTTTGCTGTCATTACATCTCACACTTACCTGCCGGCCTCTGCTGTAGCCTGACGCTGTGATTAAGTTCTTTGCCTTCCTCGTTTACATAGTGCTTGCTCCAGAGCAGGAGCAACTGACATATTCCAGCTGGGGGTTGTAAATTAAGTTTGTGTGCTGGGCGATTTGAGGGCAGACTCATCAGGGCAAGCTGCTACCCCTGCCACAAGCTTCTTTATGTATGTATATATGTAAGAACAAGGAATTTAAAAAGTTAGCCAGGCTATCTAAAAGAGAAGCTGAGACTCTGCTGCTGTAACTTGACTCTAAGATGCTGTATGCTGAAACACGAATGTGTTTATCAAATGATGAACAGTGTTTATGTAGCCATTAGTGATTTTTCATTTTGTCGCCTGATGATGACTGTAAAGCCAGTATTAAATAAACAAGTGCATTAAATAACGCATCTGTCCTCCAGGCAGAACGCAGCATCTGAGGCCTGCGCCGAGGCCTTGTCCGCGCTCCCTTGCTGCTCCGCAGCAGCTGGGCCCCAGCTCCAGACCGAGGTGCCTCAGGGGTCCTCCCAGGTTCTCCTTGGACAATTTCACAGCAATAGGTTTTTATTTTCCTTTAGCTCAGTAATATTTCTGAGAGAACTTTCATTGGAGTGAAACCACTTCCTGCACTAGGAAGAGGTCTGAATTTTCATTTGGCTGCTGTGTATTTTGTGAATGTATCAATACATGCATCCGTACACGAATAGTGGAAATCTGGGGAAAAGGTATGGATTTACTAATAGGTGTAGGTTTAACTGAATTTAGGCCAGCAGACTGTACGGGTAATCACTGCTTCTGAAAATTATATGGCTTCTCTCCCTAAGTATCAGGTGTCATGAGGCTAAATTATAGCTGTGGTTGAAATACCAAATAATTACAACTTGATATGTGAGTTTTGTGAATGAGTTTTTTTTTTTCTTGCCAAAGTAAACGGGATACACGTGCACGTTTGTCTTTTTTTTTTTTTTTCTGTTCTGTGATATAAATACAAAGTTGGTATGCTCTAACATCCATGTGACTTTTTTTCAGACCCATAAAACATCCTGAAGTATTTCACTTGGCAGCATACTAAATGTTAAAAGCGGAAATAGAAGAAAAAAACTATTTCTCCTAGCTTGCTTATACCAGTTATGCCAGAAAGAAAACACTGTGGTTATCACCTGCTGGTCAGGTGTTTGCTTTCATAACCCTCCTGGTTCACCTCCTGTGTGCTAGAAACTGCACTCCCGAGTTTTGCCTCTCTCTGTGGCAATAGCTGCTCCTTTTAAGTATCCAGTCACCTCTGTGTCACTTGCACTGAGAAACAAAAGCTCATCACTGCTGTGCTGGCGTTTAATTAATCATCCTGCTCATTAATAGCTTTAACTTCTGGCTATGAGAGACTCCCTGTCTTGAAACAACAGCTAAAAAGCCAGCTATCTTCCCTCTTGCTGTCCAGATAGGGGCAACAGCGTCTCCATGTAGGTTGGTGGTATGCAAAGTAGAGCTTTTCCCCTGTACTTGACAGAATTTAGCCATAAGTGTTTTGAGAGAAGTTTAATGTCCTAGGTACTTTTGTGATCTTCTCACCATGTTTCCTGTAAAATTTACCCATTTTGTCTAGGCAACAGCATTCATTTCTCTTGAACAGTCAGACACAAAAATAGCTTCAGTGTGAAATTTTTGGCAGAAAACGTAACTAACTGTGAACATTGTCTCTCTTTCTCTGAATTAAAATGGAAAAAATGCACTCTATTTTTTGAAAAGAGATGAGAATAATGCTTACATGTCAAAACAGGAGGTGGCTGTTTGGGTATATGTGGTTCAATGTATTTGGTACCAAAATCGTTGGGTCCATTTTTGTACAAGGTGGGTCCTGGCGCAGAGGTTGCGGCATTTCTGAGCATTTAGAGCATCAAGCAAATATTTTTTTTAGAAGTGTCTTTGGAAGAAGTCGCTGGGTGTGTGAAGAGCCACTTTCAAAGCGTAGCGTCCCAGGTGTGTGCTGACATTTGGAGTGGTGTAAGCTCCCAGCATGGGCCGACTGATCCCTTGCCAGAGTCATATGAGCACCTCTTTTTTTTTTTTTTTTTTTTTCCTCTCAAATGCTTAAGTTTGGTGGGAGTAGTGCTGAAACTACAGCAAGGGCTGTGCGTGCTTGGAGCAGTACGGTTTCTGCTTCCATAATGGACCTTGCCCTCTGGGTAGGTAAGGTGCCTGAAGAGATGGAGAGGACATGGCAATGGCAGCAGGTGTGTTGTGTTAGTGCCCTTCTTACAGGGGAGGGGACTTAGCTGGGAGCGCTAACGGGGGGGCAAAACAAATGCCATCAAGGGATGGAGCAAAGCTGGCAGGGGAAGGATGGCAGAGTAGAAGGCTTAAGAGGGACGTAAAGCCAAAGGAGGAGAGAAGAGCATAGGGCTGCTGCTTCAGTAGTTCCTGATGCTGTAACTCCCCAGCGGATTGTTTTTGCAGTTTTAACCCCAAGGCTCCCTACCCTTCCTCGGGTCTGATCCAGCAGAAGGGGACCCTGCCAGCTATGCCAGGTCTTTGCTCTTTTCCCCCATGGCAGTGGCCAGGTCTTGCTTCAGCCCCAGCTGGGGCTGCTCCCATCGGTATCCACCTGATTGCTGTGCTCTTCATTAGAATACTTGTTGCCTTTCCTCTGTGGGAGTGGAGGTGGCACGCTGGTGGATTTAATGTGTAATTAAGCAAGTCTTAAAAGCACTTAGAGAGTCTTCTGGTTAAGAAGTGTTCTGATAAGAGCAAGAGTCTGGTTTCCAAGTCCATTATTTCTTGTTGGGTTTATTTGTCTTTTTTGCTTTTTTCAACTCGCTTTCAGCAACTTGGAGTTTCTCACATGATCCCTGTACCGCCATGTGAAAAGATCGCTGCGTGTCTTGCAAAGCAGTGAACGCCGTTTCTGGTTCTCTTTCAGAGGCAAGTATGGACATAATAGCCTATGATGCTTACTCCAGTCCACCGCTTCAGAGATATTGAAAGGAAACCTGAATACCTACAGCCAGAAAAGTGTGTTCCACCTCCTAGCCGCGCTTCCCTGGGAACAATGTGGTTTATTCGAGATGGCTGTGGTATTGCATGTGCTGTCGTCACCTGGATGCTGGTGTTCTACGCCGACTTCGTAGTCCTTCTTGTCATGCTAGTTCCATCGAGAGATTACGTTTATAGTGTCATCAATGGCACGCTGTTCAACACCTTGGCTTTCCTTGCTTTGGCTTCCCATTTTCGAGCTATGCTGACAGATCCAGTAAGTATGTCTCTCTGTATGTCTCGGAAAGAAAAAGGCAGTGTTCTTCTTATCTGATAGATGTTGGGTAACGTTTGCTGAGTGAGAGGCAGATTTAAATAACCTGTGTGTGTCAGCCTGCTGGGTGAGGCTGCTGATGTGCTATGCTAATTCCTCAGCCCACTCAAGTCAAACGCAAAGTCAAGGACCCAGTTTTAGATTTCCCCTCGTGTGAGCAGCTCCCCTCTTCATGCTGAGGAGGAGAGCGTTTCTCTCTGACACTGTTTTCTCACCAATGCCAAGTCTCATGTTTGTGGCTTGTCGTGTCTTGACAAACAGCAAATCAGGAAAAGCTGGTTTTGGTTGTCTGCCTTGTCAAGTATTGCTCCAGCAGAGTGGAGTAGAGTTGGTGGTGTTTTGAAAAGCCACGCTGCCACCTCTCATGCTGGTGATTTAGTGGAGTTTATGGGACCATGTTAAAACAAACATTATGTGAGTATGCTAAGAGCTGAAAGTTTGTGGGCAGGCAGGGAGCATAAGAATTTTAACAACCCCTTGTAATGTGTCTGTAGGACATAGCCTTATTAGAGATACAGTTTAATACCATGATGCTTACTCTGAATGGCTGTGTTTGCTTATCAACCTCTGACAGGAGATTCAGTTCAAAGCCTCATCCCCACTAGTCATTGGAAGAAAATACAAGCTTAGATTCCTCTTGGCCCCTTCCTCCTGATTCTTCTTGTTGCTGTTAGGAATGGCAGTGGGTCTCTGATACTCAAATTATTCCTTTCAAATGTAATTTCCTACTTGAAACTCTGCTACGTGCCGTTAAAACTTCAGTGTAATCTTAATCTTTATTTCCTAGTTTTCAGCTCTCCCAGAAGCCACGGCACTGCAAAAATGTCTTAATTTGGGGTAGTTTGACAACTTACGGCAAAGCAAAGGCTGACTTGTTGCATGCTACTGCTGCTGGACACAACTTAGAGCAGTAATTGAGGCACTGAAGCTTTTGGTCATTGGGCTGACAAACACAGGACTGTAGCAATTTATGATATAGTTTATGTCCTAAGGGTTCTTGTTGTTAATTATTGTATGTTGTGTGGCTTTAATGCCTAGGCACCTTCAGGTCTCAGGAGTTGTTTTGCAGAGCTAGCAGTAGTTAGTAGTTTGCAGCTATATTCTAAAGCAGACTAGGCAAGCAGAGTGTCAGAGAAAGATACAATCTCTCTGCAGAGAAATCTGGAAAATATATGTTAATTACTGGCATGTGGTGGGATTTTTGTGTGTGGAGAGAACCAGTGGGATTTTGTTTTGTTCTTGGTAGAGATTTTAATGAAGAAATCAGCTAGACAAAATGGAAAAGGGAACGTAAAGAGAAGGGATGCAGGGCATCCACAGGGCAGACGGTGCAAGTCTGGGGTGGAAGAAGCTGCTAGGAAATGGAGAACCAGGGGCACATCCAGGATCAGAATGGAGCAGAGAACACTGCTGAGGCAAACAACTATGAATTCTTATTTTAAATGAATTAAAACGTGGATTCTTCAGAACTGTTAGCATGTGTCATGCTTTTCAGGAACTGCTTCCTGTGTGTTCTTGCCAAAAACATACCTGGGGTTTTGAGTTGTGCTGTGTGTTAAAAAGAGAAAACATCATTTTGTAGAAATTGGTCACAGTGATATTTAAGTTTGCCAGTCTGTTGAGAGGTTTAAGTGGAAAAATACAAAGACTGCTCAAGAGAACTTTACAATACTGATGTAATGTGCAGTTCTTTTAATAATACCCAATATTCCTATTTATTGCTGTTGAAAGGTCGTACAGGTGTGTTAAAAAGAGACTGTTCTGTCAGAAATCTGTTAAAATGTTAAATCCCTGTTTTTATTTCAGTATAAAAGCCTAGATCTACAGAGATGCGTTGTGTCAGTGTACCAGCAGTGATTTCATACAGCACGTTTTGTGATATTTTTTGCTTTTGATCAAATTTTATGGCCGTAAAAACACTGTGGAAACTCTTGAACACTTAGAAAACTTTTGAAAGTTTGGACTTCTGCAGCAATTACATGCCACCTGTTTAAATATATTAATTTTATGTGGCATTTGCACAAATAATGTTTATCTAGTCTTATTTGGGGGGAGGATTCTTAGAAAGTGTGCTCTGTTTGAAAGTTAAACCCTGATTTGAATAACAAATACACAATGGAAGCGTAGCTATTAATACATGAGATGTTTATCAGCAACTGTTAACATACGCTCGCAATGATACTTTAGAAGTAGCAGCTTCTAGTGGAATTAAAGCATCTGATGTCTCCAGTTTGTGATATGAAACACTGGGATGATAAATCCGTTGATGGATGTGAGGAGAGGGATAAGGATTCTTAAATATTTTAAGGTTGCTATGTGATAACGAAAGGTTGATTCCTTAGGTGAGGATTTACTGGTGCTGCTTATGTTTTTTAATTAAAAAAAAAAAAAGTGATGTTTAAGTATTTGGTTCCATACATTAGGACCTTGTTTCAATTTCTTTTTCTTGCTCTTCCTAAAACTCCACTGGTATTAAGGAAGTTTTTATCTCTTTCCCTCCCCTTCCATAATTTTAAGTCATCTCTATTGTTCTGAGCACTCGTAATGTCTACAGGTTAATCTTCTGCTTTGTTTTCTTTTTCCGCAGGGTGCTGTACCCAAAGGTAATGCAACAAAGGAGTTCATTGAGAGTTTACAGCTAAAGCCAGGACAGGTGGTTTACAAGTGCCCAAAATGTTGTAGCATCAAACCTGACAGAGCACATCACTGCAGGTAAAGTCTGTTCTGAGAATTGCTCTTTTATCAAGTACTGCTGGACCTCAAGTATTATACAACAAGCCTGGATCTGAATTGTTATTGGAGTGCGAGACTTGAGTGGTTAAATTGGAAGATTGACATCCAAATTCTGCTGCTGGTAGTGCCAGACACATCTAAGCTTCCCTGAAAAAAAATCGAAAGCCTTTTCTGGGAATTTGTCATGTATAGCAGGCTAGGGCCACCTCTTGCAAAATGAGAAACACTTCATGTGAAGGCTGCCTTGGCTTCAGACCTGTGATTGACACTCCATAAATGTTCTCAATACTGGTTGTGCTTTGTGATAAATCAGTATGCCTACTGATCTGCCATGTCCTTTTCTGGTAGGTTAAACTTCCCCAAAGAGAGTAACTGGTAGTGAGCTTTTTAGTATTAAAGGCAGAGAGAGGAGGGAAAAACAAACAAACAAACAAACAAACAAAAAACTTCCTAAACTTTTCTTTTGCTTTTAAAATACAATCAAACCTGCTTTCCAGTAAGCAGTTAATGAGTTTGCACTGGTATCCCTTCCTTGTCTACCCAAAAACCAATGCATACTGCAAGAGCTTGTATTATGGTTACTGCTGATTCAGGCAGGGGTCTTGTGGGGAGGGGAGAACACGGTGCTGGGCTGAAAGAACTCTGCTGTTTGTGTTTTTCGCATCTCTTCTCAGAGCTTTAGTTTGCAAATTTGTTGTTATTGGCTTTTTATTTTAATCAGAATTGGGAATTGGTTATTCAGTAGGAGCAATGTGATCGTGCCTATCACTTATTAATGCTACTGTAAAATCCCCTCTGACAGTTCTTCAATTATGAATGAAACTTCACATCTAAAATGCTGTCTTGCTGATGACTCACAGCATGGGCAAATGAAAAAAAGACTGTCTGGCTGAATATAAAACCTCGTCTCCACAGACCAGACCTTTTTTTGTATGCTTTAAGTTAAATTTTATAGGTGCTAAGATTTGGGAAACTGATCCACTGAGCTGGTCTGATGCTGCTGAGAATTTTCAGTCAAACATTTCTTGTAGGGTAGGGAGATCTATTGGATTTTCACACACCAAGGTCATGCAGATTCATCAGCAGGCGGTACTGCTGAAGGGACCAGGATGCTTTTTGATTCCCATGCTATCTTGTGAGAGCCCATGCCCAGCAAACAGCTCCTTCCAGTATTTGGAAGCTGGGTTGAGGGGGAGCGTGTCTGAGTACAGGGAAGCCCTGCTGCTGACCGTTTTCAGCCTTAGGTTCTGTGTTTCCTTTTCCACCAGCTAGTTTCACCTTCTGCCTCCCATCCATCCCCTTTTGGCACATACACGCTGCATGAAGAGACTCCTCTCAGTCTTCATTAGCTACCTCCTTTATGGAGCTCCTTGGTTTGGCTGCTTCAGGCTGGCCCTCAGGGGAGCTAGGGCCTAGGAGCAACTGGAGGGATTACTTTGGTACCCAGCCTGCTTCAGAGCCCCAGGGAAGCGTGCATGCATGCGCAGAAAAATGCAGACTAAATTAGACTACAGGGAGGCATCTTCCTGCTTTACACCACCTGCCTCCCTCCCTCCCCCTGCTTTTTTCCTTTTTTATTATTTATTTTCTGGAACAAATAATTGATACTTGTCCTGTATCAGGCAGATAACTTTTTACAACACCAGCTGATTCCTGTTCCTGTGTATGTCAAAAATCACTTCAGGTTGCTGCTTATTCTAACAAAGCGAGGCTTTTCCTTTTGTCCACTGCATCTGGGGCCAGCAGGTAGCAGGGTACCTGTGCCTGCCTGAGGATAAACAGCCCTTGGCCTGGCCACCTGGAGAGAGGCTGCGCCTCCCTGGCCAGCCTTCCATTTATCATCAGGACTCATTTTTGTTCAGGCACGGCAAGTATCCTTGGGGATTTGCTCCTCCTGCAACGCAGGCGAGTGCAAGGCTGTTCCGAGAGAGAGGTTTATTATTACTTATTCATATGCGCTCATAACGACATGCTTATTTTCTTATATGAGGCTCTCTCAAGTTTTTGGGTGTTGTTTATTGTTTCTATTAAGGTTCGAATATTTCTAATTCTAAGGAGAAAAATGAAAAAAAATAGCACAGCCCTTAATTCTCTCTGTTTCAGAGGTGCCAGAATTGTTCTGGGCTTGCTATTGCTGTTTCCTTTCTGGGTCTATTGTTTGTTTGGTTTGGGGTTTCGTGTTTTTTTTTCCATATTTGATTTCTGTGCTTGTTTGTGCAATGTGGTATCAGGAGACTGCCTTTCGTCTCCTATCATATGAGAGAGCAGCAGAGAAAAAGACTTCTTTTATTACGTGAGTTGAAGCAGTTACTGACTAACCAGGAGAATGATGTTCAGACAAAGTAATAGTCTTTTAATTATTTGACTTCAAGCCACAGTGTGCATGCTGGCAAGAATTTGAATTTTGATTTTTATTAGTGTGGTTTCGTGAGGTACTTCAACATCTAATTTTACCTTGAATGTGTATTGTGCTGCTGTCTTCCTGACTGACTGCCACAGCTGGTTTATGCCAGTATGTGGCTTACCTGGATGTCAGGAGTCCTTTGTAATGTTTGCTTTAATTTTGTTTTTTTTTCACAAGTTCCTGCTACCAGCTAGTGATAGCAAATAAACCTTAATCTGTTATTAGCAATTCTGAAATATATCTTTATTCATTACTGCTTTTCATATCCATGTGCTGTGTTTTTGTGGTTATATTTTAATCTGTGGGAATTTTCAGAGACTGACGAGGTTAAAACTAGACTAAAAGACAGATTTCTTCCATCTGCCCAAGTGTATTTTCTCTAACCATATTTTGACAGAACCACTGATAATGTTATGATAATATATCTTGCTTGGCATTAATTTTTTGCAGTGGTCATTTGGTACGGTATGGTTGATTGTGAACAGACATAGTCGAGTGAACAACTCAGAAATAATATTGTGCTGACTAGAAAATATATTGAGTTTCAAATTTCATTTCTGATCCTTTCCTTTCTGTCTGTTTGTAAAACGCACGTGAAATCTTGTATTCCTGGAATGAGATGTGCTATAAATAAAGATCTGTATTTTTTTCAGTGTTTGCAAGAGGTGTATTCGGAAAATGGACCATCACTGCCCATGGGTCAATAACTGTGTAGGAGAGAATAACCAGAAGTACTTTGTACTGTTTACAGTAAGTATTTCACAAGTGGTGGTAGAGGTTGTCCAGTGTGCGGCAATGAAATGCTGTGTGTCAAAGCAGCTCCAAAAGCTGGCTTTCTTTTCTTCCCTGTTTCAGAAGAGCTGTACGGGGAACTCCTGCAGACTTGTATTTTACTAGTTAGGGAACACAGTGCAGCAACCGGGATAAGGCAGAACAGGAAGTGTTTGCCAGGGTTTTGTGGGGTGTGTTGTCAGTTGATTGGCATGCTGTTCCATAATTCAAGCAGTTTGTCGTGAAGTTGAGCTCTTTGAGGCGTGGACCATCCTTTTACACTGCACTGTGTCTGGTAGGGTCCTAGTCCGTTTGTAGGGTACCTAAATGTTGAACCTGTGTGAGTACTGTGTGGGATCATACAAAAACAGCTGGTGTCGCATCTTAAGCAAGGAGTAGGAAAGGATTATCCCATTTCCACTTGCAAGCAATTTATTTCTGTATTTAAATCCAAGGAGGTGTTTGACTTTTTGTACTATAAGTGTGGCATAATGAGTAAGAAAGCAGGAGTGCAGACTTTAATACTACATATTTATGGAAGGGTTGAAGTCTGTTCATCAAAGCAAACTGCAAATATCCCGTGGGAGTAGTGCGAACGCGGCAAGGCTGAGTTTCAGTGATGCCCTGTTTTATTAATAAACCTTCGGAGAAATCTGTAGGTTCAAGGAAGAATGCTCTCAAATTACCAAGTAGAAAGGGGAAAATTTTCAGGTAAATGAAAACCTTGCTCTTAAACTTACTGTAGAAAAACTCAGTTTCTATACTGTGGTTTGTTGGGGTGTGGATTACAGAACAAAATAAATTCTTTTCCCTGAGCAAGGATTTTTTTCACTGTGAGGAATGAGCTGGATGTTTTAATCCGATCAAAAGGTTTTCTGTTTCTGTTGAAACTGACGTTGCTTTCAAGTGGGCTGTGTTAAACAATTAATGTAGTTGGGAGAGAAACCAAATTTTGTTTTTGTTTACTCTTTTGGTTTTGTTTTTGTTCACTTTAAGTCCTGGGGAGGTGGAAGTGTGGCAGCACCTCAGTTTCCAAGGAAGGACAAATGCTCTCCTGTCACTTTTTCTTGCTTCCACGGGGCTTCCTGTAACAAGCTCTCTCTCACATGCAGTATCTCACAACTCTGTTGTCAGTCTGCAGGTCCAGGAAAGCCATCTTTTTAGTCTGTCTTGGAAAATTGTAGAATGTATGTGTAGTACTGCCAATAGTTTAAAGCATTTTGTTGTGAAGATGTGACAGGATTTTTTTTTTTTTAATGGATTAAGTACAAAGTGTTAATGCGTGACAGAAATTCTCCATGCCAGTGTCTGCCTCAGAGAAAAACGCATATTTAAAAAACAAAAACAAAAACACTTGTTTTTCAAACTAATGCTGGGAAATAGATAAAGTGCTTATTGTGGCTAAAACAAATTAGCTGTTGTTTCGCTGGCAAACTGTAGTGTTCTCTGGCTTGAGAGCACAGGCGTAAGCCTCAACAACGTGATACCTCCATGTCAGAGTTGCTGACCTCTGAAAGCTGCGCTGTACTCAGTGGAGACGAGGGCTACTGCCTCACTGGAGGCCACACTGAGGCGCAGGAGGCTGGGTTTTGTGTCCAGCTGGCTTTGAATTAAACACTCTCCTTGTGCACTGAGAGCTGTTAGTAAGGCCAGAATGAGTATGTGTAGCATTAGCATTTACCAGCTTCAGGGTGCTTGATTTCAGGGGGTGGGGGCTTTTGATTTTTTAAAAAATTGTTATTTTAAGGCCATTTTAACTCTTAACACTCCACTTTATTTGAGGTGGTTGGAACATTTAACGTTTTTGAGCTTTGCCTGATGCCTATATTACATCCTTTATTTTTCAGATGTATATAGCACTGATTTCCCTGCATGCTCTAATTATGGTGGGATTTCACTTCTTGTATTGCTTTGAAGAAGACTGGACAAGTGAGTACTAACAAAGTATCATTAAAATACCAGACTAGCGTATGAAAAAGATCTTATAATGCAGTTTGCACGTAAGGGAACCCCTTTTATGCTGGTTTTAGAAGAATGCTATCAAGGCTCTGCTATGCAATCTTTGCTTTTTTAATTATCAATCCTGGAACTTCATAATTCTTTCTGACCTGCTCGGATCTCTGTCCTGAAAAGTCCTCTTTCAACTTAAGGCTGATACTGCCTGAGGAGAAGCTGAGATATAAAGACTCCTAGACAGTATGTGCAGTAAGCTAGTGTTTACGTGAACGCAGCACTGATGTGCTGAATGCCAAAGTAAGATAAGAAGAACGTGTATGCTCTTTTTAAAAGGGTAAAGAGAATCATTCTTGCAAGACTGCCAGGAAAACATGTTAACTCGGTTCCAAAAATCCACCCTCACAAGAACAAACAATTCCTTTCCACAAAATATACCAACAACAACCAAAATAAACTACCAGCCCTCATTCTGGAGCAGCCAGTGAGTAAATTTTCACATAAGCATTTGAGATATATTTTTAAAAAAATGTAGTCATGGGAAATTCTCTAGGTTATGCTGAGTCAAAGAGCCAGGTGCCAAAGGATGTCTGTGCAGATTTGTGTGCTGCTTGCAGATTTTTTTGGATGGGCATTAGCTTTGTTTTTCTTAGAATTTAATTTGTGTCATTCAATATAAGGGCTGGTTTTAGCTTATAGTATTGCAGAGGGTACTGCAGTGTAAATTCACATACGAGGTGAATTTGACAGGGCTGTTCCGCAGTTCAAAACTTTGGCCAACAGCTGCCAAACAACTCTGACAACATCTGGATTTGACTACAGTGGCTACGACCATAGCGGAAGGATCCATCAAAAGATAGTTTCCTTTGCACCCTTTCTCCAAGCATGTATCTGTGAGGGAAGCACTTTTCCACCTGTCCCAGGTTTAGGTGGCAGAACAGAGCATATACAAGAGGTGGATGGATCTGTTGTTCCAGCTGCCTTGGATATCTGCTGGCTGTGTTAGCTCTTGATTGTTGCGTATCTGTTGAAGCTTAACGTCTTCTTGTGGGAAAAAGTTCTTTTTTTGGTGATACTTATTTGATTTCAGAGCAGACTAGGAATGTTCCAACACAACATTCAACAAAACACTAGGATTTTTGGTCAATAACATCTTTCTCCCTTTCCATTCTTCTTTTCCTCATTTGTAGGCTCCTTTTCAGACTCTTTCAGCTCTCACTTCAGTTTGCTATGAGGTTGCACTATAGGTAGAGTATAAGGAAAAGATAAGAACTTGGATAAGAATATGCTTGTCTTTTAAGTTATGACTTAGAGAAGTTATAAAAGGAAGCCTATGGTGTTTTTATGTTGGTGCTGCTGAAACAACCATCCTTGTGTCCCAACAACTAGCTTGAGATTTCTAATGGGATTTTGTTATTACGAAAAATCCTGGAAGATGAAACTACAGGTGAAAGAGTACAGGGGTAGAGTGAACTCCTGGAGAGAGTGTGGGAAAACACCGAACTGGAAAAGAAAATTTCATTCTTGAAGTGTCGTGTTTTTTTTTGTTGTTGTTGTTCTTGTTGTTTTGTTTTTGCTTTTTTGTTAAACTTGTAGGAGAGATCATGTCTTTGTTGCATATCCTCTACAATGTCTGAGCTTCCCTGTGCACCTTTTTGAGTATGGTCATCATATAGTTTATTTTTCCAATTTTAGTGTGGAAAACTTGTGGCCTAGCAGGTGTTTTGCAGCTGCTACATTACCTGATCTCTCCCCTTCCAACTTCATTGTTTTGTCTTCACAGAATGCAGCTCCTTCTCTCCACCAACCACAGTGATTCTCCTCATCCTCTTGTGTTTTGAGGCTCTCCTATTTCTCATC
Organism: Oxyura jamaicensis; assembly: GCF_011077185.1. NCBI lineage: Eukaryota > Metazoa > Chordata > Aves > Anseriformes > Anatidae > Oxyura > Oxyura jamaicensis. The sequence goes on from NC_048894.1 coordinate 46,404,922, forward strand.
TTCACCTCAGTTATGTTTGGGACCCAAGTACACTCCATCTGCACTGATGAAACGGTGGGTGTCTCGTGCACTTCCCTTTACCCTCTCTCTTACCATTAGTAGAAACAGTGAAGCTTTACAGGGTTTTACCTCATTGCACGGGGAGCTCGTGTGTACCCTTTGAGGAAAAACTCCGATGTAACCAACTGAATGAGCACAGTGGTAGATGGTGCTCTCTGAAAGTCACTGTGGGAAGTAGTGTCCACCTGTGTTTTATTGGCTGGGATTTGTGTTGACAGTACCTCTGATAAGGTAGGCGTTGGTAACTGAGTTTACTCTGTACAGTACTTGTTCATGTGGGTTTGAGAATGTTTTTCCCTTAATGAAATGCTGCTATATTGGTGTTCTTTTAAATTTTGGTGTGTGTCCCCAGGTGTCACTACTTGCAGCCTTAAGTGCTAGAAAATGTTTTGGTTTAACTGCTGGTTAAGTAGTTCAAAAACCCTTGCCAGGGGAGGGGAAAAAAAAAAAAAAAAAAGGTGGGGTGGAGAGATTCCTGGAAACATGGTGGGTACAGTCTGCTGCAAAACCACCTTGTCACCCCAATTTGAGTACAGCATCGTAGAGCTGACACAGTCACATTGCTGTCCCTCCTCTCTCACTGCATTTGCTTGCTTCTGCAAAGAGGGAGCTGGTGACTCCTGGTGATATTCCCACATGTGAATACTGCTGGCGTTCACCAAGCACGCTCAGATACGTGATAGCTCAGACCAAGAGACTGGAATTGACGAGTGGTTGAAGAGAAATGATGGTTTTAAAAGAGTGACAAGAGTCCCCTGCCTTGTTTAGTTTTCCTTAGCCTCCACTTGATTGCCCATGGCTAGTTGAAGCTAGAATAGGTACTTTTGCTTCCTCTGGAGGGCTGTGGCTGGCATTATACTGCCCATCGCTCCTGAGTCTTCTTTACAGTGCTTGTTCTTATGCCTGGCTTCTGCAAGAGGCTGATAGTCACACCATGGCTCTTCCATGGTCGGAGGAGGCTGTTCTTTCTGCTGGGGAAACCCCCAGAACGGAGTACAGTGTCACAAAGGAACAATGAGATCCTGCCACGCTTACATTGATCAATAACTGTTTAAACCAGCAGCGCTGTCTGTGAAACCATCTGAATTTCTCAAGCTTTGAAACCTGGCAGGAATTTTTAGAAGCTGCTTCCAATAGCCAGGTGCACAAATAATTATTTTCCCTTCCCTTCAAATTCTGGAAACTCTTAGGTATTGAAGCACTTATGCCAAACTAAAAATGAAAGATGGGTACTCACTATTTGGTTGTGGATTTTTTATTTTTTTTTCCCCTAAATAGTTACAAGTAAGGATTTTGCCTTTTGGAAGCTTCTGTGCTCTCTGCAATATTTTACATTGTTGATTTTGCTAGCATTGAGCTAGCTGTGTCTGGCAAACAATCTGTTCTGAGTGGAGGAGTTTTCCCAGGTGAAATTCTTCCTGGTGTGGTCTCTTTCAGTGTTTTATTTCACATTTGCAAGACAGGGCTGTGCTGTGCCTCTTCTCACCTTCTTCCGGCCACTGGGAGACCTCATTCACCATCCTGTCTATGCTGTCCCTCCGGGATGGTTCCTTTCTGCCTGAGGGGACCCAGAACCCTCGAATTTTGCTGTTTCCCCTGGAGGTGACATTACCAAGGGTGAGAGCAGCTCCTGCAGTTGACTATGCTGTTACTGCAGAGCACACAGAGCTGGTAATTGGAGACACACAGATACATTAATCCCTAGCACAGGAGAGCCATGTAGGTCAGGAGAAGCTTACCTTGCAAAAGATGGTAAGTTACAGAGCACTGTGACCTGCCTGCTGCTGCTGCCCATGGAAGAGTAATGCTCTCCGGTGTCTGCAGTGGTTAATTTTGTGTGGCAGCCAGGCGTAGCTTTCCTGGGAGACCCAGTTCACTTCCTGGGTTTTAGGCGTGATACAGATTTGTTTCTTTTTGTATTTAATGACCGACTAGTGAATGTTTCAGCTGATTGCTTGATGGCTTGTTTTTGTTTCCCCTCTAACCTTTACTAAACAATGCCAATGGTTTCTCTCAAATTGGTATCTTGTTTAACCTTTTCTCCCTGCTGTCAGCCCACGCATGTTTTGGCAGTGATTTTAATGAAACGTGAAGAGGCACCAGGTAGACTCAGCCACGTTGAGCCATGGGCACTTCCTGAACTTGCTTGGTGAATCTGGGAGCATTATAGAGATCATCTTGTTGTTTTTTTTTGTCTGCAAGCTTGTAATGGTTTCCTCTAAAATTTTTCCATCTGATTAGCACATGTTGCTTTCAGCCATTAAAGCACATACTTTGTATTTGGTTTTATGTGGTGGGTTTTATTGACATCAGAGGCAATTGGAGGGCAAGTCTTAAAAGGTTTGATGAAATTTCCAGACCTGAACAAAATTAAAGCAATTCTATTTCCAAGAAACATTTTTTTTTTAAATATAAAACGATGAGAAGAAAGGGAGAGGCTCTATAAATGCAATTTTATTTTCTTACTCCATCCTTTGGATAAGGGGTAATTGAGAGTAGAGCTTTCCACGAACCCAGAACTACAAAAGCTGAGTGTTTGACTGAAAATGTGATATTTCTGTTTTCAGGGAATAGAACAGTTGAAAAAGGAAGAGAGAAGATGGGCTAAAAAAACAAAATGGATGAACATGAAAGCAGTATTTGGCCATCCGTTCTCTATAGCATGGCTTAGCCCATTCGCAACACCAGACCAAGGAAAAGCAGACCCGTACCAGTATGTGGTCTGAGGAATTCTTGACCAGCATTTCCACTAAGATAGAAACATATTACAGCACTACTGTTATAAATTTTCCATGAATGTTTAAAAGAAAAAGCAAAACGAACTTTTTTTTATGTCTATTGAATGGCTGATAATTGCAGAGAAAAAAAAGCCCTGTATTCCACTATTTTCGATAATTCTATATCTCTGGCTGAACCTGCTGCTGTTGCTTTTTCTTTTTTTTTTTCTTCATTTCTTTTTTATTATTATTATTTCTTTAATCTTGTTAACTCTACTGGCCTTTGTTTCTCTCTGCTTCTGTATGGCATAACTAATGTGGAGGGGATCCTTTCTCTGTTGTGACCCACCTCTTCTGAATAGATTCTCATGCTGTCTGCTGACTGTGATGAGCTCTGTGGAAGACATACGAGTGCCAACAGTCCTACACAGTCACCTTTGGACTTCCTGAAGGAGCGCGTCGCTCTTTCATAAGTGAACTTGAACTGGGAAGTAGACACTTCACTTTATCAAAAGGTGCGAGACAAGAACACGACACAGCAAGAGAGCCAGTTGACCTGGTGATCACACACAGTTGAAGTATTGCAAACAAATGTTGCCAAGACCACTTTTCCCCCCCTTTTTCCTTCCAGCCTTGGAATTGGTTCCATCTTTCTGGCATTATTTTGTCTGTTCCCTCCCTTGTGCACAGGACATTGTTGCTGTCTTAGGGTAACTGTGGCAGATGAAGAAGATTGTTTGGATTTCTTTAAATGCCTTATATTTGCAGGAAAGAAAGAAAGAGATCTAATTTTCAAGTGTTAGAGTAGCAGGATCATCTTGTTTGTGTGTGTTTGTCTTGGTAAATGAGTTGTTAGAGCAATGCCTGCTTAACAGTGTTAATGTGAAAAACTGACGTGAATGCTCAGAGGCAGACAGATTACTATAAAGACTAATATTGACAGGATGTGTAGGTACACCAGGGCGATTGAGGCTCTATTCTTAGCATTGCCCTGGTTTTAGAGCTTTGTAAATCTTTTCTCACGTTTATGCATACGTGTGTATGTGTGTAGATGCACACATGTGCGTATGTACTTCAAATTGGGAAATGCTGAAGGTAAGGAGCATGCATACTGTTAGGAGCCGTGTGGTGGTGAAAGTGGGAGGGACAGAAGGCATTCCAGAAACGGGTAAAGCTAAGCCATGTATAACTGCAACGGGCATCTTGTGTTCAGGTAGGAATTTTATTATATTTTTGGATCGCGACTCCCGTAGGCTCATCAGAATATTGCGAACAAAGGAAAAATGCAAATCGGCAGTGTCCATGAATTCCAGGGAATCTTTTCTTTCCTTGGTTTAAATAAAATCGTATTTTTGGAAGATGACCTGTTTAGACTGCTTCAAAGCCATTGGGGAAGGGAGGGAAGTCAGGGAAGGAGAAATTTAGTGGATGTCTCATTTTGGAAGTAATGTGAATGCTGCATCTTTTCAATCTGTCAATGCTTCCATATGGAAAACAAATGCAATAAAACTTTTCCAAAAAAAAAAAAAATGTTTGCTGTTCTTATTTTCTTTCTTCACTTTAAACTTTGGGGGAATCTGTAATGGCTTTCTGAACTTTCGCTTTTGGCTTTAGTCACCTAGATGGGTGAGAAATTAATGCGTCTCACAGGGTGGTTCATTGCTTTAAAATTGTGTTGATGTTACAATTGTGTTATATTTACCCTTCTTTAGTATGTATTTTGGAGGAAGATTGGTTGTGTTCTGGCACTGAGGTCGTTGCGGAAAAAATGTAATTACTTATTGTTTCAAACAAATGCAAAGTGTTTAGTGCGAAGTGTTGTATGATACAGTGTTGACATTTTCAGACAAACTTAATTTTCAGTGAGGTGCCATCACAGCTTGCAGAAACGTCCTCTGATGCCTGTTGTGTGTACCCCAGTGACGGGGGGCCCTCTGTTTTACTTGCACTGTACGATGTGACGGTGGGATTTGATGCAATTTGAATGGCACTAACTGGGGTCAGTACCAACATGAGAAAGGCAGGCTTCCTGGCCTGTATTTTCTTGGACAGGACTACCTGATTTCAGGTGCTGGTTCTGCTGTGGCATGGCCAAGAGAAATGGGAGGACAGACTTGATGAGAGGCAGAGCACTTCTGCGGGAGACGTGCCTTTGCCCATTCATTACGGCAGGCAAAGCTGGAAGTTGGAGAAATCCCAGGCTACAGATAAGCTGCTTAACTGATCCCATGTCCTACGAGAACAACGCTGCGTAGGTTGTGGCAGTTTCTTTTCCAAACTGGCTTTTCCTAAATCATGGCCGTGCTATTCTTCTTTTTTTATTTGTTTTTTTTTTCTGAAGGTTTGGGGGCGCTGTAAGCAGAAATGGATGCATGGAGCTCCTGTGCCCGCTGTTGCAGAGGGCCGGGAGGGACTGCCAGGAAAGCCTGCCTTGATCATGCTCTCAGATATTGAGCAACACTTCCTGTATCTCACCCGTAATTGACGAATGGTCGCAATGTTCGCGGTTCTGTTTGCGCTTTCCTTCTGGATGTTACAAGTGTATTAAAGCAACCGAACGCGTTTCTTCTAACACGCGCGAGCTGTCCTGCACACCGCTGCTCCCCGCGACAAGCAGTCAGGTCTTCAGCTGTTGTGCGTTCTTCCTTCCCCTTTAAACTTTATTTTTAAAGCCAAAACCAGGTTACAATTTGGGTGATTTTTTTAAGGCAAATTACACAACGTTGGTAAAGCAATAAGTGACCGATTATGATTTTTTTTTTTCCCCCGCCAGTCTCTATCTCTGCTTGCTCATCACAAATTAAACTTGGATATCTTGGAAACCTTTCTTTATCTTTCCCTCCCTTCCCGTAACCTTCCTCACGCCCTGCCGCCTGTAGGGCGGGCAGCCAGGACGGGAACAGGATACGATTTTTGCAAGTTCTGCTCATTTCGAATATGTGCCCTGAAGGGATTAGCAAGGCTGGGCAAGGAGAGAGAAAGTACGCCCCTAGCCTCTCCAATTACCTGCTCCCTAAGCTGGCATCGCTGCAGCCTCGGGCTGACCCTGCTTATCGCCTCGATTAGCAGGTGCTAGCCAGAGTGGGCGAATGATGGGTTTGGGGGAGGGAGGAGAGGGGAGTGCTGCCAAGAAGCCTTAAAGATCCTTATTCCTGATTTATACAGCAGCATGGATCAAACTGGGTTACACGTCTGTGCCTGAAGGCAGGATTAAAGCTTGTGCTGCCGGGGAAGAGCTCGAACGCCTACTGTCTGCTCCTGCTCCTGCCCCGTGCTGCTCGTTTTCCTTCTCTCCAGCAGCTCACACAGCAAACGCTGCGGCCGTGGTTTGTCTCAAACACGCTAGCAGCCTCTGCGGCTTGCCAAGGAGCAGCTGAGCACCAAAATCTTTCCTTTGCTTAAGCAGTGACCGAGTCTTCCTCCCTGCTCCAACGTCAGCAGGGGACATGCGGCACGAGCCATGTTTGCAAAAGCTCTGCATTTAATTTCTCTGTTTACGGCGCTTTTTCTCCTGGGCCTGCTCCTGCACACTCGATGTTATTGCAAAGCCGAGCTGGCGCTTTATTAAAACGTCGCGTTACTCACAGGGCTTGCTGTGAGCCCGGCTGGGGTGCTGCTGGGATGGTGCATGCAGTTGGGTTTTTTTTCCCCTGCCAAGTTTCTGAAACGATTGTGGGTGCTTAGAGAAAGCGTGCGGAGTTAGAACGCGTGCTTTTCATCCGCCTGTTCTAAAATGTTGCTTTAAATGGTTTTAACTCACCTTGCTCATCTTCCCTTGAATTTCTCAAAGCCTCGATCCGGTACCCTGGCTTCTCGAAGAGGAAAGTTTCTGCGTTGTCACCTGCATCGTATCACGCTCGCCTGTAAATGTGACTCCTCTCTTGCGTGATGGAGAAGATGGGTGTAAAAATGTGGGCCCTGCTTCTCTTGGGGTAGCCTTAAAAATAAATGTTACGAGTCCCTTAGTTCTACGTGGAAAAGACTACCAGAAATAAAAAGTTGGCCCCAAAATACGACGGACCTGGTCAAAACGGGTACTCTAGTGATGCTCTTGGAGAGAGGAAGAGTTGGAGCTGGCTGCCCAAGGAAAGACAAAATTGCCAGTCCTGCTTTGACATCGATGTAGGCTTCCTCGCATCCCAGTGGGTATCAGCCTTGCACTGCAATTGGCCTTGGACAGTTTGCTAGATAGAAACTGTGTTCCTAAATATTCGCCCTTAATTGGTGCAGAGTAAGCTTGTTGTCATGTCAGCCTCAGGGGCCAAGCCTTGATCTGGCCTAAGAAAAATTCCTGGTGACGGGAAAAAGCCGCGCTATTCTGCCTGTATCTGAACTCCTGGAGGAAAAAAAAAAATGCAACCTGAAATTCCACCTTTTTTACTTCATTACTTGCTGAAGGGATTCAAAAAGCACTGGGAGAAGAGACCCAAGTATAAAAAAAGGAGTAGCATTTTAGAAGCCATCTTTTCACCATAAAAAGTAATGCCAACATAATGCCAAATAGTTCGCTGGGATTTGGATTCTCCATGAGCTGCGTCGTGTCAAGGGTTTTGTTGTCAAACAGAGGGATGAAACCCCTGGTAAATCAGGATGTCTGTCTTGTTAGTTGATCTGTGAACGCCGTGCCGCAGTGGTTGTTGCCCAAATACCTGCTTTGTACATGAAACAACCTTAAACTTTTCTCTTCTTGCAGGGTATTGAGCGTCTTAAAAACCAGAAGCCCACCTGGGAGAAGATCAGCGGCTGGGAAGGGATGAAAGCGGCCTTCGGCGGTGCTTTCTCCTTAGCATGGCTCAGTCCTTTCTCAAACCTGGACTGCAAGAGCCCGCCGCCGGCTGGGGCAGCAGCAGCCCCCGCATCCGCGATCATGACCCAAGAAGAAATCGAGCAGTTCCTGGCTCGAGACGTCGCCATCCAGGTGTTACAGGAATAAGCAAAGCGTCCTCGGAGGTGTCAAGGGACGGTTTCAGGTTCTTTTGTTCTAGTAGCTACTCGCGCTGGAGAGAGGTAGGGTGGGTTTGGGGTTGGTTGGTTTGTTTTTAATGTACTTTTGGTGCAGAAAATAATTCAGGAGTATTTATCGGGGAGCCAGGTACGGCACTAGCAGAAGCAGTGCAAATCTCCAGCCAAAGCTTTATAAGCGGTGAGATTCATAAGCTCCTCTCCTGACCCGTGTCGCCTGCTGTACTGAGCATTTCCAACGTGGCCTTTAAGGCAAGCTGCCAGCGTGGTCCCAGCAGGTGCAGCCAGGAGGGGTCTGTGTGCCCTTGTGTCCTTACAGCCACTCAGAGCCTGCGCGGTAAGCGTGGCGTGACGGCCGCGTTAGCCCGGCTCTGAAGGTTTTGCTAAAAACACCTCCTTTGGAGCTCAGCCCGCGGACGCCAGCTCTGGTCTGCGAAGGATGCCGGAGTTTGGGCTCCTGGCAGAGGTTGGGTGCCGGGCTGTGGGAATGTCAGGGCTGTCCCTGCACTCACAGAGGGAGGCATCCGCACCCCACCGCTCTCTGGGCTTGCTCTGCTTGCGCCTCTTTTTCCTTCTCTTGGTAGCTGGAGGGAGCTGGGAACGGACATTGCCTCTTAATCCTTCGTCTAACATTGTCCTGACAGTGTTTGCTGCTAATCAGCGGCTCCCTAAGCTAATTTTGCAGCCAGCTCCTGGTGGACGGTGTGAGCACAGAGAAGGACGACGTGTGCCCCAAGGAGGATGCTGCTGCAGGTGGCAGTGGTCACAGCAAGAGCATGTGGGGACCACAGGCTGCACACGCCGGTCATCAGTTACAGCAGCTTTATATTTGGAATATTCCTCTGTTTCGTTGTTGTTTGTTTTCTTCTTCTTCACGTCATCTCCGTCATCTTAATTATCAGCGAATTTTGCAGGGTACCGGGGAGACGTGTTCCTGGGTTTCCACCTGAGGTTGTGCTTGGCTTCGAGGCCCCCTCCCAGCAACGTGGAACAAAGATAATTGCTTTCTCTAGAGAGAAAGATGAAGGAGTCGGGGAGGAATTGTGGGAGACTTAGGTTAAGTTTCTATTATTTATTGAAGCAGTACCGGGTGGAATTTGTGCAAGAGTTTATTTTTTTTCATGACAGTGATAAAGGAGCTCTGGGGATGAAAATGTGGTAACAAACAGAGTCTGGTGGCGGTAAGGAGCACAGTTTGGGTGAAAACCAGGAAAAAAAAAAAAAAAAAAAAAAAAAAAAAAGAAAAGAGGAGGTATTTGCAAACAAGAGCATTAAAGGGACATCAGGGACATACACAGATCTGTAAGGGATTTCCTATAGGGAGAGGAAGGGATGTTTAAGGAGGACACTAAGACTAGCTCACCTTTCCTAATTTTGGCGTGCTGCTCAGCCTCTGTCTGCTCCCTGTGAGCTGCTCTGCCCCTGCTGCCCTGTGCGTGGGGTGGGAATGGTGCTGCGGGGTCCTGCAGGAGAACCGAGGTCGGGGCTGGAAACCTGCACCGGCAGCTTTGGGAGCAGAGCACTTGGAGGTAATTTGATGGCTACGTCCACGGTGTGTGACTGCAGGGGGGGGCTGCTCTTGGTGGTGTTTTCCAGGTGGCTGGAGCTGGGCCAGGAGCAGTCGCGGCCCCCGTTCACCGAGCGGGAGCAGTGCTGGTGCTGGCCCCGTTAGGAGACGCCCTGCAGACGTGCCTGATGCCTCGGCGGAGCCGCGTGCTTCGCCTCTCGGGCACGGTCTGGAAAATTGTTCTTGGATGGCCTGAAAGTGCCAGCGTGAAGCTTGCATCAAGGCGAGCTCGTGAGGGCCTCAGTTTGGGAAAAACTGCCCCGTGCCATGTTTTGGTGATGCTCCTCGGGTGCTGCTCTCGATGCTTTGGGTGGACGCAGGTTGAGGCGGCGTGTTTCAGCCTCTGCTCTCCGGGCTGGTGCACCTCATCATGTCCCACCTCCTGCATTGCCCCTCAGGTGCTGGCATTTCCTTGTTTTGTTTTGTTTTTCCTTATTTTTTAATAACTGAAACTGGAAAGCAGCAAGAAGTGAGGGGTGAGGCTGCCCCACTCCTTCCCCTACACCCTCCCACATTTTCATCCCAGCCACGGGGCAGGAGCTGGAAACACATCAGGAACCCAGAGTATTTCCTTCACATCCTCGCTCTACCTCCTGCCCTGCCTCGATACAGCGTGGCAGAAGCCCTCGTCAGTTGGAGAAACGTCCTTTATTGCTGGCTCTGCCACAGATCTCATACTTCAATTACCACCCGCCAGCTCGAGACCAAATGTGATTTCCGTGAAATTGAAACCAAACCCCCGGTTCCCCTCCTCTCCCCTTTGTGTGCCTGTTGCCCCCCGTGCCGTGGTGCCTTCGCCCCCAGCCCTGTGTGCGGTGGCTGCCTCGGGGAAGGCTGGGGGCCCTCGAGGATGCTCCCCCCGGTGAAGGCATCGCCGTGAGGGCACCTTCCTGGGCTGGGGCTCCTGCTGCTGCTCCAGGGTGAGGTTTTCCTCTGTGGTGGGACATGGTTGTGGCGGCCGTGGGAAGCCTTCCTCTACTCCAGTGTCTTCCACAGCAGGTTTTTCTATGCAAGTTGAGCACTTACATCTCTTGGAAATACATGTATTTTGGTAATTGTAACTCCTGTTTTATGCCTCTGGTGGCTAAGTGTACTTATTAAAGAATTAACACCGCCACCCATGTGTTCCTCCCTTCCCTATGCTCTGCTCCCGGTACCACCCGCACCGTGCCCGGGGG
>NC_048894.1:46415505-46539529 GCF_011077185.1 Oxyura jamaicensis
CCCGCTGCTTTGCTTTGCCTCCTTGCTAGTCAACACCCGACTTGTTTTCTTGGCTAAATGAGGAAATTTCAAAGCAGAGAGATGAGAGGCCCAGGGGAAAGATTAGGTCTTAATGCAAAAAATATTTCATCTCGTTGCAAGATGGGATGAATGGGTCCCATGCCATGCTCTTGCCACTGGCAGCACCCCCTTTGCTGCACCCCCCCCACCCACGTGGGCAGCCTGGCATCGTCACCCTTTCTTTTTCCTGCTGCGCAGCCCTAAGGCTCAAGCATTTGCTTTTTAAAATGTATAAATAATAAGCCTCTGCTGCTGTGTGGCTCGGTTCAGTCTTGTCTCACACAAATACTGAAACACCCTTATCCAGCTCCGAGCTCGGGGGATGTGCGCAGCTCCAGCTGTGCACAGCTGCTGTCTCCTTCCCCGCACTGTGGCTGGAAGCGCTCCAGAAGTATGCTGCCCTCCTGTACCCCAGCAGTGGCTGGGGTGGGAGAGGAGAGGCAGAGATGATATGCTTCCACCAGAGCTCTGGTAATGGTGTTGGGGATGGTACTTCTTCCAAAAATGTCCCGGTGCCAATTCGTCCCCACCCCTCCCCCAAAAAAGGAAATGGAAGTGGGTGGGAGGGGAGGAAGATGTATGAAAAATGGTATTTGGGGAAGACTGCCAGCTTTCCTCCTTTTGCTGTCTGAAGCGTTTGCCAGGGGGGTGGGAGAAGCATGGACTGGGGGGAATTGCTTAAAATGTTTCTTGAGCCCTGGTGCAGCGGGGTCCAGAGAGCCTGGTGGGCCCACAGCAGCTGCAAAACATCTACTCCAGCACAAATATCGGCCACACAGTCAACATGTCGATTTCAATGATCTTTATTGAATCACAGTGAGCTGCAATCAAAGCAGCTATGCCTTTTATGTCAGAGTAATTCCCTTCGCTTAATGGGATTTCTGCTCTTTGCTCATCAAGTGCTATCCCGCAATCAAGGAGGCAAGCGGCGGCAGCGGAGCGTGGCTGAGGCACACCCAGGGTCCTCTTCTGTCCCAGCTGAGGCACCACGCCTAGTGGGTGATGGTGATGGCCTTCTCCACCGAAATCCCTTTGACCTGGTTTGAGGTCAGCTTGGCCACGATTTTCTTCTCTCCTGCTCTCGTCGGAGAGCAGATTACTTCGGACTTAATGATCCTACCAGGCTGTACATCCCTAAGGAGAAAGGAAAACAGTCCCAGCATGAGCTGCTTGCACATCACGGGTCTCATTAGCCAATTTCTCATGGTTTCTCTTAAAGAAAAATCCACTGTCTATGCTTAGCATGGGTCTGCCCCTTTCCCATGACCAAAGTGCAGCGAGCAGCTTGGCACGGCAGCCCTGGCTGGTGGCCCTGGCACCCTACAGAGACCTCCCCCGGCTGCAAGCCCCTGGTTCCATTTTGGACATGGCTTTGAAGGGTTGCACTGCATGCAGTCCCTAACTGTTTCGTCAAGGAGAATTTAAAGATAAGCAGGAAAGGGCATTCTGCCATGCTCCTCAGCTGCATGGGGCTCAGGACTGCTCGAAACCTCTCCTTACCCTTGCTCAAACGTTGCCATCTTAAATATGCCCAAGCCCTCCACCATCAGCTTGCAGTTGTCCAGGGGCACATTGAGCTTGTTCTTGAAGATGAAGGCGCAGGTGAAGTCCTTGTTCACCTTTGCTGTTTCTGGCATCTGACAGAGGAGGAAAGAGAGGTATTAAAGATGCTGGAGTAGCTGCTGCTGGTTCGCTCTGCCAAGGCAGGGTGTTTTTGCACAACCCCCTTGGTTTTGGAGCACCCACACAATGGAGCTGGTGCAGCCCCAGGAGACCAGTCTGCATCGGGGTCATGGGAGGGGACATGGATGCCTCCTCGCAGCACCACCACGCACAGGGCAACCGCGCTCACCCTTCCTGCTTCCCAGTTTCATCACATTTTCCCTGCAGTTTCAGGACTTTTGCCCAGGATGACAGCAGAGCTGAGACCCTAATACCAGCTGAGCTGGGGGGGGGGTGCTGCCTCACCTGGACCTGGATGGGGGGGTACTCGAAGCTCAGCACTGCCTCCTTGGTCAGCTTCTCGGGTGTCCCCTGGATCTCGCCAATGGCGGTGACATGGACATGCTCTTCATCTTCTGCGGCCGCCAGCGCCTTCATGTACGTGTCAGGCGTGATCTTCAGAGGGACACGCACCTCTGCGGGAGGAAGAACATGATTTTATCACTCTTTATGGCATCTGGGAACCCGTGGCAGGGTTGGCACTGGTGGCAGTGCCTGGTGGGACACGGGACGAGGCACATTTCCTGAGGCCACCCTGCTTCTGGCCAGGCGGCCAGCAGGTGATGCCCTGCATATCCCCTCTCCCCCCAAGGCAAGTGCTGGCTCAGGTTCGCTCAGAAAGCACCAGCAGCATTTTTTTTATATATATATATTTTTTCAAGGGTGACTCATGCAAGTGCTGTTAATTATTCATCACTCGTTAGTGTCTTCTTTGGCACATTGCAGTCACACCGCTGGGGATCAGCAATGCAACCCAGGTTGCTCCAAGATACGCAACAAGCAGCAGACAGCCCCGGGGGGACCTGGTGGGCAGGCAGCCCTTCAGCTGGAGTTTGCTTGGGTAAAGAATTCAGGAAATGCCACTCACAATCAGCTCATCGACATTACAGCAGCATGACCAAGGAAGTAAAAATAAAAAATAAAAAGGCTGAGATTTTCCACTGTCTAAATCCTGTGCTGGGGTCTCTGCTGCTTGATGCTCAGGCAGTGAGAACTGCAGTGGTGCACACCTCACCCACATGGTAGCGATGTCTGACCACAATGATGGTTTCTAACCATCACAGAGCCTTTGAGTTTTGATCCCTTCTGCAATGGGATCACAGTTTGTAACTAAGACTCCCAAATGCAGCTGCAAGAGAGGCAGGTGACAGGCAGGCAATTTCTGTTCTTTGTGCAGCTGAGTCATGCGCTGACCTGCAGTTATGCATTGGCTTGAGTGAAATCCCAGACTGTCACATTAAATAACCTATAAAACATATCACAATTCCCATGCCTACCGGATTTGCCTTCCAGCTTGACGGTCTCCTTGATATACCCAAGGCTGGCATCGACTTTCCCAGTGTAGGACTGCAGCTGGCAGGAGCCAGCAAGAGCAACGGTCCAGCTCCCAGCAGCAGTGCTCTTCACTGTGATGACGATTTCGATGGGTTCACCAGGATACAAAGGTTTTTCGTTGGTTATCACAAGCTCGACCCCACTCTTGGGGATCACCTCATCTTGGACCATAGCCCTGCCATCCATGTTGTCTAAGCCCATGGCCATGGGATGAATTGCACCGAAGCCTGCACGAGGTACCAGCCCTGAAGGTTGTAGGAAGGAGGTCGCTCTCTGCATGGATGCCCTTTCCTCTGAGCTGCCTGGATGAAGGAAAAAGCTGTTTGAGAGCTGCATCCCAGTACCCTCCACCAGAACCACCTTCCCTTCCCTTTATTTGTGTTTCTGCTGCTGAGTAGAGAGGCTGTCAGGGCACCAACTTCTTCCAGCCTCAGCTCAGGACACTCTGTTTATGTTACCACTAGTAGCATTTTGGACCAGTGAGCAGCTGGAAAAAATTTCCTGAAGGAGGCACTTTTAGAGACAGGATGCTGCTTAAATTTTCTAGCCTGAGATGTTCCCACTCCTTGCTAGGAAGGGTTTAATAGACCAGAACAGCATGGCTGGATCTGAGGCAAGGAGAACCATGGGGAGGGAGTTATCATCATCTTTTTTTCCAATATGTTGTGGGGAATGGAAAGGAAAAAATTAAAGAAAGAAGCTGCAGTGTGTCATACCACTGTTTTTGTCACTCAGCCCCTCTCTCCCACAGCCTGTAGGCTTGCTCGCCCCTGTCCCCAGTAAGCAGCCTATAGATGTCACTGCAGCCATGAAGATGCCTGGGAGCAGAGCTGCCTCCCTGGCTCTCCAGCCCCGATGGGGTGGCTTTGGCACAGCAGAAGACATGCATTGTGGCGTGACCCATGCAGACAGGGGCCTCCTCAGCACTGCTTTGGAGGATGGGGGCAGTCACCTTCAGGGAACTTGTACTGCCGGGTGATGTCTTCCCGACGGTTCTGCCCCACGGCTTTTGTGCTGATGTTGGCACCAATGCTCTGGCTCTCCACGTTCAGCTTGATGTACTTGTTCCTGCCATTCTCCTCCTTGACACACCAGTAGACTTTGTCCGCGTTCACTTCCGCGTACACAAACTTGCTGTCGTAGGGCAAATACACGTCCCCATCTCGGATAGCCTTCAGTGGGCACGGGCCACACTGGAAAATACCTAAAAATCACATTCAACACCGTTTGCCTTGCCAAACATGAGCAGAACCTCCAACTTTTATTCCACCACCCTGAGCAGGGTTACGTGGCCAGTTTTAGTAGTAAATACTCCTCCAACTCAGCTATAAAGCCCAAATCCCTCTACAATGGCTGTCTGGTATTTTTTTATAGGGGAACAAGGTCTGGTAAGAGCCTTTATGTGTTTTCCCCCACTTAAATCATCTGGGGGTGCTTTTGCCAAGGCTGGGCCCCCTTCCCGGCCGTAGGTACTGGCTGATTTTCGCAGGTGCCCAAACTCATTCAAGCCCACTCAATGTCAATACACCCATGGCCACACCATCTTCAGAATCTGAGGCCCTCAGAAAAATACTGTCAGCACGAAAATGTGTATTTACACATTCACGTCCCCACAGCATCCTACTGGGCTGGTTTTCTGACTGCCAGGAAACACCATTCCCCCCTTCCTGGGCTGAGACAGCAGGAGTGGGACCACCAGCTTTCGGGTGTCACTGCCTGGGTGAAGGAAGATGTGCAGGGGCAGCATGTGCTGTGCCGACTGGGGACCACAATTTCCACACAAAACATCCCCGGCTCACTCAGGAATTGCAGAAGAGCCTTTCTAGGCCAATCCTACCTTGGCTTTGCTCCTGAGGGGTTGAATCAATTGCCTGCCAGCCATCAAACCCTGAAGGCAAGTCCCTCCGCTTCATCCAGACATCATTCCACACATGGAAGTTCCTGTAAGAGTTCGGGTTGCAAAGAAGAGGAGTGCACCGTTATAGGCAGGAGTTGTGATTTCCTCGGCTTAATCCTTCCAGAGGGCACGTTTAATGGGGATTTGCGTGTAGCCCTATGAAACCCTGTGAGCTTTCTCTCTCTCCCCAGCAACAAACCCGAAGCAGTAGGGAAGCAGTCAAGAGGAAAGGCTGCTGGAGCTGGGAAGCGCAGCACTGCGGGGCAGTGCGGCACAGGGGACTAGGAAGGGTTGGCCCTCTTTGTCCGTACCAGATGGAGTCGACGGACATCCATTTCAGCTTCTCTCCCTTTTCGTTCAGGTAGACGTCAACTCTCAGGTTCTCATCCGTGTCGTGTGCCGAGTTGAAGTTGCTCACGCTCCGGGCTGGGATCCCCAGGCAGCGCATGACTGCGAGAGGGACAGACAAATCAGTGGGTCACGAAATCACCTCATCCAAGCCCCTGCTCAAGCAGGGCCACCTGGAGCAGGTAGGCCAGGAGCATGTCCAGGTGGCTTCTGAATATCCTCAAGGAGGGATCCCCAACCTGCGCCAGTGCCCCACAACCCACACAGCACAGAGGTGCCGCCTGGTGTTCAGAGGGAGCCTCCTGTCCTCCATTTTGTGCCCATCGCCTCTTGTCCTGTCACTGGGCACTACTAGGCAGAGCAGGGCTCTGACAGCTTTACTCCCTCCCATGGGGTATCTGTACCCATGGATCAGACCTCTGAGCCTTCTGGACACCAGGCTGAGCAGTCCCAGCTCCCTCCTTACATGACAGATGTCTCAACCCCTTCAGGAAAACACCAGGAACAAGAGTACGCAGAGGTTTCCCCACCTCCTCTGGAGCCTGGGGGTGTGGTAATTTGGGTCACTAGCACAGTAATTAGGACATCAGACAGAGAGACAGTTCACCCTTTACCTGTAGTGAGGACTCCTGAGAAGACCCAGCATTGACCAAAACCAACTGGCTTCTTCGTTTTGTAATACTGCTGCAAAATGGCAACGCTCCCAATCCATGCCATGGGAGAGGTCCCGTTTTCGTACTTCCCTGACCAGTTCCCCAGCAGGACACCGTTTTCATCATTGGCATTCACCTATGGCCACACACATGCAGAAGAGACAGATTCAGGAATGAGGCCGAATGAGGTTTAAACCTTGGGGTCCGTGCCTGGTCCACATCTCCCCAGCAAGGCTGCTGACACCAGCTGGGGGCTTCCCTGCTTGGAAACCCTGCAGAGTTTCCAGATATCCAGATCTCTGGATATCCAGAGAGGGAGATGGCACTGCTGCTGGGGGCAGCCGGAGCACATGCTGCATTTTGCATCCTAGAGCCCAGGGATCCCAGAAGGATTCCACCACAGAGAGAAGTTGCCCCCCAAAACACAATGTTAGCTGAGGAAGGACAACCGCCAGGGCAGCTGCAAGCTTTAGAGGCAGGGAGATGTATTTCACTTGCCTCTTCCCTCCACCCAAAATGCCTCTGGCTCCTTCCTTGCAGTTTTGGATTCATCCTGAAATGGTGTTCAAATCCCCAGGGAAATAAAAGCGAGCAAGAAGGAAGAGGGAAAGTGGGAGGGGCAAACCACTTCTCTGAGAGAACCGTACCAAAGCAGACATGGCTCTGGACACAATCACAGGATCCCTTCTACTGCTCATCTTCAGTCTACTTTTGTCCAGCAGGTACATGCAGGCATCCAGGATGGATTCCTCAAACTGTTTTGGAAAGAAAATGGAGAAATGTTTACACGTGTCTGAAACAGAATTTGCTCAATCAACATGAAGTCTCTACCAAGGTACTTGGAGGAAACTGTCTGACCAGACCCAACTTCTGAACTTCATTTATGATATTGAATGAACCTAATTCTGGTGCCCGTGGGGCATCCCAAATCCCAAAGAAGGGCTTAAATGAAAAGCCTCCATGGGAGAAAAAAGCCTGTGCCTTGTGTCTTGCAAGCACAGGTGGAACCCAGCCCAGCAACAATTTACTCCTGCGAGTAGTCCTAAGTCACCTACGTCATCTCCCTGAAGCCTTGGACATTACTCACTTGAATAATGAAAATTCAGGACAGCTACAGATATTCAGTCTATTGGCATAGGTACGAAATAGACTGGGAAAGAAAAAATAAATAAATAGTACCTAAATGCAAATGATTACAGCATGATTATAAAAGATGCCTAATTAGCAATTGCTGTTAAGGCTCCCTTAGGTTGAGCTTGTAGAGATGTCAGATATCCTACACACTGAAGCTTGGCAGAATATCAGTGGCAATTCTCCAATTAGGGTAGGAACAGCCCTATGGACAATGCCCTTTTGCGGAAAAATCATAACTGTGAAGACTTTTGCTGCACTCTGCAACTGCCAGAGCAGGGAGGATGCCTTAGGGGAACCTTTCGGCCAGAAATGCCCTGTTCTCAGTCTCCGTAGCCTTTGCCAGGGGTCTGCCTATCTGACTACAAATGTGCTGCTAAGCTCTGTTCTCAGGCCGGGGCTAGG
This sequence comes from Oxyura jamaicensis, assembly GCF_011077185.1. Taxonomy (NCBI): domain Eukaryota; kingdom Metazoa; phylum Chordata; class Aves; order Anseriformes; family Anatidae; genus Oxyura; species Oxyura jamaicensis. The sequence continues at coordinate 46,423,057 of NC_048894.1, forward strand.
GAAAATGCTTGAGTAGAAAGATTACTCTAAGCAGGTGAGCTTTTCCAGTGACAATAAGGGGATTACTCAAGTGTTTTGAGCTGCTCATAGGCTTAGACTGTTTATGGATTCATTTAAACAAAGGCCAAACAGAGAAAGAGTGAATAGAGGTAATAAGGCCAAGGGGATGGCTGTGCCTTACCTGCCCAAAATTCCAGGGTCTCCCATGTATGTTGTATGCAGACCCAACATAGATGTAACCCGTATCGTTGAGCACATACTCATTTCTCTCAGCGTCATTGGACAGGAAGACGATATCAGCTTGACAAAAAAAAGTGTAGATGTTAGCTAACTTTTCACACCTGCTATAGGAAGATTTTCCTGGAAAGTGAAGTGGTGGTGGGAGCTGGTGGTCTGTAGTGCTCACAGCATTTGATGGCTGTGCAGTACTCACGCTTTTCTGCCTATAATTGAAGGGTTTCCCCTAAGACTACTCTTTATTTTAAGCTCTGAGGGCTCCCCAGCAAGAAGCTGGCTCATGGCTCTTGCTCCATGGGGCTGCTGCTTGCAGCTTTTTAGGGAGAAGAAGGGATGTACATGGGAAGAAGAAGCGGAGAAGCTCCCCAGGGACAGTCCTATGCAGATGTAATTATATTGCTGGACCCCCTCCTTACCTTCACACCAGGGGTTGAACAAAAGGTAGACAGTGTTGTTTTCAGGCTTGTGGATGTTAGACCCAGTCTTTACAGTCAGGCCGTATTTTCCCACTGGGGCATCAGCCGCACTGGTGACAGACAGCAGGCACTGGGGAGGTGACAAGGAGACAGGACATGACCAACCCTCCACGATGGCACTGGTGCAGCATCGCGGGGATGGGGCGAATCCTGCATACCCCACAGGGGAGCTGGGAATTAAATGGGGCAAGGCTGCTGCCCGTCAAAAAACACAGGGCAGAAGGAAAATAGGATGGGGGCTCTGTGGGTTTGCTCGTTCGCTCCGAGTGCCACCCCATGCCCTACCTCTGTGCCTCTGGCCTTGACGATGGCGATGTGCCACCCACTGAGGTCCCTTGTGCTCCTGGGGTTCAGCGACATCAGGGTCCCCAGGGGCTTCATGGGCCTCTCCCCTGGAAAAAAACATGACATGTTGCACGGGTTTGCAGGGACTGAGTGGTGCCTGGGGCTTTCCCGTTTTGAGCCACACTTACCTATGCTGAAATGCAGCGACAGCTTGTCGCTGGCCCGCAGCTCCCTGCTGAGGGTCAGCTGCAGCAGGAAAGGCTGTCCTCGGCGCACCACCAGGCTCGTTGTTTCGTACGCATCCGTGTGGTGCTGGACCGAGTTCTGGCTCTTGAGGAAGTCAACCTTGGTGACCTTCAGGTCGCTCGCTGGAAGAGCATGTGCGGAGAGGGAGAAAAAAAGAAGAAACGGGGGCTTGTTGGTAAACTGTTCAGCACAGGCAGTTTTCTGCTTATCAGAGCTATGTGGGTCATGAAAACATCAGGGTACACGGTGATCCTGCTAGGCTGCTCATCAGGGGACCACTGCATGAAGCAGATGGCACAGGAACAAAAAACAGTGCCACCCTCGCTCCTGCCCCTGGGTCTGGAGCATCCCAGCTCATGATCCAGGCATGGGGGTCCAGGGAATTGCACTGGCAGTGACCAGAACCACCCTTCTGCAACACAGAGCGGCAGCTTTACCACAAATCAAACTTGGCCTTGACATAGAAACACCTTTTTATTTATTTATTTATTTTATCTTCTTTTGTTTTGTTTTGTTTTTGCAGCTGTGGATCAGATGCCAAAGATGCCAAAGCAGATGCCCCAGCACTCTACACACAGCAATGCATTTTCCTCACGTTGCTTCCCTTGACACAAGGCAACACCCTACACAGCCCTATCCCCAAAGAGGTGCCAAACCCTGGGAGCTGGCTCCTGCTGTCCAGGAAGATGCCAGGACTGCCAATTTTGTTGCAACACCGAAACCCTTGTTTTTGCAATGGTCCTGGGAAGCGGAGCAGGGACAGCACTCCTGCATCCCATCCCTGCAGCTATGCTCCTGGATCACCCCCCTCCCCCCCCGTAGTGCAGCCCTCTAAATATCCTGACCCCCACAGCGTCCCCATGGGCAGTGCCCATGGTCCAAGACCCCTCCTGCTTTCCCCCACCAGCCCAGCTGCTCTGCTCGTGCTGACACCAACACCTCCTGTTGCTGTGTGCCCATGGCGAGCATGAGGAGGGGCAGCTCCTGGAGTGCTACAAATGGGTTTTGTTACTGCAGATATTTAACAGCAATAGTCAGAGGAGGAGATTTAATAACAGTCAAAGGTGGTGCTCCCAAGTGGCCCCCAATAGCACAGGGCAGCTTAAAATTAATCCCAGCTGCTGTGATTTTACCTCTGAGTCAAAGACTCGCCTGTGTTGAATGCATCCGTCATGATTATCAGATAATGATTAACAGCAGCTGTAATTGCTCCTGGCAGGATGTAGCGCACGCAGCCAAGCTGGAAGTGAACCAAATGTGTTTCCCCCCGACTGCTGAGCTGCCCGTGTCTTGGGGATGCCTAAGACCTGGGAGATGGGGCTCCTCTGGGCACTGAGGCTGGTTCTTCAGGTTTCCCCTCAAAAACTAGTCCCAAATGGTACAACAGATGTCATTAATCAGACTAAGGGCAGCCTGTGCACATGACCCTTTGCAAGGATTTTTTTTTCCCCAGTGACTTGGTTTCTCCATGCAGGAACAAAGAGAGCCCTCTGCTCTCCATCAAGGTGTGGACCTGGGGGTTCCTGCGCCAGGCTTTGGGAGGCTGCCCAGGTGTGGCAGGAAAAGCCAGAGCGTGCCAGGACGTGGCCACATATCTTTGGAAGTGTCAAACCTTGTCTTGTCTCTGCCCATGAAGCCTCCTTAGAGGCTAAATGCTGTGTAAATAGCAGGGAGTAGCAGTGTTAAACAAGCACTAGGCTCACGAGTGATTCAGACACAGATATGGGAGAGTCAGGAAATTTGAAAAGGCTTTTGATAACTTAGGAATAAAGAAGTCAGAGGTATAATGGTTTAAGGGATTAGGTCACAAAACGGCTTGACAGTTTTACACGGCACCCAGCAACCGCGCCAGGGCGAGCATCTGCAAGAACCAGCCCTAACATCGGGGAGGCTGGGATCTGCTGGAGGCTGCTGCACAGACAGCGTCGTGGGAGATAAGCTGCAAGAAGGGCTGGGACCACCACAGGCTGGTATCGAGGCTGAAGCCAAGGCTGCCACCAAGGCTGCAATAGCTCTGACCTGTGCTGCACGGTGACTACAGCTCTCAGCAAACCAAACATACTGTGCAGCGGTCCACACCAGGTTCCTGCTTCCCTGTATTTTCTCCTGTTTGCTTTATAAACCATATTTATCTTAAATGTGAAAGAATTATCAGAAGTACAGTAAGTAGACTTAAAATTAACCATCAGCTTTCACTCACTGACTGCCTTTTGGAGTACTTTTTGTTTGCTTGCTCCATGCCAAATGCCAGTCTTGGGCTCACACTGCATGATGGGGCGTGGTGGATGCCAAAAATTTCAGCAGGAATTGGCCAGCCCCTTTGGTGAAGTAGAAGTGGCTTTTCTTCAGAATTAACTGATCCTCAGAACCAGAGCTGCTTGCTCCTGCTCCTTTCTAAAGCTCTGGTGAGCCCTTGCCTTGGAGCTGGGCTGAGATGCTAGGATGGAAGGTGAGAGCCAAACACAGCCTCCCGCTGCTCAAGGAATCCATCATTTTGGCTTACCTAACTTAGGGACCATATTTTCATCTCAGTTTTGTTGTTCTTGTTTTTTGGATATCATTGATGTTGAGGATGCAGAGAGAAAAATGTGCAGAGAATTTTTTTTATTATTATTTTTTTGAAGCACACCCTGACAGCGCAGAGCACTGTGCTGGGGAGCTGTGCCTGCCCAGGGCTGCATGCCAATTGTGCCATTCTTATTTCTGAGAAAACGCACATATATAGTGCCCTATGATCCAGTTGGCATGGCTTTCCATGCTGAGGAATGCCAGGGAGCCAGGTGGCAGCATTCCCTCTCTGCAGGCTTCACCACCACCCGCTCTCTCCGGGCAGCTCTATCTTGGGCTGCCTTCCCCTGCTGCCTGCAGGCACCCCAGCTTTGAGCACGGGAATTAATGGTTTATAGCAAATAGGTGCTCTCATATATATTTATGTTGTACATTTGCATATTTTTTCTCCTAGTTTCATGATTTATCCCTCATAGAGGCATCATAGAGACAGCAAACTTTGGACACCTGTGTGTACTTCCCATCCTTGCCCAACCTCCAGGCGAACACTCATCCCCGAGTGAAGATGCTGCTAGCTGAGACTGCCTGGGAAATTTCAGCTCATCCACGCCCAGGGGGTGGAGGTATGAAGCAGAGGGGCTGAGAGCAGCATCAGGACACCTGCAGCCTCCCTCCCGTAGTTCTCCCCAGCTATGCCCCAGAGCCTGGCGTTGGTGGGCACCCTGGGGTTGGGGTGGCCCCAGGACCGCAGGCTGTGGTGGTGGCTCAGCACCTGCAGCAGGAGCTCAGGCAGCTCTCACAGTCAGTGCAAGATCTTCTGACAATAGGGCAAGCCACAGGACAGGGCAAAATTTCAAATAAATCCCCTCTCATTTACTCTGAAAATTCTGACAGATGCTGTCAGCCAACACTAGAGAACAGTAATCTACACAATTAAGTACCCTGAAGTACTCCAGCTTGACATAACAAGATTTTTAAAACTACATTTCTTCACTATTATCACTGCCGGAGCCAGATTTCTACAGGATATTGAAAAGCGCTGAATGTTGGGTTGCATTTTTCAGCTGGCTTCACCGCGTCGTCACACCAAAACCAAAAGCAGCGCTTCCCTATTGACACCCAAACATTTTTCCCCAGGTCCCATGCATGGCAGTCGGAGAGATGGGTCTCCCTGTCTCTGCTCGAGGTTCCATCCTCACCACAGGAGACCTGCCAAGCTGCAAAGCTGCCGTGCATTATCGCGAAACTCACCGGTCATGGTGCTTGCTGGTGCTGTGACCCGAGGTGTCTGCGATGCCGGCGGCTGCTGAGCTCCTGAGTAGCCTCTGCCACTCACCTCTGAGCATGCAGGAGGAAGACGGCTGCCCTTTTTATCAGTGTCTGGCTCTGAGGTGTCAGCAGGTCCACTGCCAAGGGGTGGTGTTAGAGAAAGGAAGTTCCCGCGGGGAAAAAAAAAAAAAAAAAAAAAAAAAAAATGACTACAACTCCCTCTGCACATAGTCAGACCCTGAAAAACAGCGAAACTTAAATCCCGACTCACATGGAAGGTGAATTTGCACAATCGGATGACAAGTGGACAGACCCTTCACTGACAAATAGCAAAATCATGGATTAGATGAGTAACAAGAATGCACCTATGCCCTGAAATCCAGGTTACCGGGACCGCAACCCTAGGGCTAGCTTTAGGAGGCAGCCCATAAGCATTTCCTCCTCAAGAAATCGGCGTTCCCCATTAGTACCAGTCCGACATTCCTTGAAAGCAATGGGATTTCTGTCATGGGGTTGGGGACCTGAAGCTATGGGCTAACATCCAGCATTCCCACCTGCAGAAAAGCCCAAGGTCCTGACACCAGTCCCTTCCCTGTGGGCTAAAGTGGAGGCTGGAGAAGGATGCGGGTGGGAGAGAGGAGACAGAGCTGGGTCCAGGTAGAGCAAGAAACGTGGTGTATCAGGAGCTGTATGTGTCTGGTGGGGGTCTCTACCCAGGAGGTGGTGGAGCCTCCTTTGCCACCCCATTGCCTCCCTGGTCCTTGGGCTGACCAAAGAGGGAAAGGGGATCCCACCTCATCAAGGGAACAACTGATGGCACATGTGGTTGTTGACAAGGGCCCAGGGACCAGAGGCAGAGGGAGACAGAACCATGCCAAGCACCCAAAAGTGAAGGAGTGGCCAAGCTGTGGGAGCAGCCTCAGACCCCAGCTGCCTCCCTGCGTGGCAGCACCCCTTGCCAAGCACGTTTTAACCACCATAGGGTTCAGGCTGCGAGGCTGGCACATCTGAACATAGGGCCTCCCTAAACAAGATCTCTCCCTGGAAGCCTTTGAAGGCACCACTTTTTCTCCATCAGTTCAGGCAGCTGGGTATTTGCTTTAGGAGGACCTGTTTCATTTGGTGCTGAAATGTCACTACCAGTCGGGTGCTGAGTTAGCAGATCCCACCCTTTGAGCATGTCACAGCTTGCTTGCAGGTGTAAATTAGATGTCCCTGCTTGAGAGCATGACTGGCATCACAGGGCACGGAGGGTTCAGTACACTCTTCTAAGCTCACAGACATCTGTACGAACATCGGAGCCGGCAGCGTTTGCAATAGCTGGAGCATCACTCACCACTCAGAATCACTATGCTGGCAATCAAATGCTTCTCTATTGAAAAAGCTCTAAAACTCCAACTCACCTTTCATCATTGCCTTTATTCTGCACTTCTTTCATCCTAGAGGGTGAATGACACTCTTGTTTAGAACCGGGATGGGACGAGGCAAAGTCTGCCCAGAATGCCCACACGATAACACAACCAATGATATGTGCAATCTGAACAAACGTGACTCTTTTCCAGTTGTTTGTAGCAACAGGGTAATCCACTTAAGCTGCAGTCAATGACAGTAGTTTTCTAATCCAGTCCCAACCTGCTATATACATCATTCCATGCTTGGTTGAAGACAGCTTAAATTGTCTTGACATAGCAGTCTTACAGCAAAAACTACAGATTTTTGCAAACAGGAAGGGGCTGATGTCAGTAACACTTTGCTCCTGAAAAAAAAATGTATGTAGGTATGTGCTGGAGGGTCAGTAGAGGCAGGGTGTGTATTCATCAGGGATAGTCATATTTCTAGACCTGTAGGGTTTTGCAAAAGGCTAATTTCGACAACACTCATGTTCTGATCCTCACTTTCAACCTCAGGCAAGAGGTTGAGGCAAGATTGCCGAAATCAGATGGGTGTGGGTTCTGCCCTGCAATGAACTACTTGGCCTTCGAAGGCAGCTGACACTGGCACTGTCTACAGGAATTTTGGGTTTAGGCTGGCAAACGGGGTCTAGCTTTCATTTCTCCTTTCACTTTGTGCAGCTGCTGGTCTTCCCCGCTCCCGTTAGCTTCTCCTGTGCTTCGGCAACATCTCAGATCAGCGGTGCTAAACTTGGCACAGGGTACAACACTCCCACACGGGAGCATCCTCCCTGGCTTGTACAAACTTGCGCTGCCAGAAAAGGCTATCAACTGTAATACACTTGGGGACAGGTGCTGGCAAAGTCTGAGAAAAGGGATTTCCACTTAAACTGCAGGAATGTTTTTCAAAGACGTGGTTGTAGCTTGCTCCGTGCTGTCAGCAGGTGATCTCCATTCTTCCTGCACACAAATCTCCTTTTGCTTTTGCTGGATGGAGTGGACAGAGGAGCTGGCTGTGGTTCAGCGCGGTGGCTTTTTTCCCTCCTTGGCTCCAGGCTGTTAAAAATATCAGCCTTTCTGACGTTTTTTCCCCAAACTGTTATAACAGTTAATCAATTCAATTGGGCCCATAAAAGAACTAGTACACTCTTCTAATTAACAAAAGCAGGAGATGATTTATTTAAAAAATATATTTTTTATTTTTCCCCCTGGCAGTCCCCAGCCTGTTACTTATCACTTCAGCAAAGTTGAAACCCCAATCAGGCTCCTGCAATTCACTTCCCAGCTTGCAAAATCAGACACCAGAGGCTATTAGCCTTATCTGCATTTATTTATCTACAGAAAGGTTAAGTCACCTTATTAGCTGGCATAAAAAGGCAATATAGTGCAAACAAACACAACTAGAATTCCCCAGTGGCTGCTCCCCTATTTGCAAGCTTTTCCTTTTCCCGGGTTTTGTTTATTTTGTGTATCAAAAATTACGAAAGAAAGGCAAACTTCTAGAGCATTTCCAAGGATATTGAAGCCATGTAAGAACATCAAGTGCAACCCAATCCTTAGCTTTATGGCTTTAATCACTTGCAACCCCAGATCTGGTTGTGGGGAAGTTGCTTTCTATAGCAATGACAAGTGCCTCAGTTTTCCTTTCTGAACTCTGAGAAGGTGGATGAACCCACTCAGCCTTGCTGGGAAGCTGCAGGGAGAGGTGACGAAGGGCAGCCTTGGTGTTTTGGGTGGTGAGCGATGCACACACAGCCCGTGTTTGGGGGCTGAATCAGCGGGGTGGTGAGGAGAGAGGGTGCTTTCCACTGACCAGAGCAAGACTGCTTCCACATATGTCCAGTCCTTCCCGAACCATGGTTTATAAACAATGAGAAGTCCCAGGGGAGTAAAAAAAAATAAAAAATAAAGTAAAATTAAAAAGGGAAAAAATTGCACAGACCACGAATGGCTAAGGGTCCGGCCTATCTCATCTGCCCAGGTGCTGCTTTGGCCCACCCCTCACCGCTTCATTGCATCTCTATTTCCTCATAGTGAGACACATCTCTTACACGTAATGAACCTGACACGCTGTTACTCTCAAGGGAGCACGAATCTGATCCCTTCTCACTCATGCCCATTAAACATACACTGTGACAGTGGCCTGTCAGCTCCGCCCCACGGGCATCCCGGCTTCCCGGCAGGCAAATTCTCCTCGAATGCTGCATGAGCTGACTTGTGGCAGGAGATCGGACGTCAGGGGTTGATGTAAGCTGACCAAGCCCAGATTGCATCTCTTTCGAAGGCATCTGGACACAACTCACTCGTAATGAGTTTCCAAGATATCTGGGAATGAGTTGGCAAATGAGATGCAATAGATGCCAACAAGGTTGTAATGGAAATTCCAATGTTACCTTCCCGTTTAACCTTGAAAGAGGGGTACAAAATTAGGTACAACATTTGTACCTAATGCTGTGGGTTTAGGTGCCTAGTTTTGGGTGTTCTCCTCCAGCAGGAATGAAAACCTGTGCCTGTTCCCAACCCAGCACCACCCTGAGAGACTTCTCCTGGAGGAGAAAAAGAAGGCCTTTTGCTTTAAAACGGAGACCAAAATTGCACATACACCATGTGTCGGCTTACGGCCTTGCAATCCTCACTCAGGCAAAAAACCTCGTGTAGCAGCTTCCCTGCCCTGGAAGAGAAGACCTGTGGTCATCACAGAAAAGTGAAGCTTTAGGCCAGGCTATCTGCAAAAATACAGAGGAGCATTAACAGCAAGCCAAAATGCCACAGTGCTAAAATACCTTTCCTGGTTAATTTTGAGGAGCCCTTTCTCCTTCCCTAGCTGAGGTGCACAAGGAAAGGTCAGTCCTGGTACATGGAACAAGTGAATGTGGAAGTTGTCCTTGGCATTTCAGAATTACAGCAGTTTGAGCCTTAAATATTGCACAGGAAACTCCAAATTATCATGTTGCAGTGCTGAAATAGTTATATTACGTATCAGACTAAAATGACTCAGGAGAAGGTACTTCACAGAAAATGCTTCTTCAGAATTTTGTGCAAGAGTTGATGAAAATGTCTCTGCTAGGCCACTTCTTTCAGCTGGCAGCTTGCTCTCTTATGAAATTGTACCCGTTTTGAATCAAGTAAACCACCAGCTTGTGCCATGTCTTGGGGGAAGGAGGCCCCTGGGTGATTTCTGCTCCGTGTGAGGAGGAAGCTCCTTCAGCTTTGGAGCTGCTTCGTGCCTGCTTCGCTTGTGGCCCATCCCTGTGGTGGAGAAGACAGTGTGCAGCCAGCACAGCTTACTTTCCCCGTGCAACCTGTGGTCTCCTCAATCCCTGTGGCAAACCACCACCATCTGCTTTCTAGTTCTAGCCTGCTGAATTGCTCCTCACACCTCCACCCAACCCTGTCAGGAGACCTGGGATGTGGGGAAGGACTCCCACCCAAGGAAGGGGTGTACATTGCTGCAGGATGTCCTCGGAAAGCGTTCAGCGGGGTGGGTATGGCTGCTCTTGGGCCCTTACTCCACCCTTGCACCGCTGAGCCCCGAGTCAGCTTCAGGCGTGCAAGTATGACCACACTGACTGATTGCAGTGTGGACACACATCCACAGCCTACACCTAGAGCAAACAATATGAAAAGGCACGAGGAAAAATAAAGAGAGGGTTTAAAAAAAAATAAATGGCGAGGGCAAGGAAATCAATAGCATAAATATTGACTCAGTGATAAAATAGTTTATCCACATATTTAAAAAACATTTTCATAGAACAAGGAAAATAGTGACTGAATGCCTTCCCGCCCACAGGATATGTGTTTGGTTGCACACATCCAAGGTCATAGCCCTTCAGAGTCCTGTTGAGTGAGAGCTCTAAAGTTCTCGCTTTGATAGGCAGCTGGAGCAGCTCCCAGCCCACTTTCTTAGGAAGCATCAAAGTGTCTTCCTGCAGCGCCAGTTCCTGGCAGAGTCGTGCCTGACCGTTGCCTAACCTAGGAGTGTCCTGAAGGGATCGAGTCACTCAAAAATGCCTCCTTGCTGAATGAGGAAACATATGCTTGGCAGCAGGAAACATGGAATTTGTAATGGCTTATCCTCCCCGGGGGCACAGGTCGCTGCTCCCTGTGTTGCTGGTAATTACGTTGAAGCCCTGGCTGCTGCTCAGACCGTGCACATGCATGGAGAGCAGGTCGTGGCGCCAAGCGCAATTGCTCAATGCTTATCTCTTGCTGCAGAACGGAGAGTACCAGCTCTGCTTTTGCCAGAGGAGGTGAGCACATCCAAGCCCCAGCCCCAACTACCAAAGGTGGGATGAAACCGCAGGATGAACCAAGGAACACTGAGTGATGGGTTCACAATGTGCATGCCTCTCCCAAAGTGGCGGTGCTATCCGTCGCGCACTGCCTGCTCCCGTTCTTCCCACTGCCCTCCCGCTTATTGCCCCTGTGGTGGCTTTATCTCTGCAGGGAGCAGCCCAGCCTCTGTGCTGGGCAGTAGTAGTGCCAGCGCAGGTGGGGCTACAAGGGCATGCAGTAGCCCCGAGAGATGCTTGGGAAGCCTTTGCAGTTAGCGGAGGGTTTTCTTTGCTTTCCCCGTCTAGCCATTCGAAACCACTTTTCCCTAATCTCTGAGGAAAAAATCAGAATGACTAGCAGGGTTATGAAGCAGTTAGGAACTGAGAAGGGTCCTTGGGGAGTTAGCAGACTTGCTGTTTGGCCGCTGCGTGTAAGTGCCCTGTAAATGCTGAGTGTGACTGCTGGGCATGCATTGTTGTGGTGCTGCCTGCAGCTATGGGACTGAGCGCTGCAAGGTCAACGCTTCGCAGGCGCTTTGCCTAAATCATGCTGGGTTGCTGCAGTTGATCAGCATTGGCATGCCCGGGGAGCCACAGCTAGCACTGCAGGCAGCAGTCTGTCTCTACAGCTGGGCAGAGCCTCGAATGCACCTCACTGTCAGCAGCAGAGTGTGATGGGATCCTTCTTCGATGACAGTGTCTGTTGTCAGGCCACAAGTGCATACACAAGTGTCTGTTGTGTTTTTTACAGTTAGCTATCAAGCCTCTGGTGACCCATACAGTATTTCAAGGAGGAACCTCCTTTCTGCAGTGCAACAGCTCTTAATGGGGACTTCCAAATGTGGAGGCGAACAGTTTCAGTTACAGATGGTGTTCCCCAGGAAACCTGCCCACGGGTCACGGAAAGCCCAGGCTTCCATCCAAAGGACACCAACACTAGGTTGTGTCAGTTGAGGTCTTGTCCAACTGAGCACTGAAAACCTGCATGGATGGAGACTCTGCCATCTTGGAAACTGACCTCCTGGTGAATTTTCTTTTTTTTTTTTTTTTTTTTCCTGATGGCCCTCTTGAAATTCGCAAGACAAAAACTGTGCCTGCTGCCTCTCCTAGTGCTGTCTGTTTCAACAGAGAGGACATACAGAGGCTCCATTGCCTTTGTGAGTCCCCTTCAAGCATGTGTTGGCTGATGTTACGTCAGCCTGAGCCTCCTTGTCTGCACCCAGACAAGCCCGCACCCTCAGCCTCTCTCCACAAGCCCCTGGCATCTTGATATCCCTCTCCCAGACCAGTTTCCCAACACCCCTCTTGAACTGGGGGGCTCCAGTACTGGATGCAACCTCACAGACAGAGCCATTGACCACATCAGGGCCCTGAGGGCACCGCCCTGTGATAGAGTGTGACCACCCTGCCCACAGCCTAGGACCCCACAGCAGATTTTAGAGCCAAGTTGGTGACGTCTTTTTTTTTGTGTCAAAGGATCTAGAAGTAGAAATACCTTAGAAAGAGCACTGGAAAACCTAGCCTAACAGTTATCTTGTTGAAGTTAGAACATATTCCTTGTCAGTCTAAAACATGTAGCTTCTTTCTCAGGACCACATTTTCAGAAATGTTGTCTTCTTTCAGTCCTTTCTTTTTAAAAAACAACATGAAGCAATACTCTGCACACTTGAATTTTAGAGGTAAACTGATTTTCTTATCACTGGTTTAAGCTCATCACACATTTCCCTCTGTGGCTGTGTTTGCGGCTGAGAAGTGAGCTGAAGATATGATGTCCTATGGGCAAGTTCCTACGTGCACATCTCACCTCCACAGCTCTCAAACCTCCCAATCGAAGGCTTACTGCTCCTTTTCTGCAGAAACTGAGCCTAGCAGCTGGCTGTGTGACTGACATCACAGACAACAGCACTGCTACCCATTTATTCATAGCTTGCTCGTTTGTGTGCAGTGGTCAAGGTCAGACCCATGGCATCATTATTCTTGTGTTTTGAGTCATCAAGACTTCCTTCTTAAGAAACGCACCACAGTTTGTGGTGTTTTAATGCAATTAGGGGCACATAGGCAACCTTGCAATATCATCAACGTTCAAGGTCTCCAGAGAGTCACAGCAGGCATTGATTTGCATCCCTTGGAATGTCATATACACCAAACCCTGCAGAATAATCTATCTCGCTTATTCATCATATTCACTTCTACTACATATCACCCTTGTAAACATAATATCCTGTAAGCCATCTTGATAAACACTGTGATAAATGTTGAACTAATCTTCCAAGTTTCAGTGACTCACTGACAATGACAACAGGGACATTTATCTGGTTTTATGCATAGTCCTCTACCTAATCAAGTCAAACTATGTTTTAAGGTTCAGCTGCAACTATCATTTCGTTTGGCTTAGTTCCCTGTGAAGGTATACAAAGTGTTATTTATCTTAGAATATAATACTCGTAGACCTTGCTCATGCAAGAGATTTTTCAAACATTTCCCACCATTAGCTCAAGAATACTTACTTCAATCTTTGTGCGCGACATTGTGAGACTCGCTGTTAACCGTGCACCTGATTGTTCTATTGTCTGAAGCATGACATGGCATAGCCCTGCTTGAGGAGAATCTGATCAACAGGATACTTAGAAAAATAGAGTTGTGTTTGACAGTGAGGGAAAGGTGCAGGAAAGGCTCATTACAGCCAGTGCCTGAGAGCATAAGTATGCTCAGCTCTCACCTTCTGGCCTTGTAAGCCAAGGTCTTATGGCTGGCCATGACCTTCAGCCACCTTACAAGGTCTACCGCATTTGAGCTGCTCAGTCTTCAAACATCTCGTTCATCAGTTCCTCTTCACTTTTATTTTGTGTGTGTGGTCTAAATTACCTGTAAATAGAAAATTCCAGTCATTGAGCTTTTTGAGACCATCTGCAGATGCATTTTGGATGATTACACATGAACTATTTACAAGAAAAATCTTAAAATCATAGAATCACAGAATGGTTTGGGTTGGAAGGGACCTTGAAGATCACCTATTTCCAACCCACCTGCCAAGGGCAGGGATGCCACCCACTAGATCAGGTTGCCCAGGGCCTCATCCAACCTGGTCTTGAACACCTCCAGGGATGGGGCACTACTTGGTTATACAGTGATTGCAGTCCTGGACCTGTGCTGACTGGTACCATCAGCAGACTTGGGCCAAACCCTGCGTTCACAGCAGAGAGGAATTCTGCCCCCAAAATGCACCTTGCTCATCAATCTTTCCCTTCCACAGCTGTTGGAGCTAAAAGCCTAGTTTCCATTCTGTGCCTGAAGTATTTATGAAGTCTTAGTGTATTCACAGTCATAGTTTATCTTCTTCTGCCTTAAAAGTATTACAAAAGTAAAACATTGACCATGCTTTCTGAAGATGTACAAACATCTAGACCTTGACATGCAACAATGACTCTATAATAAAGAAATGGCAGTTTCGAACTAATCCTAATCTGCATTTAAAAGAAAAAAATAATCTCCTTTCCAAAAGGTTTGTTAGCAGGAGGCCAACAACCAAATCAGCCAACAAGCTCAAATGCTAACAGGGAAGAATAAACCTCTGCTTGTTCATGGGCCCCAGCAATGGACTTGGAAGTGAGCTCAACTCGCATTTGGTACAAGCCCTTGCTCATGGGCAATCCCAGTTGAGGAACAGTTTCTGCTGAGCCTGGCAGAATATGGTATGAACTCCACAAATTGCTTTTGACCAAGAGCGTGCACTGAGCCAAGGCCGAGGGGGCAAGGCACAAGTGGGTGCATTGCAATGCCCAGCGGGTCCCTTGGCTATCTGCACGCCAGAAGTCTCCCTTGCCACTGGAGTCTGGTCCTTCTCTGGCCATCTGCAAGAAGGTAGCCACAGCTTACAGCTGGCTGGGAGTCAGTCATGCTTTCAAAGCGATACACCAGGGCAAACAAATCAGGCTCGCAGCCTTCTTTATTTCTCCATCATATGGGACTTTATATGCTTGAAAATACACAGTTCTTGGTTGTCACCTCTGCAGACAGATGAGGGATGATGATGGGCCTTAATTTCCTTGTGCTCATAGAGGTTGTCTTCTGCTCCTGCGGAGGATTCAGGCATGCAAGAGACGTGGTTGCTCCAGGCTGGCTGCTGTTTCAGCTGTTGGCTGCAGCAACTCCCCTTCTTCCATCCTGAGTCACTGCCAGACCCTATGTCAGACTGAGTCTGGCCAATGTTTGCCTTTCTGCTTGTCCAGTGCATGTGAATTAAACCAATTCAAACCCAACCATTGCCAGGTATCAGCCAGCCTAATCAAACAAGACACACTTCTTCCTCTGTCTCTCCCCAAATGTGACAAGGCCCCACTTCCCAAGCAGAGGGAGGTGTCCCACTCATCCTAGCCCCGCTGGTACCCAGAAGAGCCTTCTCCGCATTTATGGAATAAAGGCACTGGGAGCGATCTGCTCCCCTTCCTGCCCGTTCCTCTTTTTGGAAGGAAAGACTTCTGAGCACACCAGGGGGAAAGGCACCTCTCAGGACACGGGTGGCAGATGTGAGGAGTCAGGGCACTCTCTTGAAGCAGGGGCCCTACAGCAAGGGCACAGGGACTTTTTTGCTTTCCGATACAAAGAAGGAAAAGGCACAAACCCATCTCCAGTGGCATTTCCACCGGGAAGTCTATTTTTACAATCCTGTTGGGCACAGAGCCAATCTGTCAGTTGCGACAAAACTTACAGGTTCCAATAACGAGGCTCACACAAATGTGTCCTTGGGTTTTCTGCACATGCCACAACCGTGACTCACCTTCTGCACTTACAAGAAGACGTGGACAGCATGGCAAGCCCAGAGCAAACAAGTGGTATCACCAGCATGATGCATACATGTTTAGGCATCATTATGATTCTTTATTAGGATTGCAATAAAAATTTACCAAGGATGACAAGCATGTGCAGGCAAGGGAAAGAAGCCAACACCTTAGAAAGGATGATTCTTGACACATGCAATGTATAGACAGGCATACATTGTCATCCTGACAATGAAGAGCAATCACCCACACAAAATTTAGCACGAGTGGGGTACCAATGGTCTATTTAATTACATTACACAAATGGAAAACAGTATCATCCAGAGGGGTAAAAAAAATGTTGCTTGAGAAACTCCATTTCCACTTAGAGCAACTGTCAGCTTAAAAGGGGAGGGAGGTGCATCAAACATGGACACTCTTAATGAAAACAGCTGACTGTTCACATGTATTCTCCCAAAATTACAGTTTGACCTACACAAACCAGGAATGGCCATCAAAAAATCACTGCTGGTCAAGAAGATAAAGGAAAAAGCAACCTTACAATGAGTAATGCGTCAGGAATGGAAGAGTGGGAATTACGGACATCAGATGTAAAGGGCAAGGTATCAGGTGTGTGTGATAGGGCAATCTGAAGGAATTAATGGAATGCTCCACCATCTTCCAGGCAATGGGAACATGGGGTAAGCACGGGGCCTCTTCAAGAGGCAGCAAGGAAAATCATCCCCGGCAGAGCAGAAATGTCTGCAGCATTCAGCACCTAATTCTGTTCGCTTTTCCATTTTGGGGTAGTTCATCTTATGGAAAAGTACCAATGCACAGGCACCTTCCATAGGCACCATGTTTACTTTCTGCCTTCCGTCCCTGAACTGGGAAGGCTCCATCACCGCAGGGTGTGAAGAGGAGGGGTGGCTGATAAGCCTCTGGCTCCGGTTTCCAGACAACTGACTCAGAACTGATCAGCTCTCTCCCAAGTAGTTGCTGTTTCCACACCTCCACCAGGCACCTGGGAATGGCTGCACTGGCTGAACACGGAAAATACAATGTGCATGACTTTGCAAATCGAGGGAGAAGCGTGCAAGGGGGGTTAGCAAGTCTTTAGGTGCTTGGCTGGCTCCAGCGCTGAATTAGGAGAAAGTGCATGGGGTGAGGATCTGGTTAGGACCTGGCAGTGGCAATAGCTGAGGTATTATCCAGGCTGAAAATGGAGAAGGAGGAAAGACCCTCACGTCTCCTTCTTCTCTACTGGGAGTGGCGCTGGCCGGGGCGCAGCGGTGTGCAGCAGAACGAGGCCACAGAGCATCATGGCGACGCCAACCCACCACAGGGATGTCCACGTCTCCCCAAAGAGAAGCTTGCCCAGGATGGCCTGAAGGAAAAGAAAAAGACAAAGCTTTGCCGGGCTGAGCTGTCCCAAAGCCTTCTGTGCTGCCAGCTCCTCCCCAGGGCTGTGGGGACTTCAGCTGGGGGAGCCTGCCTAGAAAAACACCACCACTAAAAAACAGCTGCTGATGATGCTGGAGACAACCTACTGTATCACCCAGCCTGGAAGTGCAGCCAGATGGTAGTCCCCAACCAGGATTTTGGTAGCTGCACATGTACTTTGTTGCCTTGCCAGCACCTCTCAGGAATCAAGTCTCCACTCCAGTCAATAAAAACACATCTCCTCTCACTTGAGAGTGTTTCGGACAAGGTTGTAAGCTGGCTGCAAAGTGCTGGAGCACTGAAAAAAGATCGACAGCTTGTGAGACAGAAATGCAAGCAGAAAATAAAAAAAAAACAACTGTGTGTCAAAAATGTTCCTACTGTCACTTAGAGACAGTGCGTCCTCACACACAGTTAGGGTGGCTTTGGCTTATCACAGGTGAGATTTCACTAAAGCAAAAGCAAAACAAAACAATGCTCCCAGCCCAATCTCTCACTGGCAATTAGAAAATTTCTTTACATGTTATAGCTGCTGTAAGGTATGGTTCTTGGCAGCAATGCCCTTCATCCTGCACCACCCAGAAAATATTACAGCCTCTGTGTGAAGAACAGGTACAGCAGCTGAGGGCTGATACAATTATTTCACAGCTGCCTGTGCAGGGGTACTTACATCTCCCTTTGCAGCCAGCATCACCGTTCCCACATCACTGTGCTCCTCTAGCCTCCAGCACCTCAGGAATGAATTTACTTACCGAAGAGATGAAGTTGGAGGCTGTTGTTGTCACAGAGGCAGAAGCCGAGGAGGAGGAGAGTCGCAGGGCTTTTGCAAAGACCGTCCACATGACTGCATTGCAGGCACACACCAAGCCAATGCAGCCTACGCGAAGCAGCACAGGCAGCTGCAGGACAAAAGGGGAAAACCCGCTTATTTTTACTGACTGCTTATTCAGCCTCACTATCTCATGGGCACTTTGGAGCAAAACCAAACGGCATGGGCTTGAAACTGAATTACAGATGGTATCACATGAAGATGAATACATTAAGCCACGGAAGACAAAAGAAGCAAGAAAACAGCTCTGGATGGAGTGTGTCTGTGGTGTCCTGCTCTGAATCCAACCTCAGACTATAAACTGAGAAGAGCCGGGACAGCATATAGAAGCTGTCATACCAGAAGCCAAAGTACAGAAAGCTCCTGACCTCATGAGCTGGTGCACATGCAATTCAGTGAGATGCCCTTCATTCATCACCAGATGTATGGAAATGGGTCAAATTCACCCCTGCAGAGAGGAACACAGATGCTGTATGTGCCAGCACTGTGTATGGCCCAGGATGGGTCAGTTGTGTATTTGGGCTGAGTTCTGTGTGGGCCCAAACCACCAGTCCTCATCGCCTCCTGGTGACCTGGCCTGCGTGCCTGCTGCAGCAAGGGCAGATCAGGGTCCTCTGGGAGGAAAGTGAGAGCTAAGGGGCTTTGTGCCTTATTTTACATGCTCTCTGGAGAGCAGGTTTACTGAGAGCTCCAGCATTTAATAGCAATGAAACCACCTCTGAACTCTAGGGCCTTCACAGCCAACGAAGTTCTTGAGAAAGAGAGGAAGGTCCTTAGGTGACCTGACAAGATATGTAACATCCTCAGTCTGGAAAAAGGACATAGTTTTGCTTAAATAGCCTTTACCATCTGCCATCTCCCCCACATCAGCAGTTCTTGCAGCTGTGGCCATCTTCATAGCCCCCGGGTGTTGTGCAGCTGACGTGAAGGCACCAAGGGAGGAAGCCACAGGCAGAACAACTCCTGCAAACACTCAGGGAGCACACAACGATGAGGAAAAGCAAGGCTTTGCCTCAGCCCATAGCGATCATGCCTTCACGGCTCATCGCCTCTCGGTCAACAACAGGCCGTTGTGGGATCAGCCTCGAGGCAGACAGGACTGGAGGTGTGAAGCCACCTGCAAACACGGCTTGGGTGGCACCTGCCCTGCAGGAAGGGCTGCACTGTGCCCTCCCCATGCCAGCCGGCCTGACCACTAGGGCCACCAACCTTATGCTCCTGTCCAGAAGAAGACGTTAATCAGGAGCCAGGGCAGGTCACAGGGCTTTCTGAAGCAAGTTCAACCTTAAAGGAAAAGGTCATAAAGGAAAACCCCGCTCGACAGCTAGCACTAGCTCTCCAAAGATAACCCCACACCACAGAGGTCATGTGTTTGGCCTCCTCAGTTGCAAAGGCCTCCAACTTTATCAGGGCAACAGCAAACACGAACAATTCCCACCTGCAAAGTGCTTTGCGGCACGAGGCCCTTCGCCCCGACACACCGCCGTCCTGTCAAACCTTGCCTAGAAGGATTGCAGGGCCAGCCATGCCCACACGCCACTTTTAGGTCCTTTGAGGAAGAAACCTGCTGCCACGTTATGGCTCACCACGGGATGGGCTTTGCCTGCTGGCCTCTGTGGTGGCTCCTTGTTCCTGGCCTCATGGTCTGCCTGGGTTGAGAGGCAGTTCTACCTTGCACCTGTGCATGTCCATGTGTGCCTATGGTGGGTAGGCAGTTTTGGAAGACAGGAAGAATATTTCCATGTTCTACCTAAATTCAGTATATTCTTTGGATCAGAAAGAGCCTACCAAGGTAGACCGTTAGGAAAAAGGGCCTTGGGGTATAAAGATCTCGTTACTATCTCCAGCTGCCCACCAGAGGGTGTAGAGAAGGTAGAGCCAGGCTCCTCTCTGAGGTGTGTAGGGATTTGACAAGGGGCAAGTAAAGGTTAGAAAAGGCAAAATGTTGATATAATAGCAGGAAAAACAAAGGTGACCAAACACTGAAGCAGAGATTAGAGGCTCTTTAACCTTGCAGGTATTCAAAACTTGACTGGAGAAGGCCATGAGCAACCAGTTACCCTACTGAGGTTGGACCAGAGACCTCTGGAGGTCCTGCCTAACCTGAATTACACCACGAGTCTACCAGTGGTGGAACAAAGCTGGCTCCCACCGTCACAGCAGCTATGCTATCTTCACAAGGAACCCAGAACCCATTGCTGAACTTCTGTTGCAGAGACACGGATATTGGCTGTGGTGTGCTCTGGAGGTGGCACAGGCCCAGAAGGAAGGTGTTCTAGAGTGAGTTTGAGTCCTTCCGCGTCCAGGGCAGAGGAGTTGTCACTGCAGTGGCACACAGGTGCAGAGATGGGAACATCCCCGGGTGCTCCCCACAAGGAAGGAGGGAGGTGTAATTCCTCCCCTGCCAAGAGCTCAGCAGAGCCAGCCCAGTGAGTCAAAGATTACTGTTCTGATTGCTTTTCTAAGATGAGATTAATTTCAGTGTACATTTCAGATAATCCAGAATCACTGGTGAAATGGCAGAAGTAAATTTAGATGGAGTTTGGCAGGGCAGAGGGGAAAGTAAAGAAAAGGTTTTGTTCAAGTGAAATGACCCCTTGTGGTCAGGTCACTCTCAGGCTGGTCCACCACAACACATCTGTCTGACCTAGAAATCCATCCTTGTGCTGCTCTTGAGTATCCTGATACTCCACGTCAAAATATCTTAGACGTGTTAATATACTTTTAACATTTGCTGTCACTTTCCGTTCTGTACAAGTGATGGCTACTTACTTGGTCTGTTTTTAGATTTCTGTATTTCTTCCTCAAACACAGAACTTAAACCTCTGTTACTTTGTGGCTGCTCTGCAGAAATGCCTTCATAGCAAGTGCACAGGAGTCAAGGAAGTAGTGAGCCCTCTGAAATGTTTAAGTGTTTATGGTCCTGTACAATTTAAGCTACTTGGAAAACTGGTATTTACTTGAAACTGTTAGTTTTACATCTGGACTTATTAATTTAGTTCATAATCATTGCCTAGAATGGACCTGAAAAGTAACTGGAGGAACCAATTTATTCAGAAAAACAAAACACAGTCATGGAATAGGAGTGTGGTTGAGGTTGGAATGGACCTCTGGAGCTCACCTTGTCCAAGCTCCCAGCTCAAGAAGGGTCAGCTAGAGCTGATGCCCAGGACCATGTTCAAAGGGCTTTTGAATCTCCAAGGAAGAGAACCCACAACCTCTCTGGGCAACCTGTGCCACTGCTCCCTCACCCACGCAGCGCTTCCTGGTGTTCAGAGGGAACCTCCTATGTTCAGTTCATGCCCATTGCCTCTGGGCACCGGGCACCACTGGAAAAAGCCTGCCTCGGTCCTCTCTGTACCCACCCTTCAGTTGTTCACACACACTGATGAGATCCCCCTGAGCCTCCTCCTCTTCAGACTGAACAGTCCCAGCTCCCTCTGCCTCTCCTCACAGGAGAGGTGATCCAGATCCTTCACCAACTTCATGGCCCTTGGCTGGACCTCCTTCAGCAGCTCCGTGTCTCTCTTGTAGTGGGGAGAGTTGGATGTGACACAGCACTCACCAGTGCTGAGCAGAGGGGAAGGATCACCCCCCCTTGACTTGCTGGCAACACTCCTCCTCATGGACACACTTTCTCATGTCACCTTCAAAAAGATCAATAAATGGGCAATATTTCTGTACATTTCAAAGGAGAAAAAGACTCAGAAAACATGCTGTCAACGTTTACAGTAATTCCATGCTCTGCTTTTCTGTCAGTGCAGAGCACAATCTTTTGGGAAGGGATCAGAGAGAGTAACAGGATTTAAAATTATTGATTTCCCTTCCTGCCACGCATTTTGATATATCAGAAAGGATCAACAGGATTGGTGAGTATGGAGTTCTTTTTATTATTATTATTATTTTTTATTTTTTATTTTTTTTTAACCATCTCCAATAAACACACAAGTTGATTTTTTTTTACCCTGACACAGGGCTGGATTTTTTTTTTTTTTTTTCAGATATGCTTTGTGTTCTGGGCTCTCCTTTGAATTTCAAGTCCAAATGTACATTTGCCACGTCCTGCTCTTTGCCTTGTCTCCCCGGTGTGTTTTCAGGATACACTCCTGCTGCCTACCTCAGCATCTCTCCCATACCCAACATGTTTTGTGCATCTCCACCTTCGCCGTGCCTGTCCTAGAGCTCACCTGTGCAGGCGAGGACACTGAACACTTTTTAAGGTGAAAGGCCAGCAGCCCGACGTGACCTTTCACACAGTGGGGTTTGAGAAACACAGCCGTGATTAAGATCATCTCCCATGCACAGCCGACCGAGAGCTCGCCAGATGAGCAAAGTTGACTGCTCCACCTCCTCACTGCTCCTGCCACGAGTGAACAGACACAGAGAAGGTTCCCCACTGCATTCCCAGACTAATAAACTTGCTTCACTCTGCTCCCTGTCATTCCTACAACACTCTGGCCAACCTTCCCGAAGCTCAAGGCACAGCTCTCCAGCACATTTCCCTCCAACCCCTGCAGGGCAGCCCCCGATGGAGCACGAGGAAGAACCCCCTATGCGGGGATTCCGCCTGCTTTTTTTTTTTTTGTTTTTCCCCCCAATCCGCCTTGCACCCAGAAGCCCCAGCAAGGCCTGCCGGGAGGGAGGGGCCGAGCAGCGGCCATTTCTCCCTGCTCTTCCTCCCTCCTTCCTTACCCAGCCTCCGGCGCCCCGCAGGGGACGCGCTCCCAGCGCCAGCTTCGCCGCCGCCGCCGCCGCCGCCCCCAGCAGCCCCGCGGCCGCCGCCGCCACTGCCGCCCGCATGGCGGCCCCGGGAAGGAGGGCGGCGGGAGGAGCTGCGGAGGAAAGGGGAAGGGCTGGGCTCTGCGCGGCTTGGGGACGCACGGAGGTAGCGTCTGCAAGGATACAGCACGAGGAACGGCTGGGGGAACTGGGGTGGTTTAGTCTGGGGAAGAGGAGGCTCAGGGGAGACCTTATTGCTCTCTGCAGCTACCTGAAAGGAGGCTGTGGGGAGCTGGGGGTCAGCCTTTTCCTGCAGATGACTAGTGATAGGACTAGAGGGAATGGCCTCAAGTTGTGCCAGAGGAGGTTTAGGTTGGAAATGAGGAGACATTTCTTCTCAGAAGGAGCAGTCAGGCATTGGAAGGGGTTGCCCAGGGAGGTGGTGGAGTCACCGTCCCTGGGGGTGTTCAAGGAAAGGTTGGATGTGGTGCTTGGGGACATGGCTTAGTGGGTGACAGTGCTGGTAGGGGGATGGTTGGACCAGATGATCTTGGAGGTCTTTTCTAACTTTAAAGCAGCCTGAGGTCAATGCCCCAGGACGGACAGTTGGGCTGAGGCAGGTTTGGTATTGCCGTCTTCTAGGGTTGCAGCAAACACCCACACGGTAAAGGTTTGTGAGCCTCGATCTGCTCTCCAACACAGATTACAAGCACTCTTAAGTCTAGTCTGCTACTATTTGTCTACAGAGCAAACAAACTATTCAGTGTACGTTCAGCTTCTGACTTCTATACTCCACACCACAGCTAAAGTGGGGGAAAAAAAAGCTGCAGCATTAGGTGACCTTTAAATTTTTAGATGAGCCCTTCCTTCAGTCAAATACTGAAGAAGCTTTTAGGAAGCATGCTGTCCTTTAATTGGTACATCTTTGTTCCCTTTTGCCCTATTACTTATGGGCAGAGGCAGCATTGTACAAAGTAGCCAAAACTGGGACTTCCTGACTGTAAAAAAACAGTAAAAACAAGCACTTAGTGTCACAATATCCATCAGAAGTTTGTGTTCTGCTAATAAGTTTGTTATTTGCAATAGTTCTCTACCTTAACTGTGATTAAGGCAGTTTATACTGTATTCCTAAAGTGTTTTGCATATTTTCAGACTGTTTCTTAATATTTCTATCTTCTGTTTGATAAGAAAAGGGTTGCAAAACACCTAGAAAGCATATCCTGCAATGCTTATTGTCCTGGCTTCAGTTAGGACTGAGTTAATTTCCTCCTAGTAGCTGGTAGGGTGCTATGTTTTGGATTAGGATGAGAAGAGCACTGATAACATGCTGATGTTTTAATTGCTGCAGAGCAGTGCTTACACCAAGCCAAGGACCTTTCAGCTTCTCGCTCTGTCCTGCCAGCGGGCAGGCTGGGGGTGCAGCAAGAGCTGGGAGGGGACAGGCCCAGGACAGCTGACCCCAACTGGCCACAGGGGTACTCCATACCTTATGGTGTCATGCTGAACAATAGATAGGGGTGGCTGGCTGGGGTGGGGGGCCGGCTGCTCGGGGTTGGGCTGGGCATTGGTCAGCGGGTAGTGAGCAATTGCATTGTGCATCACTTGTTTCATATACATTATTATTATTATTTCTTATCTCAATAAACTGTCTTTATCTCAACCCACAGGCTTCACTTTCCCGTTTCTCTCCCCCATCCCAGTGAGGGAGGGTGGAGGGTGAGTGAACAGCCATATGGTGCTTAGCTGCTGGCCGGGTTAAACCACAACACTTATGTAAAAATCTGCTGGAAATCTTACACCGGAGAAAAATAGTTTTTGAAAGTGTTTTAATTCCAAATAGAGAAAGAAGAATACAAAAGCCAAAATATATTTACAGTATTATTTACAAATCCATTACGGTCATATTCCTCTTTTATTGAACAAACTACATATAAATTTGCATTTTGAAAACGAGTAAGTATTAACAGTTATTAAATTTGACAAGTTCATGACAAGTTCATTTTAACCCACTACAAACATCCCTCCTTTAGGATAAAAAAATCACAAAGAAATTATGCCTTTAAAAATTCAGCTCTGGTAGAAAAAGTAGCATTTCAGAAGATTTCAGCAGAGACCTGAATAAAAGCACAAAAGGAATAAGGAGTCTTAGTACGTTTCCAGAGAGAAAGCTTTTCCCTGACAAGGTACAAAAAATTCAAGAAGTATCTTCCAGCACCTATACAAAAATCATATTTTGAAGAGTTACAGAACCCCTTCAATAGGAAGGTATTAATATGTCGATGAAAGCTGCCCACTTAGTTAAGTAAAGTTCTTCACTAAAAGTTGTTACTAGAAAAAAAGATTGGTCTGAGTACAGCAGCCAACATTCAGGAACAACAGCAAAAGTGAAGTTTGACAATTAGCTTTTGCTCATGCTGTACACTTGAAACACAGAGCTTTGCAGGTTTTTTTGTGTCATAGCTGATCTATATGCTATCTACATGTGACATCGTTTAGTTTCTTTCAAGAAAGCGTTTTCAACTCGTAGTTTTTCAGTCTCCTGTAAAACAGGAAAAAAAGGTATTTAGAACTATATAGGCATTAGGGAAATTATATTCACTTTTTTCATATTTCTAAATAAATGATAACTTTATTTGTCCAAGTGTTTTGAACACTTGAGGAAATAAAAAGGTAGTTCTTGTTTGGGGGACCGTGAGGAGGCAGACTGGCCATGACCTACACAGCTGTTTAAGATCAGAGGTATCTATTACTCTCAAACAGAAGAGCAAGAATGTTTTGGAAAGTTTTCACCTTTGCTGCCCTCTACATCACATCATTACTCCATCTGTACTGTACTCTATGAAACTTACCTCAGTAAGTTTAGCGTAATCTTTCTTCAGTTTCACAAGATACTGAATCTTCTGGTTTAGATTTTGATGACCAAGTAATTTCCCATTCTCCTCAGCAAGAGCGTCAACTTGCTTCCTCAGCAAGTCCATTTCCTGTAATTAGTAAATACACAGTGTACATCTTGCTTTAGACCCTCCTTCTTTTTTGGACAAAATATCTCATTTAGATCTGCTTAACATAGTAACGTTCAATTTTGTTGTAACATACGATGCAAGACTTAGTTGTCCAATCCAACTTTGTTGCATGTCTCCTTGGGTACTCCACTAGATGCCTCTAGGCGAAAGGTGAAATGCATCATTTGATTTGTACTACAAACTGTAACACTGAGTTCTGTATCCGGAGTTCCACTGGCGTTTCACCAGTGCACCAGAAAACAGCATTACAAATATAACTAATCTGTTACACAAAACATTTTCAGAGGCAGTCTGTGATTGCTAATTCAATTCTAATTCAGAATATTATTAAATTAGCAACAGCTCTACCTCTGCTGAATAAGATTTTACCATGAAAGACAAAAATTGCATATAACCTTTCCAATTCTGTCTCTCTCTTCATACGTTTCCTCCAGTTTTGATCGAATTTCTTCTTTTTCATGAAACGCTTTCAGCTCCAAAGCTCTAGTTCGTTCCATCTCCTGCGTCATTTCAAGACAAATATTCTCCCTGATTCTGAGAGCATTTTTGGTCTCTTCTAATCTGCCAATAAAAAAAGCATCATAAAATGTTGAAAAACGAACGTAAGTGGCATGCAAGAGAAATACTATGTCAGCCTCAGACACAGAAGCAGACTTTTAAAGACATCCTTTTGACAGAATTTATTTTCCCTAGAACTCAGTGCGAGCAGAAGGAAAAATTACATCCTGCTTCAAAACTCTTGTGTTTGGTACTCTCTCTTAAACAAGGTGTTGTTTTGGAGTTGACCTTTTTGGGAAGAGTGCTCTTTCTAATCCAGGATGAACAACTCCACTCATGAAACAGAAAATAGAATCAGACTACAAGATAACTTAGGCATGTAAATCACTTAAGGCATGTAAGTTTGTCCAGTGAATTCCGTTGCAGTTCAAATTTCCCCTAAAGTGCTTGATCGTACATAGCTTTTCCCTAATGCTATTTTTGCTCAGAAACATCTCTGAACAGCAGAGATGTCCAAGTTTATCTGGCCTGATAACAGAATAAGGACTGCCACTTTGAATAGACACCTTGTCTGCTGAAAATACTTTAATTCTATCAGTCTCACAGAATATTAAAATCTTTGTCATCGAACTTAGCAGCATGTCTACTGATACAAACAACTGTAATTTTGCATTCAACTATTCTATAAATTACATTTATACAATATAATGTCATCAGTTTTGTTTCACCAAAGCCTGATTGTAAGGCCAACTGTATTAAAATAGTCTTCATTTACTGTGTTTGTCAAAAAATTTTCTCAATGACAAAGGGAATCTGTTTTTCCTCTCTGTACGTTATTTGCTTGTATGAGACACTGTAACACTATTACAAAGCACGTTTCAAAGAGCAGACAGGTATGAAAAAGCAATGCATTGAATAGTAAAATAACCCCTGCCCAGGACTAGGTCTTCAGTAAAAATTAGTATGAATTACTTTTGAAATGACTGTGTTCATAAAAATAATCTTCATCCTTAAAAGTTATTAACATAGAAAGCACACCATTAAATAGCAATAACCCAAATAATTAAGAGATTCAGCCACTATGAGTCCCTGAAGCAATACAGATTAGGCTAAGAATAACAGGAGCAGCATCTTTGAACTAATTTAATTCTGGTATTTTATTTCTTGACTACTATTGATCCTTGGGGTGGAACGTGAATTTCTAGGACTCCTTACGCATCAGTGCGAATACAGTCTAGAAATACTTTCATAAGTAGTTTTTCCTACTCAAGATAAAATGGAAAAAAAACTTCAACAAATATCATAAAAACAATTAGATGAAGTTTATAATTTAAAATATTTACAGTGCTAGTAAATAAGCAAACAGTATTTCAATTTCATTTGAAAAGGAATGTGCTTGGAAATCATCGCATATAGAAGTTTTCAAAACCCTACAGTGTAGGTAATTTTAAACAATTCAAAATTGAGAACCTCCTAACCAAAGCTTTTCCTATTTCAGAGTATTTCCTGATAAACTGTTAACCTTTCAGAAAATGTAGTAACAGGTGCTACCACCACCTACTGATGAGGAAGAGTAAAAACTTGATGTATTTTGTAAAAAGTGTTAACATTTTAGAAATGTATCTTTT
Source organism: Oxyura jamaicensis (assembly GCF_011077185.1). Classification (NCBI taxonomy): domain Eukaryota; kingdom Metazoa; phylum Chordata; class Aves; order Anseriformes; family Anatidae; genus Oxyura; species Oxyura jamaicensis. The sequence goes on from NC_048894.1 coordinate 46,450,640, forward strand.
ATAATTTCAGATCTTGGACTTCTCTTCCTTAAATATAACATTTGGTATTAATGAGTTTAATACAAGTCTCCAGTTCAATGAGTAATATTAAACTTACTCTGCTTTCATTTTCAGCATCTCCTCCATTGCTTTGTTCTGTAAAAGTTCAAAATATGAGTTACATTCATAATGCTTAAAGCATGTGTATCTATTTAAAATGATTTGTTATTTACCTGATGCCAAGTATCTAATTCTAAAAACTATCAAAATCGTCATACCACCAAATAATTCACATCTCTAACATTCACTATAAATTCATCTCCTGGCTGTATGCACATATTTCCATTTCATGCCAGCACAAATGACCCATAGGAGTGTCTCTACTCATTCATGCACAGCAGAGCTCTAACAGGGGGTTCCTCTGCTTGGGAGATCCGCGTCAACCTCTACTGTGACATGAGCTTCCCTTTGGCAGAGCCTTGCTATTAGTAAGTGACACACTCTTCACTTTCCGACTTCGGTGAGATGAGTCAGATTTAGTGACCTGCATCTGCTTTATCTTATTGTGCAATCTGACACCCAGTTTACTGGAGTTAGACCAAGACAGAAAACTCATGAGGTGAGTACCAGGCTCTGTATCTGTTACAATTCCCTAAAAATCAGTGTTTGTTTTACTGGCATGAAATAGAAGAAAACATGATCAGTGGTATTTCACAACATGGAAACAGCGAGTACTACATGTAAAGGGTATTGTACCTTGGCCAGTCGTTCTTCAGCAATCTCCTCCTCTTTCTCTTTGAGTTGCTGAACATCAGTATGTTTCTGATCACTGGGAAGTCCAAGAATGAGAAGATTTTCACAAACATAGGAAACCAGTTGAAAAAGCTACTAGTTTAATCTCAATAAGCTGTTATGTATGTAGCTGTCTTGATGCATGTTCAGACTCAGAATAATGATCATCATAAAATGATACTAGAAGGGTTTACAACTTTTACATTCCAAGAACATCATGTTTTCCTTGGGTAGAGCATAGTGAAACCAATGCTCTAACGAAAACAAATAAAAATGTAGTAACTATGCAACTGTATATTTTGGACAACTTCATGATTGAGGTATATTTTTTTAGCTGATGGTGCTCACTTGCACAGAGACATTTTTGATAAACTTCATAGGCAAAGACAACTCAACTCCTAATTCAACTTAGCATTTAGTTGAGTTAGCATACGGGTGTCTTAAGCTACAGTTTACTAAGTTGCCCCGTAAAAATGATTTGTCATTAAATAACCAGAGTTATTTGCTGTCAATTAATATGTCTTTTGTCAAGACTTAAAACAGTGGGATATTTAATCCTTTACATTTCTGGAAAGAAAACCAAGAAAAAAGACAAGACAGAATAAAAATAATTGTGTCCAAAATTAAGTAGTATAGATTATAGCTCAAACCAAAGCTTATGAAATTTCCTATTGAGGTTTACAGCAGCAAGCCATCTTTTCAGAGAAAGTTCATTCCTTACCCTCAAAAGCATGGATGGAAAACAGGTTCCATTTAACTTTTTATGAAATTACATTGACTTCATTTGGACATATTGTATCTACTGAATTAATAACTACACAAGTAACATGGCAATATAAAATACACTGTAACGTCTACTTGTGTAATTATTTTAGATTCTGTTTCCCATTTCCTCTACAAAACATTGTTGCATTTAATAATAGGTGATTTAAAGGCAATACAATTCACAAGTCAGTAATGGATTTTCATAGAAAAGGCTGAATCAATCTCTAATTTACATGAACAATACACAAGACTGTATTTCAAATAAAAATTGTACATTTCAGTTTAGTGTACTTTACTGCTTCAAGCTAAGACAGTTTTTTTTTTTTTATTTTAGTTTCCTTTACCTGTTCTTGCTTACTCTCTGAGCTTCTGTAAGCTGGCTCTGCAAATTCCTGTTGTTTTCCACTAATATCTGCATTTCCAAACGCAAGTTCTCCAATTCAGTTAATTGTTCCTAAGCAAGTGAGATTGGAAACAGTTTATTTGAATACCAAATTGAAATTTCTGTTTTCATTTTCAGGTGAACATGCTTCTGAGTAAAACAGAAGACAAAACTATTCGTCAAAAAAAAAAAAAAAGGGCACAAAAAACTGGCAAAGATCTGCATGACCCTTCCATTTACAGCTTCAGTACAGATTTGGTTTTGAAGAAGTCAGAAGTTTCATTAGCAAAGATGTGACTATCTGACATTCATGAACAGGAAGCCATTCAGTCATTGGGAAAAATGATACATATGAACGTCTTAAGCAAGTTGTCTCTGTTTATTACATGCCTAGGTAAAGAGAAGACCAAGAACTGCCTTCCTGCATTAATGGACAGACTAGGAAGCAGAGCTCATTAAAAATCTGAACTCTGTACTTGGTCTTACTTTAACCTTACAAATGGCCTGTAGAGCTTAACTCCTAGTACCTTCAGCCGTAGAATTTCATCATTTTTAGCTCCTCGTTCCTCATTTAGTTCACGTACAAGGTGCTCCAGAGTTATTGCAGAAGCCCGCCGATCAGCAATTTCTTGCTCATGATTTTCTAAGATTTTTGCCAAATTCACATCAAAATTTGGGGGAGTTTTTGGACACTGGCAAGTTAAAAAGCAGAACAAAAAAAGTCCAAAACTATTAGTAAAGAACTGTTTCCCTTATGTCTTGATTGTGTTTTAATAGCTAATTGGAGACACATGTTAATAAATTCTTAGCACAAAAACACCAATAATACATTAAAGTTACAAACACGGTATATAGGATTTGACCATTCTTAGATACATTGTCACTTCTGCTCCCAGTCTGAAGGCATGCCATAAAGTTTATTAGTCTTTTTCAATGAACTCTAATAGTTATTATCAGGAAAATGTTTCTCTTAAGAATGTCATCATACCTGGGGAAATGTTACTGAAGATGAGTCCACAAAAAAGCAATCTATTTGCTTCATTTTTAATTCATATTCATTCTTCTTCTTCTCTAGTTCTTCTGTCATTCTGTCCAACTATTAGACATCCCAGGAAGAATTAAATTAGCTCATAATACTCACAAAAAAATAAAGCAGCCATCTCTATTTTGAGCAAGCCATTTACACAAGTGACTTTAGATTACCTTTGACTTCACCTTCATAATTGTTTCATATATTTACCTAATAAGTGTTAATCATTCAACAGTTGCATATAAGCATTTTTTGAAAGCATACATACATTATATATCACATGTAGCTAACCTGGATTTTGTTTGTAAAAGTTACTTGTCAAAACATGACTTGATACATAGATTTTATGCTGGTATAGATTTAACCAATTTTCTCTAAACGGATATGCCAACTTGACAAAAGGATTCTTCTTTTCAAAAATAACATATCCCTATTAAAGTGTTTGCCAACACAAATATAGATTAATTAGCACCATGACAGTTATAGCAATTAGAGTTAAAGTTTGCATAAAGGCTTAATGTAGCTTTTTGGTCTGCAAAGGCTCCAAATCACTCTCAGTCTGCATCATATAAACAGCTCAATTATCTCCATTACATAATGATAATGTTTGTGGGTAAGTGTTAAGCAGAGAAGAAAATAACCCCATAGGTTACCTTGCTTATAACCTCAGGTTACTCTGTCATTATATGCACTGATAATTTTACTCTACAAGAATATTTTACTGTGAAGGCAATCTCAAGGTACCATTACCAAAATATTTAAAGGTTACCTAGTCTTTTTTTAAAAGCTCGTGAACTTTAATTTTACAGGTAGAAGCATTGGTCTTCAGGAATACTGTGCACAAGATACTCTAAAATTACAAGTAAAATGTTTTTCAGAAGCTATTATTAACCACAACTCCCTCCCACGGAGCTAATTATCAGAAGAATTTCCTTGTTTTACCTGTTCCCTAAGTTCCTGGATTAAAGCTTCTTTCTTTGTTATGTCTTGCTGTGCACACTGAAGCAATGCATCATGTTTCTTAGAGGCTTCTGTCAGTCTTATCAGCTGATCAGTGGTATGATGCAAGTCTTCACACAGAAGGTCTCTCTATATTAAGTCAGTGGATGAGTAAAAAAACAATTACTACTCTAAAGCACTTGTTTCAAGATGTTTTATCCATCCTAGCAGCAGTGACAACAGCCACAAGCATGTCCCTTTTCCCTCCACTTTTTCTTCATGAATTCTAGCAAGCATTCATCTACAAATTTCTTATTTTGGCAAGTTTTCCATGCCTGTTGTTTTGGCTGTACAAAAAAAAAATCTTGCAATATAGTTGCAGTGAGATACTTGTGGGAGATGTTTAGAATTGACAATTGTTTTTAAGTTTAATATAAACTTAAAATAAGATACAATTCTGTAAATAAGGAACCAGAAAAGAATGTATAGATTTTAATCTATATTGAATCAATGATTACAGCCCTTTTAATGGACTGCTATTTTGTAGATACCTCTCAATTCATTCTAGGATCTAGACTCCCAACCCTGATCTGATAGGGCATCATACTTCCACCAAGTGTGCTAACCTGGAAGGAGAAGCAATACCTAGTATTTTAAATACCACCCTGGATTAGATTTGACAGGATCATAACGTCCATCAAGAATGCATGAAGGAAATTAGTATCTTATGTACAATGTCAAAGAAGGGAAAACTGCTTTTATCAGTAGATAGATAATACACCATTAACCTTGAGTGTAAGGAATTATTACCTGCATGTAAAAGAACACAAAACAGATTCATGTGGCCATCAACTTGGGTTTAGATGTCATAATGTCAAAGTTAGGTATGGGAATTAGTGAAGATAATCTGTTTATTAAACTTAGTGGAAATGTGTTTAATAATGGCTTTTGGGAAGCAAATACTGGAAGACTTTATGGGTGCTATATGATTGGACTAAGCATATCTATTATGACTGATTATCTTGTAGAATCTGAAATTACTTCTAAGGACAGGCCTGCTGGTTTTGCCTGAAGGACACATTTACCAAAATAACAGGGAGGGTAGTTAACAGGAAAGACCAAACTGAAAAAGAAAAATACAATTTTAAAAAGCAAAGCTGTACTTGAATCAAGCATGCTTTCTAAATCTGCTTCCAGCAGGTGGAGCTTTTGGTTAAAATTATGAGTAAAGAAAAGAAGCTATTGCATATCATAGCAGTGGTGGAAGAGAGTGTTAAATATATGTTCTTCTACCTACTTTAATTTCTCAGCTGCATCATCTAATATTGCCATTAAATTCAGCTGATGACGCCTCAGCAGCCTTGAAAAAATTAAACCAGGCTTTTAGCATAGGTTTTTAATGAAGTAGCTTATAAAATATTTATGTCAAGTAATGTGATAATTTAACAGAATTTGTCAGGTGTATCGTTAAAAATTCCTTTAAGAGCAGCCTAGCCAGCTTTAGTTTGAATTAAAATGAGGTTATGTTTTACACAAGTATTTTAAGCAAAAAACACATCCAATTAATCTGTTAAATAACCATAATACACCATCATAAATGTTTTTACCTCAATATTATCTGCTATTTGTTTTCTCTCCAAGGCCTCCCTCAGTTCTTCAATCTTCTTCTCCTGATCCTCTATGATTTGTTTGCTTTCTTCTTTTGCAGCCAGAACAAAATTATACTTGCACTAAGATTAAAATAAATTTAGAATATTTTAGGAAAACATGTTATCAAAGTACTTTAGGAAATATAAATAAATGCGTATCACACATCTTATGCTAACAACTACAAAACAATGTTTAAAAATCTCATCTGTGTCAACGACTTGTGCCATATCATACTTGTTAAATTGTACAAAACATTATTGAGTAGTCAGAACAATCGAAAATACATATTAGCCATCAAAATAATTATTGATAAAAAGCAGGCAATACACACAAATTGTTCTCATGAACATTTTCTCCATAGGGCCTCTAGTTCATACACATATGAAATCTAAAGCATTCCATGGGTTCTGCTTTTACACGCCAAACATTTTTTAATAAAGATGCTTCTTATTTACTAATAGTCACATAAACAGCTTTAATTCTTCATATATGTTTTCAGATGTAGAACACAGCTACAAAAAAAAACTCGCTCATAAATGAATTTACCATTCTGCTTCAGTTGTTCATGTCTTAAATCGCCAATTTCTGAGAAAATCTAAATGTGACTGTCAGCTGAGCATAGTTTACAAGATGTGAATAGGTCCCTTTAGAGACACTGCTCTTTACCCACCACGTGGAAAGAGTTCAGTTTTCAAGACAGCCTCAGGCATAAAATGTTCAGAAGATTTCAACATGTCAAAACAAAGAAGTTTCCTTCTAAAACACTACAGCAAGTTATGCTGTTTGAGACCCATGATAAGACATGTCATTGCCTTCCATTTCTGAAAAATGACACCATGTCCTTCAAAATGACAGAACATACATTTATATCCTCCAGCTCTCTTGTTAGGCCATCTATGGACTCAGTTTTATGATTAATTGAAGACCTCAGCTCCTGGATCTGTCTCATCAAGTCAGTTACAACTTCCTGCAACATAAAAAAGTTAATCCCCTTTTTTAAAAAATAAATAAATAAAATATATGCATAAAATACATAAAATATATGTATAAAAAGATATAAACAAACAATTTTTTGTTATTGGACTTCCTTTGGTATATTATTTGTCAATCCCAAATTTCAAACACACATTTGAAAATGAGGTCCCAATATGCACATGTAAATGAGTAACAGGAAATTTGTTAAATTATTGGCTTTTGTTCTAAGCACCTTTATAAAGGCTTAATCTGCCATGTTCATTGTAGGAGAATATTAGCCCTCAGATTTAGTCTCAGGCTGTCCTGAGTTTCTAACAGAAGTACTATAGTTTAAGGTTAATGTGTTTGTAAAGGAAAAAGGGGCACTCAAGAAACACCAATGCACTGACAAACAGTACCAAATTCTTCTGACCTTACACGTTGAATTTTTATTTTTAGCATGGATAATCCAAAATTTATCAATGTATCATTCTGGATAATGAAAACACTATGTGATCTCTTATATCTATCTTACATACACCATAAAAAACTCTTATGCTATGGGAACTTCTCCTATATAAGCTTTCAAAACACTGAAGCAATCTTTTCATGTAGTAGTGTTTTGATTTTATTAATAAGATAGTCACATTCTTACACTACCTTCCTTACCTTTTTTCTATTAGCTCATTACTACATGAGACTGGAAAGCCCTATTGTTAATCAGGGGTATTATACATCATTTCTGCATGGGGATGTTTTGTTCAGCAGACAGTTGAAACCGATGGGCAGTTCAGGCTGGGTGCTAGGAAAATGTTCTTCACCAAGAGGGTGGTCAGGCACTGGGACAGGGTCCCCAGGAAGTGGTCACAGTATCGAGCCTGCCAGAGTTCAAGAATCATTTGGACAACACTCTCAGACACATGGTCCGATTTTTTGGGTTGTCATTTGGGGACTGAGGAGTTGGACTCGATGATCCTTGTGGGTCCCTTCCAACTTGGATATTCTATGATTCACTCTTTGTTTTCCTTCAGTTATCTTGTTTTCTCTGAATGCATATCTGTTTCCTATCATCCTGCAAACACCACACCAGTAAACGGCAGGATTTATATTGCCTAGATATACAGCTAGAATTGTCTAGAATCAGAACTACCAAGTATCATAGCAAGGCTCTGGACTTTCAACTCCACCACAGAGTTACCTGCAAAACTGGGTATCAGTAACAGAAATAAGCCCAAACCTTATCTGCATCATTTGTCTTCTTCAAAGAAGCAATAATCTCTTCAGCAGCAGCCAGCTCCTGTTCCAATTTCTGCAGTTTTTCTTCCTAGAAGAAATAATAATTATGAAGGAGAGACTTAATTACTTTTGAAATATGCTTTGTATAAGCTCAAAGCCTTTAAAAAAAATGAATGCTCTAAGTTGTTTACTTTGCTAGAGAAATTAAGCAGTAGCTTAGCAAAACAATCAAGACTTGCCAGTAATCTACAGAACAGTCAGTTCACCAAAAAATTGCTATAAATGTACACAGATATCTGAGCATGACTTAATCGTTCAGTTCTGCTGTTGTACCTGCTGCTCACACCGTGTCACCATGTCAGAAGACGGTGTCTCCACCTGTGCTTTTTCAAGTACTTTCAAGAGCTCCCTGGAGAAGAGGAAAAAAAAGTATTTCTGGTGAGAAATATGATCAGAATATAAGAGAGCTTTTACAGGAATCAAGTCATGTAAGTTCATTCTTGTTTGCTCTTATTTTTTGAAGAGTTATTTAACTATATGCTTCTCATTATTATATAAGACTAATAGTTTAGTTACTAGCTATACACTCTTCCCAGTAGTGGAATTTTATCTTCAACATGAAGAACTATACTTATAACGAAATAACACTTGCAGTGCAAATGTACAACTGAATAGAACAACACCTCGCTTTAACATAGGTTGGATAAAACAAGAAGTCCATAATATCTCCATCCAGCTGGGGAAAAACACATCTACTAACAGGGCCAACAAATAGAATACAAATACAAGAATACAAAACCTAGCATAGGACAAAACCAATGAGGTCAGATAAAAACAAATGCCACAACTAAATAAAACTCACTTTGAATTGTTTTCTTTGTCTTCTTGTAACTGTAATGTTAGTTTTTGATTATGTTCTTTTTCTGTTTCCAGGAGTTTCAATAGGTTCTAGAATATCAAAAATATACATTGTTATAAGAAGCTACATTATAAGGCCTTTACAGTAATTGAAGCAATTAGAACTCTAGACAGATCCTAAGGTGACTGGAAAAAACAACAAAAAACCCCCCACCTTAAATGGAAAAAGACATTTAGCTTTGTCCTGGACAAATTTAAACTAAACTCTTATTTATATTAAGAAATCATCTCTTTTCACATGCCATTGTTAATAACTCCCCGTGGCTGCAATGTTCCTCAATATCTAAGACTTCAAAGGGAGAAATCGTGATTTTCCAGTGTAGATTAATTGGGGGTGGAAAAGCCATTTCAAATTCTAACCAGCAATTCAACATCTTTGACTAAGAAATTTGAAATCATGATTTTTCAGTCTGTTAGTATCCCTTTAAGCACTGAAAGGGAAAATCAAACTTGCTGAGTAGGCAAACAGAGTACACAGCAGAAAACTTGGGAATATCATTTGCAAAAGCCCTTGAGCAACCTTATTGCTGTTTTGCAGTCATTGCAGTCTGACAGGCTTTCAAGGACACCATCAACTAAATTGCAGGACAATGATCCCCCACAAAAAGGCATAAAGAATTTTAACAGGATCACATCCACTATACAAAGCAGTTTCTTTAAAAAAAAAAAAATCAAGATGGAATAAGCAAACTAATTTTAGTTAGCACTAAGATAGGAGATCACTAGGAAACCTATTATCACTGTGGAACCTATTATCACTGATATAACAGGAATTAAACAAACTGGCTACATGAGTAACTGTATAATAAAGACTTTTAAAAGCTCTGACTCTTACACAAAGCTCAGTTTTCATAGCTTCAGTTTCTTGTCTTCTGTCTTCAAGTTGTTGCTTCAGCTGATCTGTCTCAAATTTTGCTACTTCTTGCACATTGTCATAGTCATCCTGAAGGCTCGCTTTTTCTTCAAGAATCTTCTCATGTTCTAACCTTTATTTAAAAACAAAGAAACAACCCACGGTATTAAAGAGCTTGTTTCCTTACAGAAATACACCAATTGATGGTATTTTACAAGCTTCAGTGAATCCAGAGTTATTTTCAAGAAAAGTGACTAAAACAGTTTTTTTTTTTAAACACTCAAACCCCAAATTTATGAAAGGCACAGGAAATTTAAAAGGCACTAGCAGAGAATGCAGAATACTCCTTTTGACCCCTATAAATAATCTACTTCTTGCCAAATTCTATAGAAATTTCAGTCACTGTGACTTGATAATGGTGTTCAGCCAGTTTTTTTTTATTATTATTATTTTTATCCAGTTCCAGGACCAAAAAAAACACTCTGTAGCTATTAGAACATTACTGAACACCTACATCTGCTTAGCTGATGTGTTCTTTATTCCATATAATTCTTTTATATATTCTAATATATATTCTATATATCCTATTATATTCCATATAATTCCTTTATATATTCTAAAGGGAAATAACCCAGACTTTCCCAAATTTCCCTTATTTCGTTAGATCTTTCACAGAAGTGAAAAGCAAAGAAGGGTAAAAGAGCTGCTAAACAAGTGTTAGGAATCATGTTATCAATGGAGAGCCTCTAGTAAGAATATTTACTGCACATACCCAAAGAAGTCAGTATTTTTGCTAACACAAGGTATCAAGGAGACCACAACACTGAATTTCAATTGCTGGTTCCCAGTCTCAAAATGCATCACTCAAAAAATGACTTCCGCTAATACATTAACCATTATAATGCAATAATGTATTTAAGCTTTCCAGGCAAGAAAAAAAAAAATAAATAAAACCTCCCCAAAGAAAAACAAACAAACTGGAAAAAAAAAAAAAAGAAACATCACAACTAAGTCACCTCACTGATTTCTAACTCCCAATAATACTGAATGCCAATTAATGCATACAACCGAGTGAGCTGTTCAGGCTTCTACAAACTGGCTTCAGTTTATTTTTATCGTTTCTTTCTGCTTGTGTTTTCAGATCAGCATCATCCTGTCACCTGTTTCATGTGAACAGGCTGAGTGATACCTTTTTTCCCCAGCTTTGTGTTAAAAATAACTATCATGCCTCTTTACTTAACTTTTGGAGATCAAGAAGCTTATAGGTTATCTCCTACTTAATGAGAAAATGCTACAAACAAACCAAAATTAAGGAAGTCTCATTTAAATATCTTTCTGATACTTTACCCATTTTTCATCATGCCTCTGAAAAGAACTGACCAAAAAAATAAATATGGAAAGAACATAAGCACACAATAACAACTTTAAATAAGAGATGCAAAGTGCAAGTTTGAAGACAGGAAAGAAGAACTAAATCAGTGGATGCATTCAGAAGAAAGGTTAAGACATTTTAACCAAACTGCCAACATACCTGACACTGTCCAGCTGAAACTGTACATCCATGTGTCTGCTAGAAAGCTGACTCATTTCCTTTTCGTGCTTTTCCTTAAAGGCATTATATTCCAGTTTTACAGCAGACAGCTCCTTGTCTGCAGACTGCAGGACAATGCGTAAGTCCTGGACTTCACTTTTTAATACTATTGAAAAACAAAAATTTTTCATGTTATTGATTTGGAAAAACTGCTAGATACAGGACATGTAACAGTACAGAACATCCTGGGAAAGTCTAACAAAACCTTACACATTTTCAGGGGAATTAACTTTGAAGGTCGTAGACAAGGATTTACTACTCCAAGTCAATAAAAACATTGACTTTGAAATGAAGTGTATGGACAAAATCAAAAACTTTCTAGAAGGTATGATCAAAAATGCCTGCATTTACATACACTGTCAGAGAATTTCCCTTTACTTTTAGCTAACATTTTCTTTTTAAAATACTGCATCCTGTACTCCACTCATATCAGAGTCAACAGAGAACAATTATCAGTATTCAGTATTATCAGACTGGGCAGAGAAAAAGCTATTCTGCAAGTATTATAGTTTTATTTTAAGTCAAATCTGTGCAACATTTAACATCTTAAACTCAAATAGTTACTCTGCATGTACTATTGTTGATTCATAAAATTAAGACACCTCAAAACTTCACATGGGATTTCAGTGTTGTGTAGACTTACTATCAGCCTTGCTTTGAGCATCTTGAAATTGCTTTTCAAGCAATTTTATCTGCTCAAGTAGCTCCTGGCGCACTTTAATCCAGTCATTCCTTTCGGATGAAAGAAGCTGGAGGAGAGAAGAAAAAATTTTAAATGGAAGGAAACATAGGAGGTTAAGTTACAGAGCTGTAACAATAATAATGTTTTAGAATAGTTCATTAGCTGATCCTAACACTTAATGTTGGTGAATTTGAAATACACAAAAGTCCAAGAAAACATACTTCAACACAACTGAAGAAGTTACCTTACGTAAAGGGGAAAAATCATTTAAAAGCAACCACAACTTGAGAGCTGAAACCTACTCTACAACAGATCTAACAGACATGGCACCGATAGAGGAAGAGAACAAGCCTTATTCTTCCTTTTCTATGTTAAATCAAACAATGTTTAAGACTTGTAAATATTTTATGTATTAATGGATTTTCAATTCAGTTCCAATTAAGGAAAGCAATATATTCATGCATTCTTAAATTTAAAATTTCCTTTTGTGACTATTCCTCTTTCTCCAGAAATCATGAAGTTGGCCAAAAGAAAGCATGGACATCTTGAATGTTCATTTTCTTATGTTTTAGTTTATGATCAAGCAGGCTCAGAATCACAACTTACTCATTTATTATTTTTAAACTGCAGTGTTACTTAATTTAGTCTGTCTTTCTCCATAGTCCTGAGCTATGATGCTAGTAAATTTTTCAAAAGTCAAAATGCACATAACACTTCTGACCTCACTGAGTGACACAGTAGTTCAAGTGCAGTAGACAGCACCTTGTCATAGAGACACTCAAATATAAACCTGCATTATATCGTTCTCTCACCTCCTGCATTTGTGCAGAATGATGCTCCAGTTTATTAATTTGCTGCTGGAGTTTCATATTCTTGCTTTCCTCCTCATCCAGCTTTGTCTGCATTGTGCTCAGTTGCTCCTGTGACACAACAGACACCCAAAATTAGAACACCCATCTTCCAGTTACTCTCACATGCCATATGGCAGTCTGTGCATATTAAAAATAAATGTCAACTTTTTTTTTTTTTAAATGACCTAAACCAACAGAAAGCAGAACATTCAAAAACAGACTGGTAACCTCAGTAGCTGATTTCTCCTATTGCCAACTAAACTGCTAGAACAGAGGGAAATCCATCAGAGAATAATACAAGGACTGAATCCTATAAACTCTTATATGTCTGCTTAATTTTCAGACACGCGTCTCTCTTACAGAAACAAGACTTGAAAACAAAGTTACTAAACATCAACACTGGATAAGTTCTTAAAAGAATGTTGTCTGTTTTACAAGGTGTGGGGTTTTGGTTTTTACTATCTGCACTGACCTTAGCTCCAGTTCAGAGAATAGTTCAGATCACATTGTAGCACTCTGCATCAAAAAGACCCTCCCTCTGCTTTAGGAAAGATACAAGACAATAGCAATATTTGGCAGGTTTCTTAAAATAATGCAGTATTCTATACCACACTTGGGTATTGTTCCAAATGTTGCTGTCACCACAGAACCATCAGGAAGTTTCCTTATAAACAAGTTATCAGGCTAGAATAGTAAAAGCTTAAGCGTTCTGTATAATAATAGCTATTATATAGACAAAATGCATAGCAAGTTTCAGCTCCTTATACGATTAAGATATACAACGTATAATTAGAGAGCTTTTTAGCAATGGCTTAGGTATTCTTTATATGCATCAGTTTTCCATGCACGTTGCAATATACTTGGCAGGAGCTACTTTCATGTCCAACTTGCTTTATAATAAAGTTATACACACACTTCAGTTTTTATTCAGAGCAGTCACCTGTGCTGCTTTGAGCTCCTCTGCAATGGCCTCGTATGCTTGTTCATTCATCTCTGGGGGGACTGGCTCTTTAAAAATGTCATCCATCTCTTCAGAACACTGGAAATCTTCAGAGTGATAATCTGAAATCTCTGGGCTTATTCGTGGCACTAGGCGAGATCTTAGCTGGTAAGCTTTTGTTGGAGTTGTTATATTCTGTTACAAAGATTACAAAGCAGTCTTTATTTTAACTGCAAAAAGGAACTAGACTTTATCTAGTATTGTACTTCACAGTTCTATAGGCAAAATAATGAAATAAAATGCTCAAAGGCCGTTAGTTCTAAACCACTACACTTTCAGATTTGTCATCTCATTACAGTAGCAGTCATTTAGGAAATACTTCAAAACACAGAAGCAGCATTCCTCGTTTATCACATAAACATTACAGTAGCATGGCTAAGGGATCGTAGAAATGAAGGCCTATGCTCTCACACAACTTGGGAGTAAGTACATGTGGTTTTTAACTTGTTTACATACCTTAAGAGTTTCTCTATGTAGCTTATGCAACTGAGAGACTTCTCGGCGCTTGTGTGCTTTAGTTGCCTCCAAAATGTTCTCAAGATGTTGGTTTGCTTTCCGAAGGGATTGAAGTTCTGATTCCAGTTCCATATGCTTTTTCCTGTTTAGGAATTATTTTAATACTATGAAAAACTCTCCATCAGTATGCTCTCCATCAGTAAAAACAAGCTGTAGCACTGCCAATGAGCATCATACTGAAGAGATGAACTCTTGGCCAAACATTGAAATACATTATTTTGAGAAGAAAGCCACCACTGCTATATTAAAGTTTTTCTTTTGTTGTTGTTGTTGTTTGTTTGTTTGCTTTTTTTTAAAAAAAAGCTAAGAAGCTTATTTGTGCTTGCATAATGAAAAAAGCAGATGGATAACTAAATATGTCAGAAAAAATCCATTACATGGTAGAAAATAAGCTGAGCGCTCCACAATTCCTTTTATGAGAAAGTGATATCACCCCTACCAATATGGCTTTAAGCTTTAGAATGTTATCCAGTTATAAAGGAAGTCTGAACTGGTGCTTGCCAGGATTAAAGAAAATCCTTTAAAGATTTTTTTCCCCTCCTCTGGAAATGCTGCTCTTTTAAGATTATTTTGCCTTATAGGAGTACTTTAACTGAAATCCAACACTTGAGTAGAAATTTAGGAATAATTTCTGTTAGGCATTTTGCAGAGCTACATGCTGTTACTGTGACCATGGACCTTACTGACCTAATTGTAAGGTCAAAGTGAACAAAGGAAATACACTATTTCATCTTTTGGCCATGTTACCATTTTGGCTCATGATTTTAGCACCTGCAACAAAACATACAGAACAGCGTAGAACTCTAGTTGTGACTGCTAAGAGACAGCAGAAAAATTAGCAGGGATTTTGTGAAATTGTTCGGTTTTGCTCTACTTATTCAGTTATAGCACACAGTTATCACTTGCATGCAAAATTAAGCATCCAGTTACTGCAAAACTGGAACCAAGTTTAATATTTAATGAAATCCAGAGGTGAACCCAGTGTAAATCTAAAAGATCAAAAGCACCTTCCTGTTTGATTGCATTCCACTAAGACAAATGCCAGTAATTGCTAACAAAAATGCATATGTACTATAAAGAAAGCAAGACATGCATAAATATATTGGATGGACAGGAAAGTGATATATTTAGATATGAATAAACCTTTCTAACTAATGATACATTGCTGAATTTGATAAACTCAGTAGATCATAACATTATAACTTATGAATATAAGATTTACCATACTCAAATCTAAGAATAAAAACAGATTCGTACAATTGTCTGAACACAGAAAAGGGACATTACAAAGTTACTTTGTCAAAAAAATGGTCAGGCAAAAATCAGAATGTTACTTTGGACCCAATGCTTCTAAAATTCAACTCTAGATTCACTGAAATCAATAAAAAAAAATGTTAGGTACAAGCTAAAAAATAAAGATAACAAAAGAGCATCAGGTCCCTTTAGCCTTCCAGATTTATATTGTGTTCTTTGAAAATACAATTATTTTTCTTGTATCTTCAGTCACAGAACCGGAATTTTTCAGTAATGGGGTTTATCAAGTTAAACCATGGAATATCCACTGGCACATGAATGTAATATTATTATTACTAATAATAAAAACCTTGAAGGTACTATTCAGGCCTTTCACATTATCTTCTGCTGACTTCAAGCACTGACAGTAAATTTTTAACTATGTTAGTAAGGACTAAGTAGACCTGCATCTCATATGTAGATGTCAAAGCAAATGGACATAAAATGAGCTATTGACACTATGCCTTTGCTCTCGTTTGAATTATATCTTTGTTCCAATAACAAGTCTCAAGATGCTGGTATCATCACCTTCTTAAAAATCTTTGAAATGGAGACAGAAATTAACAAGTAAGCCAAAATTTTCTGGAATTCTTGGATTCTACATTTATAGTGACTCCAGCTTGAAATGTTAAAGAGTTATATTAAAGTCTTGTAGCACTTAAAAAAAAAAAACAAACCTCCCCTCTCCTGCCCCAGGAAAAAACATCAACTACTAGTTCCTGTTATTGTTTCCATCTGTAATAATTCAGTTACTGAAAATATTTGCTAGACATTGCTGACTAAGCCAAACTCTTCCTGATACAAGAAGCAGGTGACTTAAGTGATTTCCAGGGCATGTGCAACTCTCGCATGCTGTGAAGCATCACTTAGCATCTTAGGATCAAGAGGAGTTTTTGAAGAGTCAAAGAAGTCTGAAGGAATGTCTGCACTGTTGCTGGTTGCTTCACAGGTTGCTTCACTTTACTACTTTGGAAGTAATCAAGTTGACAAGTTGAACTGGAACATTCTGCAAACATGCCCTATTTTTCATAACCTGTGCCTCTTATACACAAAGAACATACTTTGACTGTATATTCATGACCTGAATTGAACTTTTAAAAAATCAATACCAGTAATTAGACATTTAACTGAACACATTTCTATACTGCTTTGTCTCACTTGGTTAGTTCTTTAAATTCTTCATATTCTTGTTTCGAACTTGCCAGTTCACTTTGAGTTTGTAGCACGCGGGCTTTCAGCTTTTCAACAGATGCCAGTGAGTTGCCTTCCACTGATATGGTGGTAGAATGTAAATGCTGACCTACAGAACAAACATACACACTATGAAATCATAGAAAAGCTCAAATACCTTAAGTTTTACCGAAACGAAAACGTTTTTAGGCTTTTGAACAACATTGAGAGAGAAGGAAAATGAATAAAATGAACTAAACCTGTTTTACCAAAGTCTTCAAGTATCACATTGAGGAAAGCAAAAAAAGAAAAATACATTAAGACATTTTCAATTCTACTTTGTACAAAACAGAAATACAGTAAGCCTATTTAGCTCAAACGTATTAGCATATTTTTACCTCCAGTTGTTTTCTCTGTGGCTGAAGCTTGCAAAAAAGCTTTTTCTAGTTCTGCAATGGTCTGAGCATCGATTTCCTGTGCCTTTTTTACTGACTGTAAAGAACGAAGTCTTTTATTTTCCTCTCTGAGGTTATGATTCTCCATGGCGTACTTTGCAATTCGTGGGTGTTGTTCCATCTGTGATAAGCAGTATTTTTTTCAACAGTTTTTATTTTACAGACAACATTATGCACATCTAGCTGCTGCTCTACTATCTTTAATGAGCCTTGAGTAGTAATGGAAAAGGGAAAAAAAGGTATTCCCTAGAGTGGTTTTATCTTCCCAAATGTTTTCTATTTATTTTCTTACTCCCTTGGAATCTGCCCTCAAAGAATATAGTGGGTTTATATTTTCTTTGTTTATTCTTTTACTGGTAATAAAACAGCAGCAGCTCTCCTGGCTGCCCTCAACATCCCTTTTCAATTTCAAATTTGAGCTTCAGCTTTCTTAACACTGTCCCTATATGCTCTGTTAATGCTTCTGTAGTCTTTTAATGCCTGTCCTGGCTTCTGTACTACTTTCCCGTCCTCCCCTTCACTTTGGAGGACCAGTTATGAGATCCAGATTGATTCAAGCTGGTCTTCATATACAACTGTTACCCCTTTCCCTAAGTATAAAGAAGTTCTTGTGCTTGGAAGGAATTGTTTTTGAAGAACTGCCTTCTCTCCTGAGCTTCTCTATTCTTCAGAGCTGCCTCACAAATGATACCACCTACCCTATCCTATCCCTGTCCCTGAATAACCTGAAGCCTCAGGTATGTACTTTACTATTTGCCTTCCTCAAACAGCTCCAGGATAGTATCTATCACCTCTTGTTGGCCCATCTAACATCTGTTTGTTATCCCTCAGAAACCTCCTGTATTCTTTGCATCCTGCTGTCTTGCCCTTTCAGCAGATGTCACGGAGATAAGTGTCCCATAAGGATGAGCATTTGTGACTTTACTGAGTTGCTTAAAGGAAACTTGAACCTCTACCAAACCGCAACCAGGTTGCCTGTAGCATACTCCCACCATAATACCATCCTTACTAGTCTCTCTTATGAGAACTCGTAAGCTCTCAACCCACCTGTTTCCCCTTCCAAAGGGGAGCTCTATGCATTTGAGATGCTTCTTTATGTAAAGGGACAAAATTTTACATCCTATTTTCTCCTGTCTTTCTTTCCCAAATAACTCGATTCCACCCATCAAAGGACTTCCTCATGAGCTAGTTTAACAAAACAAAATTGTTCTAGAAAGGAAAATAAACAGAAGACTTGCCTGCTCTCTGAGCATTTGCAACTCCTCCCTCATTTCACTGAGGAGATCATCTTGCTCTTTTGGCAATAAACTTCCACCAGCTTCTTTATGCAATCTCTCCAAGCGAACAATATGGTCTTCACGGAATTTGACTATCATTTTATTGGACTGAATAAATTTCTCCTTCTTGGCACACAGGTCTTCTAGTTGAGCAATTTTTTCTAATAAATTCTTAGGAAGTACATAAATAGATTAATGGCAAAGTGACAATTACACTATATGAATTTGAAGCATATATATCACATACATATATCGACACAAATCATGCAAAACTCAGTTGACAATAATTTCTGTGAATACACAGACTAACATTCGTTTGGAGCTGTAGAGAACAGCTCATACTAAGAACTCCACACACACTAAGAACTCCACACTATATTTATTGCAAAAAATTCACTTAGAATAAGCTGTTCACAGACAGTGAAGCACATCAGGTGCACCCCTAGAATGTCTTTTTCAGTTCAGTTCCCCCCCCCCCAAATATTAGTGATCCAGCATTGCACTGTGACATTAAAAAAAAACACAGAAAAATGCATATGACAGAGGTTTGCCTCAAAAAGCACACTGTTGACACAAACACTCTGATTTACCTACAGTTAAGTGATAGGTGTTTGTTGTTCTGTTCAAAATTTTCATTAAAAAAAATCCAACCAACCAACCCACCCTTTAAAACTAAACATACTATGAAAGCTAGCCTACGGAATGAATTTGAGGTGAAAGACTTTATTTTAAATGTCATTTGACCAGTTTCCTTGTTACCAAACTTTACTGTCTTTGGACAGAGTGTTTTTTATTTAAAAACTAAGAAAAAAAATGAAGGAAGTCAATTTCAGTATGCTCACTTGTCCCCCAGAGAATACACAGAATGAACATAGGAATAATTATTGCTTTCTTACCTTCTTCTCACCTTCCGATTTCTCCCAGAACAGCATTGCTTCAATAAAGTTGTTCATGTAATTTATGCTATTTTTCCCTTTTTCAATAGCACCTGTAGGGTAAGTCAAAGAAACAAATGCCAAATTTATTAAAATATCAGTTAACCAGGTTTACCTACACATATAATGTGACAGTTGCGTAAAGAAAATTTCAATAAGTTCTTTGAACAATGTAATTCTTCTACAAACATCACGTCCACACCCACAGTAAAGAAGTCTAGACTATAATTCTTAGCCACCTGCAAGTGCTGGTAAAGAACAGAATCAATGTACATAGTTGTATAATTAACAAAATTGTTCAAGCATTAAACAACTTTACAATGAACTTATTAAAATAAAAGAATCAGTTTGTTCTGCTGGGTGTAGCTAATAAAATTCAAAACCCCTCTGAAATTAATTTGATAGACATTACTGGCAATATTAGTCCACTTTTAATATGTGCAAGCTGTAATAACTGTTTTATAAGAAGGAAATTCAGAAAAATGAATGTGAACTAAGTGGATAATTAGTGACTTAAACTGGAAGGAAAATATTCAAACTAAAATTTAAACAGGTTTAACTCATCCATTTAGAAATTGAAAATAGTTTTCCTTGCCTCATCCAGGCAAGCCCAATTATTTTTAAGTCCTAATCACCATAGTATCTAGGTTTAAAATAACTACCCTATAGTCAATTAATAGACTAAAAAAATGCCATTATGTTTATCAAGTCCCCACTAAGCAAATTTTATATTTTTGTACGATCAAATATTACAAACATCACAATTTACTTGTACAGACTAAACAAATCTTCTATAATATTAGGTTCTGCAGATGAACAGAGGACCAACCTCTCTTCAGCACTGAAGCATTATCACATGCTTTTCTTCGAAACTCACAAGTCTAACAACAGTTTTGAGCCCTCTGTCAGTATTCTGGGAGTGACAGAGTGTAAATGTGTAAATGTGAATAAACCCAGAGCAGAATTCTTTCCTTAGGAAAACTCAACCACAGATGCTTCATATTAGACACGTCTTTCTAACTTTTAGAGTAACTTTTGAAGCTGTATGTATTTCTTGACAGGGTCAGAAAAGAGGTGATTCAGGAACACAGTAAGAGTTACAAGACCAAGTTTACTACCTTGTAATCAAACATTATATGGTAGCATTATGTCAGTGAGAAGAGAGATATACGTATTACACAGCTATGCTAGGATCTGTATTGAACCTTCCAAAGGGGCAAAAAAAGAGGGGAGGAAATCCTGTCCTGAAATTAAAAAGAATGCTGATTCATTTGATGGGCATTATCAGCACCTTAGTGCCACCTCTCTCCCCCCCACCCCCAATCCCTCCCCCAAATATACAAGTAAACTTTTGGTTGTTGGAAGTACTGAGCAACATACTTCTTACAAACTGGAAAAATAAATTTCGGTATTATATAAATAGAAACATATGCCAGTACTCGAACACCACATTAACAACTTCTGCAAAATACTGGATATAAATACAGGCAATATGATCTGTAAGACACACGCAATCTCTATAGAGCAGTTCCTACATTAACAGTAATTGTTGAGAAACTTCATGAATTACGCAAAGTTCCAACACACTTAGCGACAAGAAGTAGCTTAGCACACTTAGCTACAAGAAGTTCTCCCCCCACCCAGACTCATACCTTGTGCTACAGAGATATCACGCATAGATGGTACTGATGTAAGTTGTGCAAGCTGCTCTTTCAGCTTCTTGACCTCAGCTTGTAGCTGATTCACATTTCCTTGTGTGTCTTCATTTACCACAGCCTTTCGTAAATATTTAAGGAAAATTAGGAAGTACAAATGAGAACTGTATTCTAATGCATGGGATAAGAGAAAACTCAAAGACTGCAAAGCAACAAAACCTTCTGATTTAAGAAAGGAAGAATTCACGGGTAAACGTTCAATTTACTGAGCAGACAGTAAGTTATTTTTGCTAAAAATCATGATTAAGAAATTTAATGTTTTCTGTACAGTTTGCTCTGGATCAACGTATAATGCTTAGTTTTGATGTTCAAAATGAAGGTGGTGGTTTCGAGCTTGATGTTTCACTTTCCAAAATTCACTCAAATTCACTGCTTCACTTTCAAAATTCACTCATGAGAAACTTTTGGTATTAACATATATAGAAATTATATTCAATGGTATTTCAGTGCATCTAAGTGTCATGTCAACGTTCATTTTTAGTACAGATTTACTTCCATTTTACACTTTCTAATGAAGTGCTCAGAGAACAAGCAAAGAAAAACACTATCAGCCATTATCAAGTCTCCAACAGCAGTAGTATATTCACAATCAAAAGCAAACAAGATTTTTTCAAAAATAATTTGTCAAAAATACTAGGTTTGCTTTCCTGAGTGTTTTAAAATATTATATATTCCTGTCAATTAATGACAGCGCAAGAGTATTTCACTATCCCTGTTTGTAGAGGTGTCATTTAAATGATAAAAAACATGTTTGCTTCAACCATAAAGACATTTCTTAACTCATTTACCTTGTTTTTAATCAACTTTGCTCGCTGAGCAAAATTAAGGGTGGACAGTGTTTCACCAAAACACCTGGATCCAGGATGGACGTTGGCAATTATACATGTTTTTGCATTACCACCAAGAGAATCCTGTTAAAAAAAAAGAAAAAAGAAAAAAATCTTTTATCTGCAGGTTTTTGGCTATAGCAGGCAGCCTAGCAAAATAGCCCACAAGCCTCAACACCTTTCTCTAGTAAAGAAGGTCCTATTTATGGGCTTCTTTGTACTACAATCATGTAGAAAAAATAACCACTTAAGGAATTAACACCTCATGTAGTTACACTTCTCTTCAAATTTCTATGCATTTTGTGTTGCACTGGAAAAAATATAATTCTGTATGACTGTAATACAGTCTTTCCCAAATTATAAAGAAAACATACGCTTCTTCATTAACACTTGAAAATATAAAAGTGAACAGAAACATAAATAAATTTATTGTCTTCAATTAACAGCAATAAAGCATCTAACCGTTCAAGTAAAAAGATATTTTTCAAGCTTTCCTCCAACTGCCTGATATTAACACTTCTTTTATGTACCTGAGTTCAGCTTTAAAAAACAAACAAACAAACAAACAAAAACACTTTAAAAGCAAATATTGTTTTTTACACCAATCAACATATGAATTCCAGAGTCTATGTATTACCCGTAGCAGAAAAGTGAGCTTGGAATCCCGGTAACAAATGTGTCTCTGCTTTCCATTACCTACATCAACAAGTGCAGTGATTACTTGGCCCAGGCAACTCAGTGATCGATTTATGTTACCTGCTTCCTAGAACAGAGAAGAGAATAGAAATGAACAGACCTGGTAGATGGGACAGGGCAATACATCCAAAAGGAGGAAGATGCCACGGATATTGCAGAACTAACCTTCAGTCTCAGTCCTTCTGTATGGGTGTCTTTTTGTCTCTCAGACCCTGCCAAGTCTACCAGGTTGAGCAGGGAAGACCGAATGTTAACAACCTCATTGTTTTTCTCCATGGATTCCACTGTGATAGTGAAAACTGCATGCGATCTTGAGGATTCTCTGTTCATTGAGGTTGATGCAACACGACGGTTTCTCCAGCCCATAGTTAATACCTAAGCATGAAAAAGACATTAAACAGTATCAAGTACTTCCAGCAGTACCCAGTATTCCCAGTCTTTACTTACAGGTGAGATAAACAGTAGCGAACATATTTCAGTAGCAAACATATTTTGGTGCAACCGGTTTTGAAAACCTCAAGGACTTTTTTCCAATATTCTTCATAATATATCAGATAGAAATAATATTTATGTAGGTATATATTATATAGCGATATAGATTTGGGGCAGGGAGCAGATTATATGGATAGATAGTCAGCTTAATAAAAATACTAGTTAAAATTTTATTTTCTTTCCTCCGAGAGTGCCATTGCCACTTGAGAATATAACATAGCCAATACTGGTATATGCTAGCAGTACACAAGGAAAAAAAAATATGTATAATCACAAGAGTACTATGTTTCCTTCTTGCAGAAATTAGCCTGACAATTTCTGGAACACACATGCCTCTTAATTAGCACAAGATGTAATTTTCTATTGCTATTTGAGAGATGTGTATGACAAGCATTAGGGAAAGATTACTGTGATTGCAATTCATCTTTCAAATTCTAGAATTGCATGATTCCTTACATGCGTTAGATAGTCAGGAAGCATCACCTAGAAACAGATTTTTTCCACTGTTTTGGAGGATCGAGTTGGGGGAAGAGGGTGTCAGAGACACTAAGCAAAAAACAAGTGATTTAATTGAAGAAGAATATTTACCAAATAGGCATTACGACAAACAGC
This sequence comes from Oxyura jamaicensis, assembly GCF_011077185.1. Classification (NCBI taxonomy): domain Eukaryota; kingdom Metazoa; phylum Chordata; class Aves; order Anseriformes; family Anatidae; genus Oxyura; species Oxyura jamaicensis. The sequence continues at coordinate 46,474,250 of NC_048894.1, forward strand.
CCAAACATTAAAAAATAGCAAAAATACCTGGTATGCTTCAGCAGCAGATGACAACACCTGTTCAACAGCACCATCAACAAAGACCCCCTTCTTGATGTGTTCTCTGAGAAAGAGCCCAGATGAAGCCGAATCTAGCAAGTCAAAAATCTGTTCATTGTAGATTTCAATAAACGAACATTTGCAGAGAAAACTCTTTCCACTGCCAGCCTGAAAAACACAATAATTTACACTATAAACACACAGTTTTTTGTTAAGTGGCTGCGAGTTCATTTTTATACATAAAAAGCTTTAAGCTTGCATATATATTTTCAGCATACAATGCATTTCTGATGCCTGATATTCAGATGACAACCATCATTCAGAAACCTAGATGCACTTTCAGACTTAAAATATAAGCATGCTTGTGTCTGAAGAAAGAGTACATGAATTTGGTAGATGCGATTTCTGATAAATAGATTTGATGCAAGACAACCTAGACACTTAACTGCTACACACTAGGCTTACCAACCAGTCTTAGCTAACCTTTAATGTGAGACATTACATTCATTACATTAATAATATAAATAAATAAAGGTACCTTTTCTTTTTCACGTTCGATTAGAAAAAATAAGTATTCGAAGCTCCGTGGAATTACACCTCTCAGACTGTGAGTGAAATTATCAGAATCAGATGGTCCTAAAGAGAATTTTAAATTAAAAAAAAGTTTTAGTTAGTACGACTCAAGAGCAATAGTTGGTCTTTTCAAGGTGTCTTTATAAGTTTTATAAACTTAGTTTTAATGTTTTAATGAGTATATGACAAGTTTTAATGAGTATATGACAAAAGCACAGAAGAAACGCAACAAAATCAGCTTTCAAGATCTAAAACTATATCCCGTAATCCAATTTAAATGAAATCTAAATGATGCCTGTGGATGGTTATTTTATCTGTCCATAGGGTTACCTAAATCTAAAATAGCATAAACAACATGAACATCCATGTAAAACATGTTCAGGTGCACAGATATGCCAATACAGCTATCTTAAACCTGCTTTGAAAAAAACAGAAAGACAGAGTGGTTCTGCAGCCATGTTCCTTTAATTTCTATGCAGTCTTCTAAAACACATCAGCCATTTTTGTTATTTCATTATCTTTCTGATGTCAAATATTAACGCATTTAAAATTACCATTGTATGAAGAACAAAGATATAAGGGGCTGCATATACAGAAGGACCTTAAATTCCTAGTTGGATAGGAATCAATTATTTTGAAAACGTCACCATTACTTTAAAGCAGTTACATGCTGAAATATTTTTCTACACACACAGAACACATCAGCTGAACAGAGAAACAGATCTACTCATTTTTGAGACAATTTATTTAAAATGTTTGATTTAATTGAAAAGTTTTTTTTCCTGTTAAAACCAGAAAAATATACATCCTCAAAAAGATGGAGGGGAGTAACTGTACTTCACTATTTTGATATAAAGAAAGAGTAACTGCACTGAGCACTATACCATTTCTTAAGTCTTAAGGATACCAGCAGAAAGACAAAAATCGAAACCGTTCCTGGCATTTGAGCAAGAAAACATTTCAACTCAAGACAAAAAATATCATGAAACCACTGAAAGATAAAGCTGTCTCATGCACTTACCCATCATAGTAAAAGTTTTTCCTGATCCAGTCTGGCCACTAAAAATAAAAAATAAAAATTCAGGTAACAAAGCCTTATTCCAGCTCTGAACTTTTCACTAATCTGTAGCTTTGAAGGAAAAATGACAGTATCAAATGAAATAAATATTTTCTTCTGAAGACAAAATAAAGACAGAGGAAAGCTGAATATGTCCTAGCTAAAAAAAAAATCAGAAAATCTATTAGATAAATCACGATTTGTTACCCCCATCCATTTTCTTCCTTATTTCTTTTGGAAAGGGAAGTAGTGGAAATCAGCATTAAAATAAAGGCTTTCTAATATATACATTAAACAAATTTTTAGCTCAATCTTTTGGGTTTTATGTCACTTGGTAACACACATAAATAAAAAATGAGAAAGAGGCTTTTAAGTTGAATATGTCCTCTTATTATCCATAGCTATTAATCAGCCTAGAGAAGCTTCAGGGCAATTTCACTTCATTTTTCTATATTTATAAATTGTAACAAAATAGACTTCAGTTTTGGAAATGCTTTTCTAGGCTAAAAGAACAGTAAAGCTTTCATTAGATCAGTCATTCAAGTTAGCATTTTTGACCAAAGTGCTTACTCAGTTTTCAAAATGAGAATTTTGGGAGTTAATATGATGATATTGATACTACTGGTCATGGATTTATTTCTACCTTGAAAACATTTTGGAAGTTAAATCTATCATTTATGAGTTCTCCTGTAGGCAGCTAAGACTAACTAAAGAAATGAGCTGGCCAAATATCGAGTCAGAGCAATTTTCGTTCCCTTTTATTATGGACATACTGAAAACAACCACTGTTCTCTTTAACCCCACAATAAAACTTCTGGTTTTAAGACAAAAAATAATGATGCCAAAATGAGTTTACAATCGACATTCTTGGTCTTCAGTATTAGAAGCATAAGACCTACAAATAGATTCCTTAAAGTACTCTTTAACATTGCAAGAATATTCCCTATGTTGTTCTACGCTTAAGCAAGTACTTTCAAAGCTTAGTGCAACATTAAGCAGACTTGGGAACTTAAAACCACAACTATTCATTAAAAAAGGCTCCTCAAATATTGTAACTGGTATGAAATACCATTAAATTACTTACTACGCGAAGATGGTCCCATTGTAACCATTCATACAAGATTCAACAATATTTTTGGCCACACTTGAGAACACAGACTCCTGGGAACAAGGGAGAGAAAAGGCAATTGGCACCAGCAGTTTAAATCTCTCTTCTATCAGTGTTTTCTATGCCATAACTTTACAATGTATAATAATTGCATTCTTTAAAGTCAGACAAGTATCATGACCTTGGAGTTCTCTCACAGCAAAACAGCGTATCAGAAGTCTTTGTGACATAAAAGCACTCCCTCTGCAAGTTATTTTGTTCCTTGCTGATAACTGAAAGAAAACCAGTAAAACTCATCGTAACATGGTATCAATTTTATTTATGTATAAATGTAAAGTATTAATTTTGGGGCAATGTTTCCTATAATTATTCTACGCAGTTTATACCATCAATAGGTCAAAACCAGAACTTACGTCAGTGATCAAAACTAGTTAACATTCCACATTTACCACTGTATGATGGCGTATTCAGCAAGCCTGCACAACTGCTAGCCTCTATATATTTTCAAGCATTTCTTAGACCTGGAAGAAAAGCCTACCTACAAATGATAGCCTATAGCGTTTTGTTTTCTTTTAGATATGCTGTATATACTGCAGGTTCTTATTATGGCATTTATTAAGAACTTTACAACTTTGCAGAGTTCCACATGAAGATGGATGACTGGATGTGATCCTGAGCACCATCCATTCCTCCATGTAAAAGGCAGATGACACTTGAAAGATGACACTGTCCTTTTATTAGAATAAATTTTTAAAACGCTACTGTTAAAAAGACCTTGTTCTTACTCCTTATACATGACCAGTGCTTTACGGAATTATGGAAGCCATCGCACTTTATAAGGATATTACAGAAACCACTCAGTGTTCAAACTGATTTTAGAATGCTTGTTGAGATGGATTACTTTCAGGTTTCCCCATTAAGATTACACTGTAGGAAGAAAAGACTTCCTTAAGAGTATGGAAATGGAAGCATGGTGCTTTGGATATTAAATGGGAGCGAAGTCTTAGACGAGTGAAAATTAAGTTCAGAATTTCAAAACCACAACATTTTAAGGTATAAAGGGGAAGATTTTCCTGATGATGTTACCTTTTCCAAGGTCCTAAGAGTATTAGGACCAAATAGTGAAAATCTCTGAACAATGCATTTAAATACAGATGTATAAGAAGGACATATAACTAATGGAATATAATGATACCATATAAATTCCTAACATACAAATCACATCTTTAACATCAGCTACTGACTGCCAGCTATTTTTGTGGGGGTAGCTCAAAGGGGGTTATTTTCTGCCTATGTCTTTACTGTAACATTTACTAGTAGAAGCTTCAATTTTAATGCAAACTTTGATTAAATAAATTAATGGTGTTAAAAATACATGAAAACTATTACAGCAGAATTTAGTGCAACATTTCTGAACAATAACTACATATACCTGTCTGGACAAAGCAAAAAATAAGACCTAAAGAATTACATATTTAGAAAGGTTTAATGCAGTTGCCAATATCTGGGGGAAAACTGCATTTCTGTGACAAAATCCTGTAAGTTATTACCTGTGTTGTTTCCATATTTGCAACATAATCAAAAGTGAAGATCTTCGGCTCAGGCTTTGAATGCAGACGGATGGTGTTTGATGAAAGAACAGATAAACACAAGCCTTGATCTCCATCAGTTAATGCAGTTCCCTCTGAAGGAGGACGTACCCTTACATAAACTTTGATAGCGTCACCTTCAACACTAAACGAATATTTATGCATTAGATTACTTCAAAATAGATGATCTATCAGCTGCTTTATAACATTAAGTTAAAGAAAATCAGATTAAGCTCCTGAAGTCATAAAAAGGTATCTCCTGAAATTATAATGAACTCACGTGTACAGGTAGAAATGGCAAAAGCCACAGATTTACTAAAGCTTCCAACGTGGCAGATTAAAAATACAGAACAAGAGGTTAGTGGAATTTGTTACTGCTGTATGTAAATTCAGCCTGTGAATTCAGCTCTAAGAGAACACATTTCACACTGAAATACACACGCACACGCACACAAAGAAATCACTGTTGTTATAAAAGGGGGTTCAGTAATTTCTAAGACCATGGGCTTCAATCACCCTGCTTACTACTCAAAGTTAGAAAAAACTTTATGAATGGAACACATGATGCTATATTACAGCAAGAAATCTCTTAGCATTTTCTTTGCTGCTTGTGGGAGGGGAAAGAACAATCAATTTTTGATCCTTGTCTCATCACATCTGTTGGCAGACGCATCAGTAGGTATCACTTAAATAAGCAACTGCGCATTACTTATATTAAACTTGAAGCAGTTCTGGCATAAAAAAAACAATATTTATACTAATATAATAATTAAAGAATTAAATTCTTACATGAAACGACAGCAAACCTGGATATCCTTTACTTGATTCTTTCACAAAAGGATATTATAGCAATATGGGGTTATAACTGGCATTTTTTACTTTTGAAAATATAAAAGAAAGGAACAGAATAATTTTAAAAGTGGACTTCATGACAGAAATGTGGAGTGGGAGAACAGCAGAGGAAAAGCTAAAAAAAAAAACACACACACACACACAAAACCAAACCAAACCAAACAAACAAAAAAACAGGAAGCAATTCAGAAAGGGAAAATGTGACAATGCATTTGAGACATCCCACTAAATTTTTTGAGTTTTGGCAAAGCTGTGTGTATCTGGAGGGGAGCTTTTTTTTTTTTTTTTTCATTTTAGCTGAGTATTTCTTCATGGAAGTTTAACATCTCTTCTAAGATATTCTAGAGTCAGCTTAAGAGTTAGCGGACAAATGAAAATCCACTGCATGGCAACATTCCAAAAAGGAATCTGATGCCTCAGAACAACAGTTTTATTGAGAACATTTTTAAAACCTGAAAGGAAATTTAGAGAGTTAGGCAACAATGTTGTGTATGAAAACATTACAAAATTACTTTCAAATGTTATTCTATGTTTTGTCTGCACTTTTTCTACAACGTAATTATTCAAACACGTGAACTGGCCAACACTTTACCTAGGTGAGTTCAGCAAAGGCAATGCAGAGTCACGTAAATCTATAAAAACAAAAGTGAAAAAAAATACAAAAATTAAACAAGATACAATTATCGCTTAAAAATCAGTTAAATAGGAAATACTGTAAGCAATACTGAGGGAGATAAAAAGAAAGCCTTAGAAACATCTGTCTCATGCATGAATCAGAACTGTATTTAGTATTTAGTAACAATCTTCCTTTGTCAGAAAGTTTGCTGTTTCTTGCAAAGGTAGAGAAAACTCCCATCCTGCAACATGAGCATGTGCACGCTTTCATCATGGATGACTTCCATCCCAGGGTCCTGAGGTGTTGTAAGGGCTTGGCTGTTGTAATCACCAAGCTTCTCTCCATCACTGTTGTAAAGTCCTGGCAGTCAGGTGAAGTCCCTGGTGACTGGAAAAACGTAAACATCACTGCCATTTTCAGAAAGGGTAGAAAGGGAACTGCAGCTCAGTGAGCCTCACCTCTGTGCCTGGGAAGATCATGGAATGAATCCTTCTGGAGGCAATGTTAAGACACATGCAGGACATGGAGGTGATCTGGGACAGCCAGCATGGCTTCACCAAGGATAAAGTGTGCCCGACCAATCTGGTGGCCTTCTATGATGGAGTCACTGCATCAGTTAACATGGGAAGACCAACTGATGTCATCTACCTGCACTTCTGCAAGGCCTTTGACAATAACCCACATGACATCCTTATCTCTAAATTTGAGAGAGTTGGATTTGAAGGATGGACAATCCAGTCGATAAGGAATTGGCTCAATGGCTGCACCCAGAGAGTGGTGGTCAATGGCTCTACGTCCAGGTGGAGACTGGTGAAGAGTGCTGTCCCTCAGGGGCCTGTCTTGGGACCAGTGCTTTTCAATATCTTCATCAATGACAGAGACGATGGCATTGAGTGCACCCTCAGCAAGTTTGCAGATGACAACAAACTGAGCAGTGTGGCTGATACCAAAGAAAGAAGGGATGCCATCCAAAGGGACCTGGACAGGCTGGAGAAGTGGGCCCATGTGAACCTAATGATGTTCAACAAGTCCAGGTGCAAGGTGCTGCACCTGGGTCGAGGCAATCCCAGACATGAGGACAGACTAGGAGAAGAACTCATTGAGAGCATCCCTGCAGAGAAGGACTTGAGGGCTCTGGTGGACAAAAAGCTTGACATGAGCCAGCAGTGTGTGCTTGCAGCCCAGAAGGCCAACTGCATCCTGGGCTGCATCAACAGAGGGGTGGCCAGCAGGGCAAGGGAGGGGATTGTGTCCCTTTACTCTGCCCTCCTGAGGCCCCACTTGGAGTGCTGCATCCAGATCTGGGGCCCCCAGCACAAGAAAGATGCGGACCTGTTAAAGCAAGACCAGAGGAGGGCCACAAAGATGCTTAGGAGGCTGGAGCACCTCTCCTATGAAGGAAGGCTGAGAGACCTGGGTATGTGCAGCCTGGAGAAGAGAAGGCTCTGGGGTGGCCTCATTATAGCCTTCCAGTACTTACAGGGGGCTTATGAAAAAATATTACTTTGAGTCTTTACTCAGGTAGATAACAATAGGGCAAGGGGGTACGGTCTTAAACTAAAAGAGAATAGACTTAGACTAGACATTAGGAAGAGGTCTTCACTGTAAGGGTGGTGAGGCCCTGGCACAGGTTGCCCAGAGAAGCTGTGGATGCCCCATCCCTGGAGGTGTTCAAGGCCAGGCTCAACGGGGCCTTGGCCAACCTGATCTGGTGGGTGGCATCCCTGCCCACGGCAGGGGGGTTGAACTGGGTGATCTTTAAGGTCTCTTCCAACCTGAGCCACTCTATGATTCTACATAAGCAGCTTATTGGACAGCTCCGCATTTCGAGATGACATGTTGCACCCCATGGCTACAAAGACTTCCTTTTCACCTAAGGGGGTGAAATCTGATGTGAAATTACTTCTCATAGGTTAATCAAACTAACTATTAACAAAGTAACGCAATCAAATGTAAAAGAATAAGTAAAACAACAATCAGTGATGATTTATCAAAATATTCCAATAACAAAAGACCTTGTAAGGTTTCTAAAAGTACGCAGGTTTTATTGTAGGAGGATTCCTTTAAAAGTAGGACTAATAAAGAGATGCAAAGGCGCCAGCCTCCTTGTTATGATTCATACAACTTAAATATCCTGCTGCTGTTATGCAAACCTATCAGCTTTGGTTCACAGAACATTTGAGAGATGTGCTTAGTCCTAATGCATTATCACACATGCAAACGAGCTAGCCAAAGAAAAACAGCGCGTTTTAAAACTGAAATTAGGTGATAGATACTCGCATGCCCTGCGCCCCTGTCACCTAACCGTTTCTAGTTCCCGTTTTAAAGGGCAGCTTTCGCGTGAACGTTATGCTTGTGAGGGGCTACAGTTAGCAGCGCTACAGCTGATTAAAAGCCGAAAAGAGGGAAGACGAACGGCCAGACGTGGGGCTGTTGCGGGGTTGCCCCTAGGCACCCGGGCAGGCTGCTTACATTACACCCCGCGGCCAGGATCCCGCCCCGGCCCTTTGGGGCGCCCACCGCGCCCGAGGCCTCTGCTCGGGCCCCAGCTGCCCCCTCAGCCGCGCCGCGCTCACCTCTGGTGCCGGGAGCCATGATCCGCGCCGGCCCCGCCGCCAGCTCCGCAAAATGGCGGCGCGTTTGAATTTGGCGCTAAGGGCCGCTCGCGCCGCGAGCCCGCCCCCGCCGCGAAGCCGAGAAGGGCGCGGCCATGTCGTTCCCCTACCCCCTCCCTCCTCCCGCTACTGGCTGCGGGGCCTCCGCTCCCCCGGCACGTGACGGGGAGAGAAGGCGCCGGGGGGGGGGGGGAGGAGGAAGAAGAAGAGGCGGGGGGGAGGCGGCCGCCATGAGCCGGAGGCCGCAGGTCTCCTACGTGCGGCCGGCCGAGCCCGCCTTCCTCAGCCGCTTCAAGCGGCAGGTCGGGCATCGGGACGCGCCCACGGTGGACACCAAGGTAACGGCCCGGCCACGGCGTGCCCCGCTCGGGGCAGTAATGCTTGCAACAACCTGGCGGGGAGCCTCGATAACAAAGCTACCAGGACAGGGAGCTTTGTGCGATATTAGCTTAATAATAATCTTAAAAATAATTGTGTGGCAGGCCTTACTTGTACGGTAAAGATGAAGAGCAAAAGCAATGTATTTGTTGCCTTCCGAGATCAAACTGTTTTGGTCTTCTGTTAGAAGCGCACGTCCTGTGTTTTTTTGTTTCCTTAGGGGACTCCGTGAGTTGGAGTGCTGTCTGAACAGCTAGCAGGGTGCCCAGCTGCAGTGCGTCACAAGAGTCCACGTACAGGCATATCTTAAAAAAACAACCTGGCTATGCTTTCTGTGTCGGCAGTGCCTATGGTGGGCTGCGGTAACATCGACTTCTGCAGAAGGATGTGACTGACGCTAGTTTTGTGTCATTCAAAGCACATTAGAGAGCCTGGTGCTGTCAGCTGTGCCAAGTTACGCTAACGTTGCCGCAAAACTGAGGCCTGCGAGTTACTAGCTCGCTGTTGCACCATTGATTGGATTTCCTTCTGTTTCTTTTCTCTGCAGAGAGAGCAGCTCCCGCTTGCAGATAGTGATTCTGAGAATGGCAGTGACAAGGAAGATGAGCAGCCTCAAGTGGTAACGCTGAAAAAAGGGGACTTGACTGCTGAAGAGGCAATGAAAATTAAAAAGCAAATCAAAGAGGCCTTGAAGTCAAGTGAACCAGGTGAATATCAAACTATTAGTTTCCTGCTTTATATAACCAGCGGGAACCATAAAAGGGAGGTTGATGATACTTGCTCATTTTCTAACATTTAATACTACCTTTGATTTCTAACCTGAAGTAATAGAGAAGTAACTAAAGTAATATCCAAGTCGTCTTGCTTTTTATACTGTTGGAGTTACGTTCTTCTTGGTGGTGCATCATCCTACCTCTAAATACCACCTTACTTTTTTGGGTTGGCAAGGGGGCATGGGGTTAGCCTGCTACCCAGTCTTTTTGACGTTACCTGTGGTAACTTCTGAGCTCATTAATCAGTTGATTAACCTTGTTTGACAGTGGGGTGGGTGTCTTATGGGTAATCTTACGAGTTTGTGAAATAATGTTTGTGTAGAAGGAAGTTAACTCAGGTTAGTGCTTCAGTGGAGAGAATAGCTGGTTGGTAAGCTCAATTACCTTTTCAGTTAACTGACTGATCCACATTATTACTTGCTTGAAATCATCCCCAGTATGTGTTGTGACTTGCACGGCTAGTAGTTAGAGGGCACGGAAAACGTACCCTAAGAATAGCGAGAAGATGAGTGAAGTGCAGCATTTCAGTTAAAAACTAAGGGTGCATCTCTTGATGGGAAATGGATGATTCATTGTATTGTTCAGTCTTTTTTGAAAATCTGTTTATAGATCTATATTCTTAATCAAGTGGAAAAACTGCTAATTCTTTTATTGAAGTGTAATTGGTGTTGCAATTTGTATAGCTGTCACATGATTTCTTTTTCAAAAGTGGGATCACCCTCCTACTATTGCTAGAAATTTCAACCAGTGGAAAGAAATGCCATTCTTTCTGAGCATTGGTTTCTTTTTCATGTAAGCAACTGTATTTTTGAATGATCCCTGTAGGAGGAAAAATTATTTTGTAAGGCCAGGCAAAAAGAAGCAGTTGTCCATGAGAATCCATTGAGGTCCGTCTTGTGGAAAAAATAGTCCAAAAGCAGCCCATCTACTCAGTTGAATACACAGTGTGAAAATGGAAGTGTGTTTGATAAGAGTAACTGAAATTCTCTGGTGGAAAAGTTATTCCTAAGACAAAAATGTATGTAGGGAGGATAGTAGAATTGAGTCCCTGTGGGGCACTAGGATCTCTGCTTATTAAACCTTCACTTGCTGAGTAACAACATGCATTTGGAGGACAAAAATCTGCAATAGTGTAGCAGGACTGTTGAAGTGCTATGCTCTGGGTAGTGCTGCCTTCTACTTCACATTATTGCGTTGCTGTTTGCTCGTCTGCCTTTGCTGTTAATGTGCGGTCTTGGCCTGCTCTTCCTTTTTGGGCTTATGGGAATTCACAGGGTAAATGTGTTTGTGCTCCTCTCCTGTATAGAGGACTGGTGTGAAATGTTCACTGAAGCTGTAGGTGACCGCTACAGCTTTCTGAAGGCTTCTTTGAACCTTTGTCCATCTTTGCCCTGTCAGTGTAGAGATTTAAATCTAGAGATCTACTTTTCGGTTTCTAGTCAGAGGCAGGCATTTAGGCAGGTGGTTACTTCCAGTTTAACAAAGAGAATTTAGAATAATGTTTTAGTTTCTTTTCTTTTTTGGGTACTTGTCACTTGTAAAAATGGGAAGTACAATGAACACTTGTTGCATGGTTTGATTAAATTTCTCATTTATTTTATTTTATCTCAAGAGTTGAAAGTGTTGAAATTAGCCCCAAATTGGATTATCAGTGAAATTATGTGAAAACTGAAAGGGTAGAAGGGAAGCAAATTTCGGAACTAATCTTTCTTTCCACCATGTTGACATCCATGCCAAAGCACTTTGGTATGTAGTACGTAATGTATTGCTTGCTGACTGTCTGTTGTGAACAGAAATTGTTAATCTTTCAAGAAAATTGCAAGTTCTCTGTTTTGAGGTTCTGCCCTCTCCTCTTTTGTGTATCTGTAAGGGTTGTCTTCATTTGAAGGTGCTTGTCTTCAGGCTTTGGCTTGGGATATTATTCTAGGATTTTTCATTTCTCATTCATATCCTTTCTGCTTCATTTTGTTCTACAGCCAGTTTGATATGGGTTCACTTTTTTATCTCAGGCACCAGCAGTTCCTGTGACTTGTGTTTTCTTTAACAGATGAGTGACACTTTTGCATTAATTTGGAAAAAAAAAAAAAAAAAGTTGATTAATGTTCTAGCTGCACTTAGCTGCCTCCTGAGGCAGAACAGAATTTATTGGCTTTTGCAAGTATAGTCATAAAGAACTTTTTTAGTTAACCTTTCCTATATGAGAAAAAAGTCCTTGCATATTGACATTTTTTATCCATAGAGGACTAACTCAGATGCTTTTTAGCCTCTAAGTCATCTGTTTAACAACAGTCATTTTCTTTAATACTTTTATACAGTATTCTATAAATGGTAACTGTCAGTTCAGAGATAAATAAAAAGGGTCTTAGGAGAAATTAAGTTTGCACAAAAGAAGAGATGGTAATTGCTGCAAGACGCTTTCTCCTAGCATTCATTATAGTCTCCAAAATTGATTTTTATGCTGCTTTTCTAGTTCGTCTGGCCTCTGGGGCACCCTGCAAATGACCAAATTTGGTGGAAGGTGTCCTTAACTCATTCAAACTCTTGTAACATTACTTTGCATTCTGTATGGTGGGGCTGCGGGAGGAAAAAGGCGAGGAAAGGCAAGAATACAGCCCTTGCTGTCTTGCATATCAGAGCTCTTTCCTTAGCACACACAGCTGTTATATCACATTTACAGTTCATGCTGTCCTTCACTGTGTGAGCAGTAGGAATCTAAATCAGAGTTAATCTTACAGTGTTTCAATAACAAAAACATTCCCAAAGATAGTTTTATTTCAGTGTCCTCATTAAATGTATGAGACCACATACCTGAGGAAGATTGGTCTTTTTATCCCCATGGTACCAGCGTGTGTGGAATTCCTGTAGTAAATATTTCCAAAGGTGTGCGTAGAGATGGGTACCCAGAAAGCACTAGAAATCTGAAACTGCTGACCCAAACTTCTAATCTCAGAAGCCACTAAAAAGTTTACTAGTTTACCATATTTTTTTTCCAGCCTTTGTCATTGAATAGACATGTATTTTCAAGCACTGTTTGTACAGCTCCTCCTGTCTTTCCTGCTAATTTAGTGGCATTTGTTTCCTCTTGCGGCCTAATTAACTCATGCAGACAGAACTCACTGCTGAAAAGTTGGGCTGCTAACCGTGCAAATGACTACTAAATAAAAAATAAAGAGAAGGGTAGTGCTTCTTTTTCAGATACTCAGTTATGCTCTCCTTGTAAGATATAAATTGTAATTGAGAGGAAAAAGTTTTCTGAATTGGTGGCTTCTTAAATTGATGTCACCGGTGAAGTGAGTTTTCAGCTCCGTGTCTGAATATGCCCTTCATAGCCAGCCAGCATAAAGGTTTCTGACACATGGAGAAGCAACAATGACTAAAAACACTCACAAGCTGAACTACTAGCGATTTTTTGTCCCCTTTCTTAAGATAAATGGATTTTATTATTTCTTCTCTAGTGGTTTTACATTGGTTGTCTTTTACTTCAGATGTTTCAGTGTGTTTATCAGAAATCCTGCTTTCTGTAATTTGTAACGCTGATACTCCTTTTCCATGGAGTCTTTTATCAGGGCTCTGTTTTAAAAAACTGCCAACACTGAGATTGCTTTTTCAATGTCTTTGCATTGCTTAACACATTTCTGTTTCTGGAGATCATCAATATAAACATAAAAGAGACCTGATGTGTAACACCCTGGTAAAATTAGAATCGATAAGGTGAAGTTCTTTACCAAATGGAAAAGAAAATCCTAACAAGTCAACACAAACGTCTTGAGCTGCTTCCTCAAATTCTTTTAAAAAGCATAGTCTGTACTCCCTCTTCCTGCAATTTGCTTAGGTAACGCTGAACCTGCTGTGTTTTGTCACCTGATTGATTCTTTGTCAAGCACTGCTGACGCATCGTAGCTCTCTGAAATTGTCCTGGGCTTCCTGCTGAAAGGATTGTCCTTGAGCATATAATGAAATTTGGACAGTGTTTTACCAGGACAAGAGCTAAAGTCTTTTCCTTTGATGCAAAATGATCCACAAGTAGTATTGAGGTGACAGAGCTAAAGCAGTTGCAGTTTTGGTAGCTTCTGAGCTTTGTTCTAATTACACATTTTGTTTATTAAGAGTTTGGTTTGCATTGCAAAGATACCTATCAGTTTCTGCATCTGTTAGACAAGAAGAAATATCAGTGCAGTTTGCAGCATGGGTACTGGGAGAATTGGGAGTAAAATTGAAATTTTACTTCAATTTCCTTCCAGTACCTAGAGGGAGCCTACAAGAAAGCAGGAGAGGAACTCTGTCAGGGAGTGTAGTGAAAGGACAAGGAGTAATGGCTTTAATCTAAAAAAGGATAGGTTTAGATTAGATATTCAGAAGAAATTATTTACAGTTAGGAGATTGAGGCACTGGCACAGGCTGCCCAGAGGAGCTGTGGACGCCCCATTCCTGTCCGTGTTCAAGGCCAGGTTGGATGGGACTTTGGGCAACCTGGTTTGGTGGGACGTGTCCTTGCCCATGGCAGGGGGTTGGAACTTGGGTGATCTTTAAGGTCCCTTCCAATCCAGACCGTTCTGTGACTCTGTGATTTCTCCATGAAGTACATAGTTCAGATGGAACTTCCTGTGTTTCAGTTTGTGCCTGTTGCTTCTTGTCCTAATGCTGGGAGCCACCAAAAAAGTTTGGCCTCATTTCAACCAATGCTGTGTATGGCAACACTGAAATGAGTGTTCTCCTATAGTGCTTATGCACTGAGAAAGGAATCTGTGCTGAAGATATTTATAGTTTTTAAGTAACACATAATTTTGTCAAACTTGTATATTGTTATGAAATTTCTGTTGAAAAATGAATTTCTTACGAGTACTTTAGGAGAAATGTCTTGCACAAAACCTATGGTTCTTTAATATTCTGTCATGTATTTGGTTAAAAATTGAAAACTACTGTAGCATGGGCTTTTGTGTCTGATTCATGATTTAAAATTTCACATTTTTTTTTTCCAGAAATATTGCTTTGATGCTTTCACTTGTGCAGTAGCTTTCCTCCTTTGCCTGATAATCCTGAGAGGGACTTTTTAAAAAATTATTTGCTCTAATACATGCAGAGAAGCAGAATTTGTAATTTCTTGAAAAGGTATAGCATATTGGAGTAAAAGAAAAGCTTTGCCTTGTATATTGCCATTTTGTTCTTTAAAGAGATTCCAATGATTTTGTAATAAGTTCATTGTTGTCATGGATTTTACAAAGACTGAATTGAAATTAGAGGATCATACAAAGTTGTCCTCTCCATTTTGATAAGTGGATGAGGCTGGATTGTGTGCCAAAACTTACATGTATGTTCATGATCATTTTATTCCATTAGAGGTCTCACTGGTCTTGGTTCTGGGAAAAGGAAAAGACAAGAGTGAAGTTCTTTATGTTTGTGTGAACATGTGAAGATGAGTTCTGATTTTATTCTATTTGTTAATAGATGGTGAACCAGAACCTGCTGATGGAAAAATTATGTTCAGGAAACCAGCCAAACGTTCATCAGAGAAGCTTTTGGACTTCAATGTAAGTTCAAGTAAGAAGATCAAAGAGGGAAAGAAAACTGAGAGAGAAGCAACTGCTTCTCAGAGTACAGCTAAGCAAGTTAAAAACAGCAGTCTTCTCTCATTTGATGATGAAGAAAATGATGATTAGGAGTTGTGTTTATTTATATTTTAGTTATCCTTCCAGGTATTTGAGTAAGAATGAGGGTTTTCTTAGAAATCGGAGCATGGTATCCTGATGTTCTCTTGCTTTGTTGTAGTTCAACTAGTGAAACATAGTATACAACCAGCATGAGCAAAACTGAGCTCAGATGTTCCAGTTCAGATGGAACTATATGAGTAGTATCTCATGTCTTTATTTTTAAAGGAAAATTTAAACATATATAGCAAAGCTATTTGTGACCACAAATGAGTAGCACAATACAGGTGTACATATTCAGCTTAAAATTAATTGATTGAAAATGTATTTAAAATGTCTTCCATTACTAAAATTGTATTTCCTCTCTATCTAATGGCCATAGCGGAGAACTGTTTTTTTCTTTTTGTTTGTTTGTTTTTTAATTATTATTGGCTTAATGCTCAAAAGAGAGACTTCATTGCTGTGGAACAGAAATTGACCTCTTTTGCTTCATACCTTAACAAAAGCTTGCACTAAATTTTGCATGTATGGTTTGGCAGATTAGCTCCTTGTAAGCTCTCTTGCAGTAAGTGAGCCTGCATTTGCTAAAATTACGTAGTCTTAATGCTGTCTTCAGTGAACACTGTTCAAGAAGCACCAAATTAATTTGGATTGATTGTGCTAGTAAGATATAAAAATTCGGATTGTATCAATTAATGCAAAGGAACGATTTTTAAACCCTTTAAGACTGTACACTTTGGTTGTCACACTGATGTATTAAGATGGGGTTGGTTTTTTTTTTTGGAAGTGCATTTGTTCTAGTTCGCTACATATGTATTTGTAATTATTTCGGATCTCGGTTTATTTTTTAAAATGTATTTCATTCTTAAGCTGTAGAAAACTACCAATTTCATTTCAATAGGAAATTGTAAACAGAAGATTAAGTTAAGAAATACTATCGTTGTGATACAAGGTTTTAATTTTTTTTTCAATTGACCATGTACAGTACACTGATACTGACCATTTCTGTATTATTTATGTAACGGGGTGTGCAGAAATTCTAATAACACTGGGAACTGATGGGACTGGGGAGAACAAGAAGGTAGAAATGGAACTAGTGAGTCTGAAATGACTTGATAGTATTGTGTGTTCTTGCAATACTTAAGCACGACTGAGACTGCTGCAAAATTATAGGGTATGAGACAATGAAACCAGTTCTTAAGCTGTGTGACAGGTAATTTGAAATCATTTGGGCTGTAAAGCTTCGTTGAGGAGCAAATTTGAAGTAGCTGTGTGAAACAGCTGGTTTTAGTTTGTTAATCTGGTATTAAACAATAAATTATGATTTCTGTAAGTGGTCCCAAGGTATTTAAATGAAAAATTCAGAGCATAAAGTGGGATTTTTGGAGTCACCTGATAATGAAACCTATTTTAACTGCTACTTGTCTCCAAATATCACATCCTCTTACAGCATAAGATCAGATGCAAGCCTGCCTACTATTTCTAACTAATTAGGAGTGTGCCTGATTTTGAAAATGAATAGGTATATTGTCCTTTCAGAAAATTAAAACCAGGCCTATAAATGTATGTTAACACGTGTGGCACTGGTCTGATATTAGAACTGCCAGATAGATGCAGTATGACAACCTGAGGATTCCCATGAGGACATTTGCATTTGTAGGTATGTAATTTGTCTGTATTCAGCATATGTAATAAAGAAAAATGTAGGATATACACAGTCAGTGGTTCCCAGGGATTAATCTTTCCGTATTCTTTGTATGCCTAGCATTTGTTTGATTCCATTTTTAAAATATATATATACCCATGAGGAATACTGTAGTGTTAAAGTATTCTGAAGGAATATTTGGTCGCATTTAAATGACTGAGTATATACTTTGACTTTCTGAGACCAATCTGCAAGAATGAGTTAACCAGTGAATGCTTACCTAAACTTTTTCAGTTTTGTCCATCAGCACAAAACCACACTTGCTTACATTTTCCTTGCCCAGCCTGAAAGTTTGTCAGTTTAGCTGCAAGGCAGCTCAGGAGATGTGGTTGTCAAGAGATAAATCCTTGCCGTGGATCAGAGGGAATTCACATTTTCCTTAAAATCAGAGAGGGCCTCCCAAATGAGGAGCCTATTTGACACGTTCAAAATAAGAGTGAGTTCTTGTTTGAATCCTGTCAGCAATTGCATTTAAACAAAATTTACCATTTCTACTGAAAGTCTTGTTAGATTGAAGTCCGGTAAAAAGAGAGTTACCTCAAAATTCTGGGTGCAGTGCTTTTGCTTAATCATGCTCCCTGCCCTGCAACTTCATGACAGATGTCTGGAATGCAAATACATTAATTGGGTTTGCTTGGAAATAACATAATGAAAGGTATGCAGCACAAAGGTAAGCAGCGCAGCAGGGGAAAGAAAGGTGGATGCAGAAACCCAATTTCTTTCCTTTATTCCAGCTGTGATTTGTAGTGCTCCGACCAGGAGACCTTTGTATTCATTGTATTTCACTCCCAGTTCACCTAACAATAACTAATTGGATATATTTTATTAAGAGGTGTGAGTGATGCACAGAAGTGTTTTAGTCAAGTAGTCATGTGAAAATCGGTGTTCTTAATGCGACACACCAGGAAAATTACATACGCCATCAACACCCCATGAAACCTGTGACTGAAGAGAACAATTACTTGTTCATTTAGGAAAGAAATGTGAAACTGTCTTAAGCAATCACCTGTCTTGAGCAATGGGCCATGGAAAAAATAATTGCAAGAACTTTCTAATAAGGGGGAAGCCAAAGTGAGTAAGTACATGAAATGTGGGGCTGTCCACTAGAATGGACAAACTTCCTGGCCTTTTCTCACATATTTTTTTTTTTTTTCTCCTGTAGTGAGGAATGTATTTCCCCTCTTTCCCCTGCCCCTCCCCTGGAGCTGAATGAATGTAGCTGAGGTTTGTTACCCAATATAGGAAACCTGTTCCGATGTGGCCTGTTAACTAATATGGGAATTTTGTACAGTTTTTATTAATAAAATCTTTGAAATTTTCCAGTTCATTAAGACTCAAAATATTTATTGATGGTGTTATTTCTCACTATTAGCTAAACAGTAAGCGGGAGCAAACCTAGTGAACTGTAGTAGCATAATAGCATACTAGCAGTAGGTGCTTATAGTGGAGGCTACATCTCAACTTTCCAAGCACCTTATTTCAGAGCAGTGCTCATGTCTCTGATCAAGGAAGGAGATCAGGGAAGGAGATCACTCTGTATTCAAAAGAAATAAGATCTTTAAATGACAGGAGTCAAGGTGGATCCTCAAGAATGCTGTGTTATTGAGAAAGGACTTAACAGAGATACAGGATGGAGTGAAAAAGAAAATGCATGTATGGGCAGGTAACCCAGGAGTTCCTACCTTTGGTTATATCTCTTGCCTGTCTCGTAAAGTTATTTATTTTTTTCTCAACTGAAAACAAATTTGTTGGACTGCAAGAGTTCATTTCATTTGCCTAAATAGGAAGGGATGAGCTGGTAGTCTATCTGATAGCTTTTGTGTCCAGCACTTTTCCAGGAATTATCATTTGGAGGATCAAAGGCTGTGTTCTGCAGACACTGAGCACAAGAAACCTGTATTTAGCTGTTCTAATTACACATTTTTTAAGTTTCATCACAGGACTTAATGTCTTTTTTTTAACAGTGCTCCAGTATATAATCCTGTTAGGAAGCTGCAGATTTATAATGAAGCAGGAAGTAGCAATGTCATCGTTTCAGCTGATTGTTTCCCCTGTGCTGTAGTGTATTAACTAAGTAATGCTTCACTTGGCTCTGTAGAGCCAATTGCATTCTCAAGGACATCAGGCATGCCTGAAGATGAGTCATTACCTTTGGTACAGCACAAGAAGTATGATGTGCAGCCTCAGCAAGTGTTTGTCCATTGAAGTTGGTTAATAACCTATAGCCCTTTCCCGTGGCAAGATGCCATAAATCAGTCCTTTGTCTATTTACCAGACAGAAAGCCTGGTCTATCAGCTGCCTCTTCAGTGTCATCCCATTGTTCCCGTTCCTGCAATGTGGCGTTAACCTGCAAAGAGACTTTCCGTGTCATGGGCCTGCCCTTCTGCCCCACTTCCTTGAGACCATTCCAGAGGCAGCAGTCACAGGGCCAGCCATCACAGATGGAAGAAACACTACCAGGTTTTATACGAGTGGCTGTAGCGTCCTGTGGACCTAAACATTTTCAGAACCTATACGCTCTCAGATCCAGCCTGTGGGAGGTAACAGACTGAATTTTACAGTGTTTTTCCCGTCATCACTTCTTACTCTTCTTTCTTTCTTCCTTCCTTCCTTGGAGGTAAAGCAACAGCTGGCGAAAGCAGTTTTTCCTCTATCAGGAGATGTAAAGTGTCTTTGGTGCCATTCCAATCCATATGGCAAAGCGTTCCTTTCCCTTGACTCCTGTGGCAGTCCTCAGTGCAGTCCCTGTTTAGTTAAGGCCATGGGCAAGAGGAAGCTACCTTGAAACAGGCAGAAGTTATTATTGTTGTTAAGCCTCCATGGGGTAACGGTGATCACGGCACACTTCTGGTTTTGATATCATAAAAGAGTTGTTCCCTTAGGGACAACGTAGTAACAATGAACTTTAAAAGGGCAGATTATAAAACTATGAGGAAAATGGTTAACAGCAGGCTGAAGGGCAAAGAGAAATACTTAAAAAACATAGAGATCTGCCTGGAGGCTATTTAAGAGCATTGTATTAGAGGCACAGATGGTTTGTATACCTCTGAGCAAAAACACAGCATACGAAGAAGAATGAAACTCACAGGGTTACGTGGGAGAGAAGTGTGAGCCTAGAAAGGTTGCAAATGCATCCCTTCAGAATGACAGCTCGACTGAATGACAGACAAGGAAACATTATCAGGAGAGTGGAAAGGGCTGCAAAGTGACAGTGCTAAGAAGGAGCATCTAGCAGCTACTGACTGTGGATGCTGAGGTTGAAACACTGAAAAGAGCGATTCTAATAATGTACTACTAAGCACTTGCTTTTGAAAACTGGGCTATTCCAGATGAGACTTCAGAAAAACAACGCTGCTCTTAATCTCAGTTAGAACAAAACAGAGTTGTTTGGTCAAGTCAAAGCGGTCTGCAGTTTTAATATGCGAGTACGCCAAGTTTAAGAGTAAGGAGCCCACCCAAACATAGTTTCTCTACAGTAGGACTTTTATTTTACCTTGCCTTAGATTCAGTGCCAAAAATGATGCCTTTAAATCTTTGCCAAAGAATGCAGAGATAAAAAGAATCAGATGCTTCTAAAAAGTCTTAGTAAAAGCAAAAAATTACTTTTTCTTTTTTTTTTTTTTAGAATTTTGTGTTGAGAGGGAGACTACTTGATAAGGATGTAATAAGATCTGCAGAGCGTTTTAACACCAGTGTGCAGTTGGATGGTTGCAGCAGTTTGTTGTGTATCTTGAGAACAGGAACACACCGATTAGAAATTAGAAGGGGAACATCTCAAGTATCTCATAGTTGTCCTTCACAAATCTGATGATGTATGCAAAAAGTGTCCTTGTGAAATCAGAGAAAGGTATTTTCTGGTTTAATAAAAAGGAAAGGCAAGGGAAGGCTACCACAGCTATTTTGGCAATAAAAACTTGATGCACGCAGTCTCAGTAGGACTAGAGCCCTGGCATCCAGGCTGTTTTATTCTGCCCTGTTAAATTGAAACAAACAATTCAGCTGCCTCAGTCTCCTCTTTTCTCCTCTGACACGCCAACTATCCCTAGAGAAGAGATTAAGCATTGTTCTGAGCAGTGCCACAGCAGTAGCAGCAGTTTTATAATTTAAGGACTGCATAAAATTTATGGAGCACCGGGCAGAGCTTAAATCAATTTTACGATATTCATAAATTATTCCAGGCAGACCGTGTTTGTGTAGCAAGCCCATGATGTTTGAGGCGTTTATCCAATGAACAACAACATTCAGAACAGGGATTTTCAAAGGCCCCGGTGGGAATTACGCATCTGAGTTCGGTGGGAATTAGAGGACTTTTTCCTTTGAGCTAGTTGGTATTCCACTATTAATTTTTAATCATGCCAAATTATACATATTTGTTGAAAATCAAAGCTAGATGAAGGTGAAATTCAGAGGATATTTTAAAGTTCACTGCTATTGTGATTAATGTGGTAACTTACAACAGCGGCTGTCATCTCGTAGTTCTATTTCAGGTAAAATACCACTGTGGCACTTGAAGAGCTAGTCTTTTTCTTACTCCGGTGTCTTTTTTGTGTTCTTTAGGCCCCGTTGCTATGAGGAACCTTGTTTTCTGTCTGCTTGAGGCTGGACATGCAAATTGCTCCATGTACAGGCAGCTGCTACGAAGAAGGATCCACCTTTAGAGCAGAAAGAGAAAAAAATAGCTGGTTCCTCTTAGCACGTTTCAAGACTGTGTAAGATAAATCTAATCCATATAGTATAGATTTGAATAGGGATTGAACTTTCCTCCTGGACAACTAACTAACTTGATCAAGGTAGTTTGAGATGAGTAAGTTTAAACTGAAGGAAGTTAAGTGTTTAACACACCAGGATCTTGCCTTAATTCCTATAGCGTACATAAATGATGAGAGTGACCGACTCAGTGGCCATTCTGCAGAAAGGGATCTGTGACTACTGTGAATTAAAAACTGAACACAGGCCATGATGAGAGGAACACCGATGCAATTTAGGCTCTATAAATAACTTGTCATGGGGAAGAAAAGTGAAGCAATCCTACCCTGCTTATTCTTTGCTCCAGACCCTAGCTGGAGTAATGTGTCTCCTTTAGTGCACTATACTTCAAAAATGAAAGATGCAGGCCAATTGGAAAGCCCAGCAGAAAGTAATGGCATTGATCAGAAGTCTAGAAAACATGACTTGTGGGGATAGATAAAAGAAATGGGTTTATACATCTAGAGAAAGGAGATGCAGAGGAGGCAGTAAGAACGTGATTCCACTCTTGAGATATGTAAAATTTGCAGGAAAGAGAAAAGTAATAAATTGTTCCGCGTGTCCACTGGGAATAGAAAAAAAAAGCTAATGGATTTAAATGGCAGCAAAGGAGATTTAAGGAAGACATTAGGACAGGCTTTCCAGCTGTAACTGTAGTGAAGTACTGAAACAGATTGCCTGGGGAGGTTGTGGGATCTTCATTGCTAGACTTTTTAAGAACAGGCTAGACAAACATCTGTCAGGAATGATTTGGGTATAATTGATCCTGCCTTAGGGCAGAGGGCTGGACTAGATGACCTCGCAAGGTCCCTTCCAGCCCTATTTTCTATGGTTCCCTCATTAGGAAGGCTGATACGATATTCCTAGGACCTTATCATTCCTTTTAGAAGCAAAAATATACTATAGCAATGCCAAGAGTCAGATTAAAACTGACAGTATCTAGGGAAATTCAAAGCTTCAGGTTGATATTCCACGCTTAATTATTAACATTTGAATGCATGAAACAAAACTGGATGTGTTCAAAAGCTAAATTATTGGGAGGCTATGCAACCGAGTCCTTTACGACTTGACCATGATCTTTCTAACAGCGTGAGAAGCTGTATCTTCTAACATTAATCTTACATACTGCAACTTTGATTTCATCACTTAACTTAGTAGCTGGCATTGTTCTTCAGCATCTACCATACTCCAGGTGAGGAGACTCTTAGTTCTGCATGTCATCACATATTTGTCCACATTATGCTTCCACTCACTCCTTCTCCCACTCCAATTTATCAATAATGGTAGCGCTCAGCTTCCCTATGTGACTGTGCTGAAATCACTAATACCACTGTTAAAGCGTGTAGTACATTTCTCTCCATTCTCAGACACGGTATATTCCTCCCACTGCTTTCTGCTCACATCCTTTTATTCCTGTTGATAACTTTCATTTTCATCTGTCTTTTGCTGCTTTCCCTTCAAGCTGTGCTTGCGTTACAAACTGCGGTTCAGCAGTTCAGCAATTGGATTGCATCCAAATATTACCAAATGCCACATCTTTTAATATCAGAAAGAGCAGCTTGAATTTTCTTCAGTGCAGTGCTGTGAAAGACACACTGGCATGTTTTCTGTGCAAATGCCAAAAAAAAAAAAAAAAAAAAAAGGCAACAAAAGATGGGGGGTGTGAAGCAAGCTGAAATGTCTGCATTCCCAGAATTTTCTGTTCTCCCTGATTCCAGGTTTTAGTTCATGACCCAGCTGCTGATTTATGTAACTCGGTGGAACTATGCCAGTTTAGAGCAGCCAAAAATTTGGCATGGTCACACTTGTGATTGGTGGTACCTTAGTGTTCAGCTGTGTGACCCCCTATGTTTCTCTCCCCAGAGTTCATGTGTATTCTTTGATGATCACAGCCCTTGGGTTCTGAAAACGCATCTGTCAAACCATGAAGTGGGGTTATAATTATATATATACACACACAAGTACATATATGTATGCATACAGAGATATTTGAGTTTGATTTGACTGGAAAGCCTTTTCATGGCTTTTGAGCTTTTCTCTGCAACTACATGGAAGATAGAAACTGAAGTAAAAATATAAAGAAAAGCAGAATTAAACTGGGGTTTTCCTATAATCACATACTTCCAAAAGCTGAGATTGGAAAGAAGTCAATGTATACCCTGAAAGCTGGCAAAATTATGACTGGATGTTTGGTCATTAAATAGTTTTACTGCATATTACAGAGAGAAGGGTGGTATCACTTGTCTCTCATGGTGGTGAGATGCTCCTCGGGGTTCTGTAAGACACCATTTCCTCTAGGAATCTTCCCTTGCTGAAGTGACAGTAGCACTGAAGCTGTGGGCATTGCGTGAGGTTTGCTGTAGAGGAGGACTTCCCTTGGTGGTTGGGGGCTTTGGATCAGAGTCAAGAGTAGTATTTGTCATGTTTGCTCCTCTGTTTTGCTCAAGACTTATATGTTACATGTTCTGGAGAGATGGCCAAAGCAATGCAGATACGCTGGTGTGTCCAGATCGTGACTACTTTACTGACTGTGTTGTGCATTCATTGAGCATATCCCCAGCTCCTGCTGTTTTTGCGTATGCTGGGAACAAAGTAGACCTCCAGGTAGGTGCTCCAGAGCCCATGTACCCCTTACATTTTAACTAAGATGCATTTGGATCAGCACAAGCCTTTGTCTGAGGAAGAATTTCCCTCACATCACTTATTTCTACTTTGCATTGCTCACAACCTTAATTTTCTTTCCCCTTTGGGTACAGTCCATGGCAAGGGATCACTTGACCTTGAAATGCAGCTTCATTCCTTTTGCCTATTGGTTAATGATGAGATTTTAAGGAAGGTAAGTCTTGCTTTTCAGACACTGCAATGGTGTCATTTCCTGCTCCTGTCACATACTTACAGAGTAATATTGTTTCTCAACATCTTGTTTTCCCGTGTTGGTACTTCACCATACACCATAACATGAGGAGAATAAAATATTTTTCCTACCCTTTCTGTGTCTAGCTTACCTATTTACATATGGTGGAAATGTTTTTGGATTGTGTATGTACTAGTGCATTGTTTTTTGTACCTCTTGAACCATTGGCTTTTTGGTTCTTCCTTCTATGGCCCCACTGCTGAGGCTACCATGTCACCCAGAAAATGTTCCCTGCGGGGAGGAAGGTGCATGCTCATTGCACCTCCTGAGCAGAACTGAAGCGAGCATTTGCAATGCAAGCCTGTTTCTTAAATTCAGTCAGTAAGATGTTGGCATCCTATCCCACTTCTGCAAACCTCCTGTGTTTCCTCTGCCTCCCAGCTTTGGGTTGGCACAGGCAGAGGCTGAGAGGCATGTGTGGCATGTGAATGGCATGCTACCATTCCTTCAAATCCTCTATAGCCTGGCCCTCTTCCTCCTGCAAGCTGCTCAGAGTTCACTGTGGCTGCAAGGCTGGATTTGGGTTTTAAGTGAGTTGGAGACTTCCATGTGTGAATGCTAAGCTTTCTTAAGGCACCTTTTGGTGCTTGAGAGACTGCATAGACTAATAAATAAATGCTTTTATCTCAGGTGTCAGCTTTAGGGCAGTCATTCGATAATATAAAAATAACATACACATGGATATCTGAGCTCTGTAGTTTAGAAAGCCAGTTCCT
Source organism: Oxyura jamaicensis (assembly GCF_011077185.1). NCBI lineage: Eukaryota > Metazoa > Chordata > Aves > Anseriformes > Anatidae > Oxyura > Oxyura jamaicensis. Next base: position 46,499,577 of record NC_048894.1, read on the forward strand.
AGGTGATGTGATGGCTATAAGGTGTAACAATCCGTTAGCAAAAGTTTACACAGTACCTACCACAGAGGTACCATGCTTCAGGCTCTGGGGTGCTACTTTAGTAGAAAAAAAAATAAAAATAATTTGTAAATGAATAAAGAGAGATTTAAAAATCAATTTTCTTCACCAGACAGCAATCATTGAAATGGTTGCAGTTATCGCTGAGGACTAAGCGTATAAAATGCTTCAAGATACAGAATTGGATTCTATAAACATATAATTCTTTTATCAATAATTCTTATGAGCAGACTTCTTTCTACACTCTCCCCTTTGCCAAAACTCTCTTCTATTATATGCTGAGCTCATTTCCCTCCTGGATAGCCGTGGATTTGTTGGTATACAAATTAATTTTGTTATTGACCAGAATGAACATTTGGAGGATAAGAATGGCATTGCTATTCATACCTAAAGGTAATCAATACAGGTACAGAGGAATAAATATTTTCTAACCAAGTAAGCATCCTATCTAGTCTTATTCCATTTTTCTAAAACCCACAGGACTGTATCCTAGCTGCTGTACATGTGAACAAAGCAGTGATAGGCAATAGCATTTAAATCCTTCCTCCTTTTCCTTCAAAGAAAGTTCATGAGGGAGAAACTTCTGTCCTAGTCTTGCCTCCTCCTGCTCTCTGTCTCAAAGTCAATGAACTGTAACAACCTACATATCCTGTTTGATTGCAATTGCAATAATTATTTGTCCATCATCAACTTACTATACCAAAAACAGTGGAGGAGAAATAAATCCCTGCTTGAAATGGTTTGACATCTGTCTGGAAGTGCCAGTCAGCAGTTTGTGGCTACACTGTTTAAGAGAAAGGATGTGAGGGGACATTACATTACGACGATGTAGTGTGATTTAATTCACCTTGGGATTTGTATGCAAAATGAACATTATTAACTCATAAAAAGCAAAGCGAAGGGGAAAGAATGGCAAGAAAGGTAAGGGTAGATTGGGAGATAAAATGTTCCTGGCATATGCCAGTGATCGGCTCGTTACTCCTGACCAAGTGTTAGTACTGTTCGCCTTCGTTCAGGCTTTTGCTCAAAGACTCTCAGGAGAGCCTCACTTGCAATCGGATTCTGCCTTAATTCATACTTAAAATCAGTTGGAGGCTGACAAAATGTCAGAGCAAAATTGTGCTTTACTTCAGCTGGCTGTTCCTTTGACAGGATTTGCTAAGAAAATGCCAGACTGATGGGGAGAAGACCACTGGCTGCCCAGCCAGCAACCACGCAGCTCCAAAGAAGTCCTGGGCTCCGAGTGAAAGTCCTTCCAACACGCAGACGTGATTCTGGGGTGCCCAACACAGGGCTCTGCTGTGTCCTGCAGAGCTCATCCCCTTGGCGTTGTCAATGCCGCACCTGAAGGGCCCCACTAGGAGAGGCAATGCCGTCCCCTGCAGAAGGCAGTGGGGACATGGAGGAATGGAAGATTCACGCTCTGCTCAGGCTGCAGATGTGCAGACAGACAGACAGACAGAAGACCCTTGGGATGATAAGGAGGCAAGTGTGTGGGGTGCTGAAGCAAGTAGAGGGTGTTGGAGGAGAGGAAAAGGAGGGAGGACTGGGCAGTTTCGGGAGAGGCCTGATGCTGGAGCACAGCTCTGCCCTGGCACCGCGACATGGCAGCAGCACCGCCTGCCTCCCTCAGGCGGCCATTTCCCCCATGGCAGTAGGGTGGTGAAAATGCCCCACTCCTTCCCCTCTCTGGGCTGGTCGCCAAGGACATGGTTTGCCTGGTGGGAACCAGCGCGGCTGCTGCCACAGCTCTAAGGGCTCCTCAGTGCTTGTGGTGGTGGGGTAGAGGGGCAAAGCTCAGATAACTTGACCAGCTCTTGGTGTGCTTTCCTAACAAAGAATGGACAAGCAATCAGTAAGATTTTTAGGAAAAAAAAAAAAAATACACAACATAATGGCATTTTAAGAAGGCCAGAGTTAGGCTCATGTGTGCAGAAGGATTCAAAACAGTAATGTTTTCCCCTGCTAAACCCCTCTCTGCCGCTGAGAACAGGTAGAACCCCCCTGTCCGGCTTTCCTTCGCTGAAACACATCCTTTAACATCCACGTCCTTTAACAACCACGTCCTTTAACAACCCCACACAAAACCCAGCCGTCCCCTCCGAGGCCACCCCGGCCGGGCGGCTGCAGCGCGGCGGCGGGACGGCAGGTGGCGGCCACGCCTCAGGCAGCGGAGCCCGCCCGTCCCCTGCTCGGCGGCGGGGGAGCCGCCGGGGCCGCCGCTGGGTGTCTTCGGGTTATGTCGGGCTTCGCCTCCTCACTGAGCTTCCCATACCGCCGTTCACCGGGCACGGCCGGCGTGCATGGCGCTGGTGGCCGGGACCCTGAGCCCCCCCGCCTTCCTCTGCCAGCCAGCGGGCGGTTCCGCCGCAGTGTTCAGCAAAGGAGCTGCTTTATTTTTTTTTTTATTATTATTTAATTTCTTCCCCCCCACGTCCTCCCTCTCCCTACATATCTACTGTACCACCTGTTGCACACGGTTATATTTAATTTGAGATGAGCAAGGAACAAAGTACAGTGAGGAGTGAGCTAAAGCAATGGTGGCGGCCTGTGAACGCGCCATCTCCTCAGCTGCCATCGTTCACAGCCCCTCACGGGTCCCCCCGTCCCCCTCCAGTTTTCCTGGGGTGCCCACTGAGGGTGTCAGGGCTGGCCATGGGGTGAGGATGGGGATGAGGAGAAGGAGGAAGAGGAGGAGGAGGCAGGGTGGCCTGGCACACGGGGCTGTGCATGCTGCTTTGGCCGCTGGCCGCCACCTACGTTGGAAAAATTACCTTTTCCAAAGCAGACTACTCATTACGGGCTGTATCTTGCAATCATTTTACACAGAGGTGGCAACTCAGTCATGTGAAAAGTCTCCCCTGACTTCAGTGGCAGCCTCCCTGCCCAGCCCTGGTGTGAAGGAGGCATAACCCAATTGTTTGCCGCTGTCTGAACTTGAACATCGCAAATGTCTGAATCTCACAAATCCTCTTTGATCTGGCTGGCTCGGTTTGCAGTGCTTGACCTGCCATTTCTACATGGTATTTACAACGTCTCTCCCAGCACAGGTGTGCCCAGAACTTTATTAAACAAAGCAAACTGAACATGTAGGATGAAGTGCAACTCGTAATGCAAAAGGAGAGGCCCTGATAAGATGTGATTTCTAATATGTCATGAAATGGAGAAGAGTTAAGGTCAAATTAATGGATGTTAGTGGAATTACCAAGTAAAATTTCCATCTACTGGATTTTTACAGGGATATTTAATCATTAGACCCAGTATACTTACACAGAACTTGTATACATGGGGAAAGTCTTAAAAAGGCACTATGTGTTGTAGACATAGAAGTCCATGCTGGAGCTGAGTTAGGTTTTCTGATATCTCTGAATCTGACCTGTTATGGGAATAGGATCCATACAGACGTCAGGTGATGGAACTTGCACAATATGATACGGGACAGGGGCTCATTTAAATGGATATGCCATTTGATAGCTGCCTGGCTACTCACAGCTCTTCTGAGTGGCGGTCCCCTCATTTCAGGAACAAGGACAGTGAGACATCGGTCCTTTCAAAAAGCATTATGAAACCTGAAGGTGATTATTTTCACATGCTGTTTTCTCTTTGTTTTGTAATAGTAATTTTCTAACAGAAGTGGGCAGCAACTAAGATTCTGAGACAAACTCTTAGCATTGTACACATAGGTGGAAAACAAATCCTGTGTCCACAAGATGCACTTTTCCTTCTTAAACTACCAATTCAATAATCTTGAATGCCTTTCAGAGTCCTTTGTAGACTTAACTGGATAAAACTAAGGGATTTGGTTTTAAAACAAGCTATTTGGTTTCTCAAGCAAATACATAGGTCAATATTATTGAACATGAAAGTCTGATATTAAGCATAAAAATTCTTATTAGGAATCTGAACATCTGTTCTTTGTATTCTCATCTTCTTTAGGTTGTGGCTTTTTATCTTTGTGAAGGAGAGGCCAGTCCTTTCCCTGGATGGTTACTTATTTAGGTGCACTTATTTAGCTCTGAATCTATACTTGTTCCTTTGCTGCAGCAGAGCAATTGTAAACACAATCTCTCACATTTTGAGGTTCTGAGCACGGCTTGCCCTGTCACGCAGTTGGCTGCTGCAGTCCTGCTGATGGGGTTCCTTTCCTTCTGAGCCTGCTGCCTTCACCTCTCCACCCTTGCTGTCTCCACCAAGACAACAATGAGCCGCATGCTGGAGAGCAGGGAGAGGGGAAGAACACAGTCTGTGCTGCCTTCATTTCCTTGCCACTGGAAGCGTCACTTCTGCATAGCCTGTCTGTCTGCATCCATGAGAGAGTGAGACAGAGGTAAACCAGACACCAAGGCAGCAAAGCCATTGCTGTTTTCTGTTCCTGAAGAAGGATAGGGCCTGTGGGAATAGCTATGTTGTTGCCACTGCACTGTTGCAGACCAGGGATGAAGCCACAGTCACTGCAAAGAGGTCCAGAGCATCTTTCCCACTTAAAGCTGTAATTTTACCTCTCTCCCTTCTCTGCCAGCATAGGTGATTGAACGCCTTGCTTATGCCTCCAGCTGGCCCTGTTTATACCCCCAGTTATGACAAGGGACTTAAAAGTCCTTACCTTATTACAAATAAAAAAAGTATTAATAAATATCTATTAAGAATTGCAGGAATTAATGTTACTAATAATTAAATTGGCAACCCTATCTGCAGTGCAGCTGGCCAGGGTTAGCTTCACTTTGCTTCGGCAGCTGTGTCCACACTGTCTAGAGGTGACACTTAAGTTCCTGTTTGCCTCTCAGGCAGGCAGTGAGCCTGTAAACGTAACTCTTTGAAGCCAGGGCTCTTTGCATGGCTAAGCACGTCCAACATGCTCCAGTGCCACCAGGCACACGTGGGAGACAGGCTGCAAGCTATCTGTGGGGGCAGTGGAGCTCACTTGTAACTAAAGCCATTCCAAGAGCTGCTCTTTCAAGAGAGGTCCAGATGAAACCAGAGAGGCTGTTTACTCCATGCAAAATAAAGGTTCGAAAGCTCAGGCATCCTTTTTAATCTATAATGAGGGAGACTCTGTTCATCGTATCATGGACATTGCTCTATTTCAGGAAGTCTTAATGTGGGGCAGTTGTCCCCCCTCCCAGTGGGGGATCACAAACAGGTGTCAGGGTTTTATGGCCATCCGGACCTTCTCAGATTGCTGAACGGGTGGGGGAATCCCTTCCAGATCCTGACTCACTGAGAAGGGAATTCCAGGGGGTTCCTGGTGTGGAAAAGGCTGATAACCCAGCTTTGCTCTAATTATAGTATCACAAGGAGGCAGTAGTAGAGGTGCAGGCGACAGAAGCTGCTTACTGCCCCCCTCTTTCATCCAGGAAGCACTTTAACTTTCTTTGCATCCACTTTTAACTGCTCTGGAGTACTGAAAGCTCAAGAGCTCCTGGTACTTAAACCAAAAATCAAAGACAGAAAGACAGAGATGATTCGTTCATTTTCTTGTAGATCAACCAAAGTCCATCCTTCAAACTCCAGGATAAGCTTCTGCAGGATAAGACTCTGTGGTGAAACACAGGCTTTGAATTTCAAGCCCAAACTTCTCCCACCACATGCAAAGACTTTGCCATCACACTGATCCTTGTCATCACATCTGCTTGATCAAAGCATGCTTGGACGGAAAGTGGGAGTTGTGATTGCCAAGCAGAAAAAAATAGTAGCTGTATGCCTTATCCAAGCCTGACGCTGCTCCTGTGGCTGCACTCACAATAGGTGTTGCCTTTGCCTGCAGAGCCAGTATTTAACACCTTTGTTTATTAGAGCTCCAGATAACCTCCTCTGCAGGAGGTGCTACAGGAGTCTTCCCCAGCTTATTCAAACAAAGCCTCAGGCTTTCTGAAGAATGTGCACGAAACGCTGTCCAGGAAGTAATATCCCCACTGTCTTTACCTATTTGTCAAAACTTAATTTTGCTTAATGTTTTATTTTTTTAATTTAAATCACACAGCCTTTTCCACACTGCTTCTCCTCCACCCTGTGGTAGCTCTTTCCTGGACTGTAAGCATTTGCACTGGGCAAACGTATCAGTGGATTTAAAAAAATGAAACAGGTACTTTACATGTAATTAATTTAGTGATTTGCTCAGCTGCTGATTCACGTGCATAACCTCAATTAACATTAATGGGAGTTATGTAGGCATGTCAAGGGCAGAATAGACCCCTAATAATCTAACATGGAATGTTATTACATTACTGCTGTAATTATATCCCGCACACCCATCATTTCTACTTTGCTTCATGAACTGCCCTTCAAATGCAGTGGCTAGTCATCTATTATGCTGTGTGCATTAATGCTGAGGTTACAGGAACCATTATCATTTGTTCTTCATCGCCCTGCTGCCTGTCCACAAAGGATACGTGCACCTAAATAAGTAACCATCCAGTTAGTGTTTTGCAAAGCTACAAGTTTTTGAAGGTGATACCAGAAGCCAGAAACGTCCATGAAAACAACAAGTCTCAGCAGAACAACTTGCCATCTCTCCTTCAGCATTTAATTTTAATTTATTTCTAATTGGAATCTGAGCGAGCATGGTTAAGATACCTTTAGCCTCATGGTCAAAGAAAGTCAAGCATAGATGAATCATACCTCTCAAGAAGGCGCTGAAACAGTTTTGATGTTATGGAGTCTTTTTGGTCATTGTAAAACTCTTCTTTTGTGGGAGGGGAGAGAAGGGAACAGTCCCATCCTCATGCACCAATTGGATGTTAATGGAAACTAAAGAAATTGAGAAAAATGAACCCCATAAATAGCAATTTTCAGGTAATTGAGCCTAACACAGTTGACTCAGTCTGTCTCACCTTTTGTTCTGTCCGGTGAAATTGTTGCATATGGACAACCACTTTCCAGATTCGGCTGTGGGATATATTCTACCTTATGTGTGCACTACCACTCTCTGAACTGTCACATGCATTTCAGTACTTTTGTCTTGAGGCTCTCTCCTGCTGCTCTGCAGAAGGTAAGGCCTGATATTTCCGCGTATGTGGGCTGCTGTTCAAACCTGTGTGTTTGCAGCAGCACAGTATATCCCTGCAACTAATTGTCAGCTCCCTGTGGCCATCTTGCCATGACAATTATACCCGGTACCTTGGCTATTATACTGCTGGGGAATCACAGGTAGCTCTGCACCTTTAGAGGATCACACGGCTAAACCAAGTAGTTCAGATTAGCGTGGCAATTAAGGGATAGCGAAGAGCCGGGAATCCTTAATGCTGACTGACAACATGGCAGTAGTAGATGAAAAGGGAAAAAGAAAGCCACTGCGAAAACTGAAACATTGTGAAATGGCCACAGCCCCGGAGTTAAAGCACTTTTCATGCGATTGCCATCAGACAGGGAGGCAGCATGTTCTGGGCTGAAGGTACTGACTGATACCAGCATTCCCCAATGTCTTACAGAGGAATTTGATTTTACTACTTCTGTTTGTGTAGGCCCTAATGTTTGCTAAAATGTTTGCTAAAACAGAGCTCTGTTTCCAAGGTAACAGCTACCTAACTTTATTACTAAAACTGCGCTAATTCAGACAGGGATCTGAACAAACAGATTCATGTTAATTTCAAGCTCCATTAAAAACACAAGGAAAAGAAAATCAATGTTTGCCAAATGGAAAAAGAGAAAAAAATCAATAGAGAAATTTTATTTTCAGCCTTTTAAGTGGGGTTTTGTAAACAGCAGAGGTTAAAAAAGTAAAACTACGTGAGAGCAGGCCACAGCATCCTTGTAAGCTGTACTGTAAACAGGAGAACAAAAAGATTTAGTGATAATGTAGGAATAATAGCTAGGGCTGTAAAACCCTAATGCCTTGAGAAACAGAGGCACAGGAGCGGGATGACCTGTCTCAAGCCATGTGCTGTCAGGTCTCCAAACATCCCAGTGCCTCCAGGCTGTGACTGAGGAGCAGCGACCAGAAGGCTCAGAGCAGAGTAAAGGTGTGATTGCAGCACGTCCTGCACTACCCCAAGCAGCGTGGGCGACAGCAGCTGTGCCCATGCTACTGCCAGGGTGCTAACATTTGCTAGCAACCAACGCACAAACATGCCAGCGATCCTGGTTATGTGGTTTGATTCCTAAAATACGCTGAAGCCCATGCTGCCCCCGTTTGCCCCTTGCCAGCAGAAAGGCAGGTACGCTGCATGTGCTGAGAGCACAGGCTGCTGGTGGTGGTCACTTGGAGATCTGCGTCCATCTCCTCACCACTCTGATCCTCTGCACTGTCCTCCCCAGGTGTAAAATGTTGGGGGACACCAAGTTCTGGGTTTTCCAGTGCTGTTTGAGGCTAAAGGCTTGGGGAAGGCTGCGAGAGCTGTTGTGAAATCAGGCTTTTCCATGGTAATTCAGCCGTGGGCTCTTCATGCTTCACACGATGTTTATCAGATCCCCAAAGCCCTCCTGCCTTTCCTTTCCGGTGGAGATTGTTGTGGTATGTCCAAAGGTTCTGAAGCTGCTAGAAAATGATTTTCACAAGGAATAGCAAGGAATAACAATGACTTTTCCCCTTCACTGGGCCGTATCTTTTCCAATTTGCCACTGTTAATAAAAATATTCTCATTTCCAAAATTGGGATGGAGGAGAGAAAGGTAACAGAGAGAGAAAAATGCAGTAGTGTGTTCCCATAGACAAAATATTGTTTCACTGTTTAAAAGAGTGAAAATAAGCGACCCTAACCTTGGAGAGCCTCAAGTGCAGATAGTGACAGTTCCTGATAGAAGTCAGCTGTTCAAGAACCAAGTTATTTTATGATTTTCAACAGTGGGATGTCTCATACCTTTCTCTAAAACATTTGCTACTGACTGAAAAAAAATGAAATTAAATTTTAGATAGGTGTGTGAGTATAGATTTTACCTTTCTGGCTAGAAAGCAGCGAAGGTTATGCCACACGCTTGCCCTTGGGCAGAGCTCTGTGTGTGTATAACACACAGTCTAGCTCAATAGGCCTCTCCAAAAAGAGGAAGTAGGGAACAGAATGCATAGCTGGTGCTTGTACCTCTAGTACTTAGTTTTGAGTCTTTACCTTCTTGCACCTGTAAAGAAAAATCTGAGAAGACAAAAAGCAAAATGTCCAGTGCACATTTACATGGCTGTAGTACAGCCTGCGACAGGTCTCTTGGGGTTGTGGTTATAAGGCCTATCCTGTAATGAAACAGTGTAAATGAGACTAAACAATCAATGGCACAACGCAGTTGTTTATTTATGGTTATCTTCCTAAGGAGAACTAACGTGTGGAACCCCTGTTTAGCACAATAGAAGGTACAGCCAAAGAAAACCTGAGCGCGGCCGTCCTTTGGAAGAAGGGACTGATGGCAACAGAAGTCTCTGGCAACATTTGAGATGATTTTCTTCAGGACAGCTGGCTTCTCTACTCATTAGTTGTTTTGATAGCCACCGCCTATTAAAATGGCACGTGATACCCTTTTCTTCCCCTTCTCTTCCCCTTTAGCCACTGTGCTATATTACGTTGTTTGCCCCATATTCTAAATGCTATTTACTTTAAATCTGCTTTGATTCACTTACTTCACCTTGGCATCCCATCAGCTGGCAAACACGAGTAATGAAGTGAAGGGAACATAGTTAAGTTGATATCTTAAATGCACACAAATCCCACATGCTGTGGCAGCAACAAAATGAATAACAAACATACTGCATGAAAATCCTCTTAAGTTCCTTTTTTTTTTCGATTCCAGCCTTGCATACAACAGGAGGAACATCTTAAAAAATAATCCCATAATATTCCTGAACTAACAGCATTGGCATGAGGTAAAAGATGGTCTTCTTATGCTTCTCTGCATATCTCAGACAATCACAGCTGCTGCTGGTAAATTAATGGCTGCAAGGGGGTTGGGAGAGGGAGAAGGAGAAGAAAGGGAAATGGAAAGCCTCGTAGGTGGCCTTGTCTCCGCCAAAACTAAATATTTTCATTGGAGCTTTTTCCATTCAACAATTGGCAGCTTTATCCAGAGACCTTAAACAGACATAAAAATTCTTGCTGTTCTGCAACTGACTGCTAATGGGACACAGCACTGCCAGTTGGTGTACATGAATGAATATCTGTTTAATAATGGAATTATTTCCTCCTAAGATGCTTTTCTTCTTTCTTTTCTTTTAAATTCTTGCCTGCTGGGTCTGCCCACTTCCCTCTGCCCTAGAAATTAAACCTTGGCACTTTATGCAAGATTTATGCTAGAAACATTGGCTGGTATTTCATTGTCAGTCAGGGTGTGATTCTGCTGTGACATTTCCAGCTATATTTTTATGGCAGCTGCAATTATACCAACATCAAGCACAAAAACAAACATTTTTTTTTCCCCTGGCAGAGTTCATTTACATCAGTGAACCAGACTAAAAGGTGCACTACCCAAAGCGCTTTTGGCTGGTATTGCTTGCATTTGCCCTAGAGGGCTTCACTAGGATGGGCATAGCTGGGCTGCCAGCAGCTGAAATGGTGCATGCGTGTGTGTGCGTGCATGCGTGGAGAGTGGTGGAGTGCTGAGTGAATAACAAAAGGGGAAAAAAAAAAGAGTTCTAATATGCAATCTATTATTTTTGGATTTTTCCTTTTATTTTTATTTTTTTTTTAAAAAAAAGGTTTGGAGAAAAATTAGCATGGCATACTGACATGTACAGGTCCTTTCTGGGTGCTCTGGCTTGGGCTGCTTGTTGGCTTCAGCAGAGGTGGCAGAGGAAGTTGCTGACTTGTGCCTGTTCACCTCACCTCAGCCATGGCTTTTTGCTGTCAGAAGCAGACCATGGTAGAACAAGTCCCTCATTTACTCCTTAAAGCTACATTCTCCCCGTCTCGGAAGAGGCTCAGGAGTGGTGCTAGCAGTTCCAGACTGTCCGGCTGCAATGCCTTTTCCACTGGAAACCTCAATTCCCTGGGAACGTCCTCTGTCTCCCTCTTCCCTCCCTGGCCTGTAGCCTTTGTGCTGTTGCATGTTGATGCATTTCCATTCTGCAAAGTTCTCTGCCACTTGAATTTCTTTGGCCTTATATGTCATTTTCTCTTTAGCACTCGCTTTCAACATCTTCAGACCCAGGGGGAGAGAGGGGCGGGGGGAGACTGATGTAAATGAAGCCGCCAGTGTAAATCAGTATAGCTCCGCTGACTACAATGGAGCTGCACTGAATTACTGTAGCTGAGAACCTGCTTTGTAGTGTCTCCCTCTTCTGTGCGTTTTATATTGCCTATTGCAGAAAAAAAAATACACAGAAAAACTCTCCGCCAAACCTCCAGCTCTTTCTGTTTCGCTCTCCTAAGAGGTGCAGCTGTATGCTAATACTCTCCTTCTCTAGCGGGAAATATAAAGGGCTGCAGCATGCTTTCATAAACCAGGAAGCAGACTCCGATGCTAGCATACAAGGAGAGAGAAATGTACAACTTTTCCCCCCCTCTTCTCTGCCTTGCATCAATTTCACACTCTTTTAGTTCTCTTGACCTCCATGGGGTCCCCTCCTAATTTACATCACCATAAACAAAATCGGAATGATGCCCCCTGAAATATGCAGAAATGTTTTCAGCTTACACGATGTATTCCAGGGATTTGCACAGGCACCTCTCCACCTGGTGAGTTTCTTACCTTATACACCTTCTCCTGTGCTTCTGCCACTCTTGCTGGCATATTTTATTGGGACGCGTAAGAGAGATACAAACAGCGATGCAATCACATGGCCTGCTGTTTTGGAAGAAGCTGAGGGACTCCATTCCTAACCTCTTTTCTTTTTAACAAGCAGTTGGAAGTTGTGTGGTCATAGCTGGAGCAAGAGCCAAGCCCTTGACTGTGCCCATACCCTGAAGGTGGGTTTGGAGTTGCTGTTCTGCTGATTAATTTCAGGCCATGGGTGGACTGGAAGCACTTTGCTTCTCCCTGTGCCTTGGTGCATGTCCAAGGTGTGCCATTAATCAGCCCGACTATATGGGCTGTTCCATCTTATTGCTTAATTAAGACTCGTCAGTAACTTACTTGAGATTAATACCTATTTATATGGAGTTTCATCTATTTGGGGGATGAGTTATTGAACTGCATTATGTGAAGTAAATCAATAAAATATTACTGGAAATGAGAATGACTCTGCCTTGCACTTCAGTCCTTTCACCAGCTCACAGAGAAAACTCACTTAAGGGAGGCGTTCACGTTTACCTTCAGATTCCAATTTTCCAGCTAGACGTGATGTCTATTAATATCCCCGATCACCTTGCTCTCATTACCTGAAGTGGATTGTAGAGCCAAGACCCCAGGGAGTGCTACTAAGAGTAAGAGGTGCTTTCAGTCATTTACAGGGTAGTGGCCCTATTATGATATGACCCAAAGCCCCATCTTTCCTGGGGTTACAAAAGCCAACACCCTCAAACAGCATGGCTTTTTATCACCATATATCCATGCTATTTGTGAGGAACAACAGAGAGGCCACCAGTGGGTGATGTCCAGAATATGCAGCATACTTGCAGGGGTTTGTTAAGCTCATGCAACCTGTTCACCGAGTGCAAATAATTTCCACTGAATGTCATGTCTTAGTTCTCTTCCAGTGCTGAGGAAGACGTTTCCCTGGCCACATCACCAGCCTGCGCTGACTTCCCTTGAAAGGGGCTCTTTGAGCACTACACCTCTGTCACCAGCGGCACGCTGCCAGGAAAGCTCCAGGTAGTCCTGAGAAACAGAGCTGGCCTTTCTGTGCTTTCTTATGTACCTTCCCTTCCTCTCCTGAGCTTGACCTTCTGGGAGAGACCTGGCATATGCCCTTTCACTACAAAGACACAGAGTTTTACCTTGGCAGATGGATAGTTACTTTCCACTCCTGGTTTTACTGCTCTTCACCCTGCCCTATCCCAAATGAGAAATGCAGAGGCTGTGTTCGGTTCTCCACTTCTGTGAAAAAAAATATCACTTCTGATACTATTTGATTAACAATCTGCCACAGAAGAGGGTTTCCAAAAAATTGAGATTCATTTTCTTTGTAACAATCTTTCTTATCCCTGCAATAATCTTTTCTGCCATGTGGCCAGAGTCAGACTACAGAGATGTGATGGGGTCTGACATTCACAGACTCAAGTGGCTGCTGTAGCAAGTGCTAGCAGAGGGGAAAATGCTGATGTTGAGTGAGGGATGGACTTAAGTTCAAAGGTGCTCAGTGAGGTGGCAAAGTTCATCTCTAGCTTGGAGCTTCTGTTGCTTTGAAAAAAACATCACCTTCTGAAGTTTTGGCAAAAGAAGAGGGCTTTTTCTCTTACTTGTTTGCAACTCAGAAAGGTCTTTTGCCTAGACCCTAAAGCAAGGACAACCCTCACCTCTGCTATCAGCTTCTCACCCTGCCCCTCTTTCCTTTTGCTGCTTCTTTTAGCTTCACTGTTGTCACTAAAAAGCCTCGTGACGGGTTCATGCAATTAAGAAATGAGACGCTCTCTCCACAGAAGGTGCTGTTTAAAGAAGGGGTTAATGTGCTCTTCTGGCCTCAGATGAACCCAGCTGCAGAGCACCCGCATGCCCCAGCTGTCCTCTTCCACCCTGCTGAACATTATCCCCGCTTCGGATCTGCCAGCATAACTGCAGGTTGGAGGTGCTCCCTAACCCAATTCTGTCACAGTAATCTGGGTCAGCCTCAACACTTCCAGTAGTAAGTTTATTTTTGTAGCTCTCTTCACTTCAACAGTTGGGTTAGAGAACCCTTTCATGTGCAATTACGCTGACAAAATTGAGAGGGATGCGAGCTCCAGAGGGAGCCGAGCAGAGCGCCATAGGGGTGCCAGTGGCTGGGACAGCAGGCTGACCATTCCCTAAGGGACACAGTGAACAAACCTGGGGAGGGATAGCACTGATTAAGATGCTTTCAGCATCTTGAGACTTCTACCCTTTCTCAGTAACAAGAGTAGGTGGGAAATATGCAAACAGAGAACTTCATTTCTAAGCCCATGATATGCCTGCATGTTGACAAAGGATAGGTTCCTTAGCTAAACCATTTCCACCTTGGCATGACCCTTCTTTTCTAGCTGAAGTTAGTGATTTGGGCATCAGCCTTGCAATGAACCTTGTAGGGTGCAGGTATCGAGCTACAAAAGATTTCCTAAAGGGGCCTTGTTATTTCTCAGGTATGCCTTCGTGTTGGCTGAAACACGTAGGCATCAAACTAGTGCAACAGCTGATGAGCCCAACCTGTATGGAAACAGCACAGCAGCAGGTGGATTTGCTGAGGACCATAATCATTTGTGAATGCCAGGATTTTTGGTTTAATATCAGATAGGAACAAACTACAAAGCTTGGAGCTGAACGTCCCTGAAGTTTAGTAGAGGAGTAGAGAGGAGTTGTACATATCACAGGTTTTGGTTCATGTCCTCTTTTGATATTTAACTGTTGGCAAAAGGCACTAGTGAGGTGCAGAAAGAAAAGAAGTGACTGTAAATCATTTGGACACTTTGTTATATTATTAGCTTCTTAATATTTTCCTAGCTGCTCTTCTTCTAATCCTACCCTCCTCTACTTCTTTCCTTCATTTCACTGAGATTATTGTATATGCTGGAGCTGTTTCTCTGCAAAAAAGAAAGCTACAAAATCTTTAGACGTTTGCCCCTGGAAAAGAAGTATGCTGTAAGTAATATACAGGAGTAAAAGCCTCATGAGGATCCGAGTCCAAGCAGATGTCACTCTAGCTTGGAACTGAATATAATACCTCTAATACCACTGAAAACAAACCCACCCTGCCAGTACCAGCCTCTGTCACCTCTTCAATATCTGCTCATTGGAGCAGGCTTGGCAATTCAAGGAAAGTTGTCCTTTGCCCCATGAGAAACTGGCATACAGGAGAGCACAGGCTGCCAACTCAGTGTCAGACTGCTACGACACTGGAGTCACTAACCATTTTACACACACTTGGAAGCAGCTTTTACACAGCCTCCACCTCCTCAGGGTTTTCGACCTCTCTCTTCAGCCTCTTCCTTTATTAAACGTAATGAAAATGTCAAGGCTGCTCTTAGACGCACTCGCCTGGGCACATTCACCTCCCCAGTGAAAACAGGTTTGTGACTGTGGGTGCAATACGCGCTTATTGAACTATTTCAAGAGATACCCGTGGTCGATTTTCCAGTACAGCCTTAACTAACTCCACATAGTGGTGGAAATGAAACAGCCGCTGTAAATAAATAGATGTTTTGTGCCTGTGGTTTAGGTCACTTAAGCTGTCTTTTACAGCTGAAGAAGAGAGCTAGGAACAGATTGCCACGGAGAGTCCAACGAGCTGCTTGCACCAGGGTACACTCCAGTTCCGGGGTAAGAATTGCCGCAGAGGACTGTGCTGGAATAGCTGTATGTGTTCAGATTCACACTTTCGGTTATAGCAGTGTAATTTCCCTGCAGAGCCAAGCTTTTCAATATTAAAGTGAATGTATTCCCATAATTATGTCTGTATTTACTATGGGCACACACATGTATTTATACCCTATGAGGTGGTCATATATCCATGTGGTAATCTGCCAAAGCAGGTGCTAAATTGTACTTAATCTGGCTTTCACCTTTGATCACCTCAGTCTTTGGCCTTGGCTACTTAAGAAGCCTTTTCACTGAGAACTGCTTCTCTGGTTGCAAATTCCCCTGGCACTGCTTACCTGGAAATCTTGACTCTAATTAGAACAAATTTATCCATTTGTAAATGCGAACATATATCTGAGATGTCATACCTCAGCTAATTTACTTTAAGCTTCTCCACATTGACCAACAGCAAAAAATTCATTTTCAAATACAAAATGCTGCTTCCACTCAAAAATCAACCAGCCAATCAATCAATTAGCCTGCTGGCGGGTTTTGCTCTATGGACAGTATTCAGTCCCCAAAACAGTGACAGCTCTAAGAAACAAAAACCAATATCTATCATTATGAATGCTTGAAAGGAAGGCTTTCTGCTGCTGGTAGGCTGAGAAATCCTCCTTTACAGAGGAATACATCAAGTGTTTCTAGCCATGGAAATACAAGACTTTGGAACCACGACATTGCCTGACAGAACTGCTGTTTTAGGGAGTTGCTTAGACATTTTAAAATGAACCATTTATATTTATTTTCCCTCCAAGGTCTCTGCTAAGGCAAATTAGTGGTATAGGTAGAGGGATTAAGAACATAGACTTTATTAAAGTCTCAGAGTTAGGGTTTGTGTCTGTAAATCCTTTGGCATAAACAAGAGGCAGTGGTGTGGCACAGGAAAAATCCAAGTGTCAGTCATGCCAGGGTGACTAATATAACTCACTTGTGGCCTCATTAATCTTAAGTGGAGCAGGCATCCCAAATTCATGTCAATAACAGCTTTATGCCACCCCAGCAAATAAGGAATCCTCTATAGATATCCTTAGGTAGAGTGAAAAACCCTAGCCCTTTACCGGAGTAAAGCAAAAGAGCTCTGCTGAGGGCTGTCAAGCAATGCCCATTTTTGTTAGCTGAGCATCTGACCCACACATTTGCTATTCATTATTACTATGTTATTTTCTGGGAGTCAGCAGAGTTCTTCTTGCCACTCTGAGCAAAGTGTTTGCTTTGTAATCTCACCAGACTGGGGATGTCTTCAAATACTCATTGGGAACTGTATATAAAATGCAGGCTCTGCCCCAACAGTAGGAAAAAACTGAAGATTTTTTTATTTTTTTTTACCCCAAGTGAAACTTTTACTGTCTTTGGCTAATGGTGATCCCTAAATAGGGGATCACACAAGTGATCCTAACATGCATGTTTACCACTTGAGTGGTTAGATTACAAAAGGGTGGTAATTAAAAGAGAAAATAAGAAAAGAGGCCTGGACTTCTTTAAAAGGTCTTTGTTTCCCTTTCTTCCGAGTTCTGTGTGTGGTAAATTGTGCTGCACTGTCTTTATCTCCACAGCTCCGTAACAGTATGAATTTGGGATGAAGAAGAAACATTGCTGTCAACCTGCTCGTTAGGGGGCAGTGCTGGTTAGGAGCCGCCCTGCCTGCTGCCCAAGACCTGCATGGTACACTTGAAGAGCAGACTGCCTTTTCAATTCACCTGCAATGTGTAAGGGACAGCAAGTCAGCAGGTTGTGTCCTAGGATGTGCCACCAAGATGCCTGCTGGAGCAGTCATGCATGCACAGATGTGATTTGAAAGAGCTGCCACTTCCCTTTGTGTGTGCATACCTCTGTCTTCAAGTAGAAGCCAAGCAATAAAAAAATGGAATAAAAAAAAGGAAAGCAGAAAATGTCAGGAGATTTCTAGGTCTGGCCCTTCATTGAATTTAAAAGCATGGTGAAATATTCATTATTTGTGGACAGTAATTGTAAGGTATTCTTGAACACCCTTGAAAATGGGCTGACCCTGGTTCTGCCAGGACAGCATCCCTGCTGGCGCTGCCTGCAGGTCCCATGTCCCCTAGGTGCTGCTGGCAAACACCATTCCTCTGCCAGCACAGGAGCTGTAATGGCTCATGTGGAGCTGCACTGAGTCCTCTGGAGCCAGGCCAACTCATACCAAGTGTTTCATACCATTCATGTAACTTGAAGATCTAAGGCTTCATTTCTAATGAACCCTCTGCATGAAAGGCAGCATATCAATGGTGGTGGTTGTTCTTTCAGCTCTTATGGCTAGAGCACCTCTGTTAGATGGCTTTGACACTGGGAAATGTGCTCATGCTCACTTTCTGTGAAGCAGAGGAATGATGAATTCCTGCTCTTTCACCCCAAACCAACCGTATGCTGTTGCTTGCAGCCAGAGTAGAGCTGGGAGGCAGTGGTGGGGGTGATGGGCACCAGAAGAGATGCAGCGTGGTTGTAAGCCATGAATTTGTTCCTTGCTCCTGACCTCCCTCACTCTTGCACACCTCACTGAGGGACATCTCTGAAGAAGGAGGCAGACCTCATCAGTTTTGAGGTTGTTTTGTTCCTGTGCTGGAGCAGGGAGGCTCCCTCCTACACCTCAGCCTAAGTAACATGCAGAAGGGGACAGGGTTGTCACCTCTCTCTGTGAGAGGTGACAGCTTTTCCCTATGCCTCCTCAGCAGTGACTGCATGGGGAGAGATGGGCAGAAAGAGAAGCACAGGACAGGGTCCTCTGCTTTGGGCTGTACTCTGAATTATCATTGAGGCTGATTGCTGGAGCTGGAGCAGAGGGCCAGCCACCAAACTCATCCCTGCCAGCCATCAGGACAGGCTGAAAATCCACGATGAAGGTCAGTGTGTGGTCACCGGCACTTCCCAGGCTGAGGGCTGACACCGAGGTAATTGGCAGATCTCATCACGCTGGTCAAAGGGAGCTCTCCTGCGAGGCAATTATTGCCTGGGGGGAAAGGGAAAAAACCTGGAGGCAGGGAATTAGAGTAAGCGCTGATGAGTTGGCAGATGCTGCTGGATCAATGGCGGCATCGTGGCAGGGAGAGCAGCAACAGCCCTCTCGGAGCCATCAGTCACTGTTGTCTTGGGTAAACGCCAGCAAGCGGAGAGAGAGGAGAAACAGGGGAGGGGGCCTGGGCCTGCTGGGCCACGTTTAATTACTTCAGGTCACATTAGAGAGAGACCTGCCCACTGTGACTGATCAGTCCCGCTCAGAGGGCTGCGCGCACTGGGGGTAGCATCAGGACTTATGCTCGCGTGGCCCCTTTTATCCAGAAAAAAAAAAAAAAAAAAAAAAAAGGAAAAAACAACGTCTCAAAGCACTGCAACAGCCAGCTGACAGGCAGCAGCATATTGCGCCCACCCGTGAGCCCCTGCGCCATGCTGGCTCCCCCGGGCCGTAGCAGTGAGGGGCATGTGTCTGACAGCGGCCGCCGAGGCCCAGAGCAGCAGGCCCGAGGCAGGATGTCTGCCTCATGGCATGGCGTGGGTTGTTCGCTGCTGCCACCACCGACACTGCCCTGGGGGGGCCACGCTGTTACCCCCTGCTCTTCCCTCTTCAAAGGCATCAGCAGGGCCTGCGGCAGCATGGGGCCATTGCCTTCACTGGGAGCTACGTTGACACGCGGGTAGCGAGGTCTGGGTGTTGGCTGTGTGAGCCCACCAGGCCCTCCAGAGCCTAGCACTGGGCTCAGAGGGACGTGCCCTGAGGAAAAGATGCCCTGTGTTGCTCTGCCGTAGATTTCACAGCACTAGCTGCTCTGGTACAAGCACCATTTAATGTTTCTAGAAGGCTCTGAGGGAGTGTGACTCCTCTTACTTTCTCCTCAGCAATCATCCTGGTTTCAAGATCTGTCCCTGCCTCTGCGCTCCTCCTTCAGCAGAGCCGATCTGATTGCTGGTGGCGCTGCGCTTTTGGCTGTATTAACGAGCTGATCCAGGTTTAATTAGCAAAAGCAGGCAGGGTTGGTATGACAGTGCAAACAGTTCTGCCAGAGATGACGCAGGGATGCAAAAGAGCAGGGAGAAGAGGGGCAAAACTATTTAAAGTGAAATTTGCTACCATAGTGTTGAATTACAGTCAGAATAAAAATTAAACTGCTCATCAGTTAAGCCAAGACATGCTAGGAGGATTAGACATTGTTTCTGTTTCAACCCCAAAGCTGGTATAGTCCAGCAAAGCCAACTGGGGACTCCTGTAGTACAGAAGCGCTCATTACAAAACTGAGTGGCTGCTTTCTTGAGCAGGTTTAATCCAGGGTGGTTCAGCCGATGGCAGAAGATTTGGCACAGGCACTGCCGAGCTGTCTAGGACCTGGGATGCCTGGGCACGTGCTACAAGGATGCCTGGGCTGGGGGTTCCCACTTGCCCCATATGACTTGGTGATTTTCTTCCCTCTGTCCAAATTTTTCCAGGTGGCTGGCTCCAGCTAACAGCTTCAGGCAGAGTGGTTTCAGGAGCATGCAGCCTATTTCTGAAACATAACAGTGTCTTTCTGTGCTACTCTGTCATTTAGGGGGACAGCCTTTCTGTTATCAACATGCTCCCTCCCCCTTCCCCCAACCACCTTTTAACTCAAGCAAGGTTAACGCACAGCATTCTTATTCTTAGCCTGTCAGGTTAGTACAAACAGAAAAATGGAAAAAGGAGAAATTTTAATGCCATTCCGGAATTTCTGTGCAACTTCAGAATGGTGATTGCAAAGACAGAACTGACCAAATACAATAAAAAGGTTATTCACAGATACTCATTGCTATTCCAAATAATGAGTCTACTTCATCAACAAGTCATACTTCATTTACTTATTTGTCTGCTATTTGATTATCGACCTGAAGGGACTTTTCTCTCACAAATATTAGGGGAATGGCTGCTCTTTGCACAAATGCCCCTGTTCACCTGCAAGCAGAAGTATT
Source organism: Oxyura jamaicensis (assembly GCF_011077185.1). NCBI lineage: Eukaryota > Metazoa > Chordata > Aves > Anseriformes > Anatidae > Oxyura > Oxyura jamaicensis. Next base: position 46,519,883 of record NC_048894.1, read on the forward strand.
TGAGAGGAAAGAAGAAAGCCATGTTCCTCATTGTTTGCCAACTGCTCTTCATCCATGATTGCTATCACTGCTATTGCTAGTCAGGGTCTGCAAGGCATCATGCAGCCATGCAATGGTTCGCTGTGAAGATCTCGCCATCTTTTACAGGTTCTAGCATCTGACCAGGGAAGAGGCTTGGTGTTGTTTGGTGGGAATAATACTCTGTAGGGGAAGAAGAGGATTTACAAGCAATCACAGATACAAGATTAAAATCAAATATCTAAGTCACAATCATGAAACAAACAAACAAACAAAAACTTAAAAATTAGGAATGAATGGAACACTAGGGGTAAATTGGCATATGGATGATTGCTGATCCCAAAAGGTGTGGAGGAGTAGGGGTAACGTATACTGAAGGAGAAGGTTAGTGGATGGGAGGACACTTAAAAAGTGATTGGAGACCTACAAGTATTTTTTACTTGTGGGCTGAAGATTCACATAGGTACTGAAATCTGCAGGAAGGTCAGTGGTTGCTGTCCCAGTTTCAGGCCTTTTGTCTTTGTGCTCTGTGCTCACAGAGAAGTTGTTTATTTAGTTAGTTAGTTAGTTAGTTAGTTAGGTTTGTTTTTTTTTTTTTTTTGGAGAGCCAGATTATTTTGCAAGCTATTTAAAGCAAACAAAGAAACAAACAATTATTTTTTTTGCTAAGCACTTAGTGTCTTACATGGGCCCAAAGGCACTTTTTAATGACAAATATTTCCTAAGGCTTCTGTTCACACTTGGACACAGCAACTGCATGCAGAAGCCACATTATGCACACATTGGACCAAGCATAACAGCACCTGCTGCTGCTCCTGCTGCTATTAAAGAGAGAACAACTAATCTCTTTAATTATTGGAGAAGAATTAAGGCTTTGATTTTTCTTATTTCAGGAACATAGGTATTTCCCTCCTGCAGGCTGGGGAAGAGATGCTCTTTGCTGTCCTGTTCAGCTGCAAAAGGGGTTTAAACCATTTGGTGTGTGGCCAGTGGCACCTGAAGGAAGAGCAGAGTTATACAGACACCCACCCCTCCATCATCGATGCGGGAGCTGGCCTGTGTGGGTTTTATCCCACTGCAGAGGGGGGCAGGCTGAGGGCAGGGTTAGGGGAGCAAGGCGAATGCTAATGGCAGGGGGATTGTCTGGGCACTGCTGGAACCCGCTCGTCTGCAGGCGTGCTGCATGTTCCTGGCATGCCGGGGAGCCACAGGACAGCCAGCACATCAGCCAGCTCCAGCAAGGAGACAGGCTTGTTATCAAGCAAGCACATCTGCTGCTTTAGCCCCGGAGGAAGATGATGTGAATCAGGAGTAGAAAACAACTGTGGGGCAGTCATCTTCTTGATGAGGGTTTGGTGATGCATTATTAGGAGGACCTTGCTGACTACATGCTGCACAGGCACCCTCTAAGGGGCAAAGGGAGTCAGAGGAGGAGGACTAGGGAGGGTCTGTTGCCAGGCCCCCAGTTAAAGCTAGACTGGCTGAGCCCTGTGGTCCTCTCTCAAACTCTACCAACATTTGGTGATCCTCCTTTTCTAACCTCCCCTCCCAGATCCCCTTTTTTCCACTTCCAGACCTTGACTCCTTGTCAATGTTAAAGCAAGAGGAATGCAGACATGGAAAAGAGCAAAAAAAGATCCTTTCCATCCTTTTGGCTCCCTGCTGCCTTCCTCTCCCTCCCTCCCTTCCCACAAAGGAGCTGTAAGGCTTCCTCTGCACCATAAAAAGGACCTGCTGAGGGCTCTAGGATGGAAAGGGTTAATCTCAGGCGAGCGCTAGCTCCAACACAGTTAATCCATATAAAGCTCATGGATTTCTCTGCAGTGATCTTTGTGGTTGTCATTTGCATTTTTTTCCTTTTGTGAAATCTTTTCTTCTTCCCTTTTACACTCGTATGCATGCAGAAATTAGCATATTGTACCGAGAGTGGGAGATGTAAGAAGCCGACCCCCTGCTGTTCAGCGGATTGTGCAATCTGCAGGCGGCATCAATTTTTCAGCAGTTTTCTCATTTCTCATTACAGTCAGGGCACCGCACAGCTCCCGATTCAACACAATCCCTAGTGGTCCTACAGACAAGCATATGGGCTGTCGAATATCTGTACCGATACTTTCATAGCATTAATATCCTTGTTTATGCTTCCGCTGTAATTAATCCTGGTATTAATATAGTTTTGGCTTAGCTTTACTAATTATGCATGGGATAGCAGGATAATTATGTCAGCACGCTCTGGTGCAGATACTTGACAGCAGTTTCCTAACCTTAGAGAGGCGCATTAACACTTTGGCCGATCCTGCCTTGGAAACAAGGAAGGCGAAGAGAGGAGGAGGAGGGCGGATATGGCAAATCAATGTCTGATACCTATAAATAGTGCTTTTAAAATAAGGAAATTTCACAAGCACAATAAAGTTGTCCTCGGGTATCAAACTCTGTGGTTGTCATAGTGATGTGTGCATTATTAAGAGGGTGTTGTTCGCTCCGGCATCTAATCTCATAATGAGGACGGCTCATTATCGGCCTGACGAGGGTCCCTGTCCCCCTGACCACATTGTAGCTTCATGGGTGCCTGGGGCAGAGGGGAGCTTCTCCCATGCTCCGTTCCTCTCCTCCATCCCACCCCACCCCATGCAGCCTCGGCAAGCTCTCTGTGCTGTGTACCCCCATGCAGTGCTGATCTTCCTCTGGTTTTGACTTGAATGGGTGTGAAAAATCGCACTCTGGCCACTTTAGTCTCTTTGGCTCTCCTTGGCCCTCATGTTCATTAACATTGCAGATTGGGGAGTTTAAAACAAGCCCTTGGTTTGCTTTTATTTCTGCACCTGTTTCTCCTGCCTGCCCATTCCCAGCAAATACCCTTCGCAGGGTCAATGATACCCTTCTGCATCAGGCACCGGGCTTAATGGAACTTCCTTTGCTTATCATTAGCCACTTTGCATTTTTACAGAGCGCCATTAGCTGGGATGCAGGCTCGCTTTTAATTCCCTTCTGAGGTTTGTACACAGCGGTGCCTTCCCTCCCCCAGCCCCCAAACAATCCAATTATCACAGTTTGTCACACAGGCGCTGGTGACCCACACACCACCTGCTCCGCTCCTGGGACTGATCCTTCAGGGTGGCAGTGAGGCACGGCAGTCACACTTCTGCCTCAGCAGGACCCTTTAAATGCCTTTTAAAATGATATATATATATATATATAATATTTATTTATTTATTCCTGGCAAAACCAAAACCAGAACCTGAAATCGGCTGTGAAATTGCATTGTTTGAAGGATTGGCATTTGAAAATGGCTTGAAAGGATTTCATTTGTCCCTCTCTTTCTCTCTTTATTATTATTATTATTTTTCTTCAGAAATAGATCCCTGTCTAGACAGGCAACCTGTGCATTGTTCGAGCCAAGTTAGGATTGAAATGACCCCGGCAATATGAGGATCTGATCAGCTGGAAAGTCTGAAAGTGGGAGTTAATGGGAGTACTGCTGTTAGCCTCCTGCACAGGTATGTGTGAAAGTTTGAGATCAGAATTAAGGCTGTGATTAAATGTCATAATCTTCAATTAGATTTATCACATGCTGATGTTTTTTCCTGAAATGGGTCCCAAATCTTGTGCAAGGGCATGAGTAGAAATGCTCCCCATGACTTCAGCTCGCTTTTGGAGCAGCCCCTTTGAGCTGTGCCATTAACATTCCCCACTCCCCAGGCCAGGATTTCCTGGGCTCAACCTCCCCTGCCCGACTTCAACCCTTTCCCTACAGCTTTGGACTGTCGGCAGCCCCAGGGCACCTGGCTCCTGTGATCCCAGTGGCTAGTCCCTCGTCCTACAGCATGCTACCTCTGGTGCTGCTCCCAAGCATCTTTCTTGAAGTTGAAGGGCCACTTGCTCAAACACAGAACCAGGGCCTCATTACAGGCCTCCATGCCCTCAGGCAGAGATCGCAATGAGAAACGATAGTGTCCTGCTCTCTTGTTGGCCCCCAGCCCTGAACTTGCCTTCCCCAGCAGCGTGGTTTCAGTGGGGCTGGCGGCTGGCTCTGGCAGCCTTGGGGGAGGCGAGATAGGCTGAGCTTGGATTTCAGCGCGCAGAGGTAGGTCCTGAGCCAAGCTTTTACATTTTGAGGAAAATATGTCACCACCAAGGCATGCGGGCTGTGCTGCCTCGCTGGGTAGAGATAAAAGAAAACGCTGACTTGGAGTGACAAACAACCTCTTTCTGGTTTGCAGCAGCATTTAGGAAAAGCAAGGTGCCAGATAGGACTAGGTGGGAGGAACACACAGGCCCTGTGCCTTTGAGAGACCTCGTGGACCCATTTCCATGAGGACTGGTGGCTACTTGACAAATGTCACCAGAAGGGCAGAGCCTGCAGTGAACAGCGAGCACATAGTGTCACAAACACCACACACAGGGCTGCAGATGAGGTGCCATGCACAGTGAGGGCTGCTGACTCCATGCCTGGGGTAACCCGCCTGCAGGGAGCAGAGGGTTAGCTGTGGTTTGCCCAAATGCGAGGTAGTCCTAAACTGCCCACTAAATTTTACCAAGACATCTCTTATAAAAACATCTGTATGTACACAGCATGCACAGGGGCTTCTCCACTGCCTCCTTTTTTTTTTTTTTTTTTTTCCTTTTGCCATTGTATTGCCACTGAAGTTAGTAGGGTTAGTAACAGTTCCACTCTTCCTCTCTTCATCACACCAAAATCAAAGGGAATTTTGCACTTGACTAAAGCAAGGAGCTGGAAGCGGCCCTCAAGTTACGGCCTGGCAGTCCTGGATTCCTCCATCGGTCCACAAGAGGAATCCTTCTGCCCTGAAGCAGTCATCTCCAAGGAAAAACTCAGTGTTTTGTGTTTTTAGACTCAAATGGATAGACCGTGGAATGGTATGAACCTTTGAGCTTTCCACTGAATCCCCAAACCACGTTGTTCCCAAGTCTTCAGATCCAGATTTTCTCTAAGTTACAAGGTGTATAAATGCTGGACGTTCCTCTCAGTTCTGTATCTTTTGAAGGCTGAGAGCCAGTGGCAGGGAGCAAAATAAGAGAAATGTTTTAAATATGTGTGACGAGTAAATGGATTGACATTTTGTCTTGTGTTTCAAAAGGCTTTTTCTACTGGGAAATTAGGCTCTACTCATAGCGTTGTGATAATCCGCTTATAGCCCAGTTCATCAATATCTTAAGTACCCACATGCTTTTCCTCCACAACAAAGTAACTTTGTCATTTACATGCTGGTTGCCAACCATCTCAAGAAAATTGCCTAGCAGAATATGGGTGGGTTTTAGCCAGATGCGTATCCTTGAATTTCATGGACTAAATCGTACTATCAGAAATTATATTGTCCACTCACCAGGAGCTTGTTGGACCCCTCAGAGCACAACTGTGTTGCTCTCTGCCATCAAGACCTTGCAGACTGACATGGATGCAGTAGGGAAAGGGAATAGAATAGCTCACTGACTACAGGAACAGCTCATGGAGCTACAGCCACCCATTGCTGGGGCAGCCGTAAGTGTAACTGGTTTTGGCAAAGTTTTGGATAGAAATGGGGAGGATGGATCTGCTGCTAACTAAAATACAGCCTGAGACCCGGAGAGTGCCTGGTCTGCTGGCAGGCAGAAGCTAAGAGGGTGCATTAGGGAAAGATTTCTGCATACACAACCTGCTTCTGTGCTTTGCAAACATTTGTTTCTGGCCACTGTGAGAGGCTGCTGGGCTAGAGAAACCCTTGGCTTGATGCAGTGGGGCCTTTCTTAATTCAGTTCACTGTGGACTGTTGCATGTAGGTAGCAGCACTGCAGACTCCTGGGCAGAGGTCAAGGGCCTTGCTCTCCATCCCCATGAGTCAAGATGAAAATTAATTTTAGCCGCTACAGGGGCAGAATTACTAATGCAGAATGCCACCAAGAGCTTGCTCTGTTACTCTAGAATTCTGAAAAGGGATTCCTAGGAAACCAGTGTAGGTATTAGCTTGTTTTCCTGGATTATTACAAGGGAGATACAGAGGAACAGAGATGTTAACGGAGCAAGGGATTTTTTTTAGTGCATGAGCTCTGGAACTGTAACTCATGACATATAGTTTAATTCAATGCAGTTTTACGTCATCTGCTGCACGTGTATTCACCATACATAAACAACTGACTGCAGTTACACTTAGTCATGCCATTGGAATTCAGAATCCTATCTCCTCCCTGAGTTTGTGAAAGAAGCTGTTTAAACTCAAGACGTCAAATTAGCAAACAAATTATTCATACATGCTATTTTAGGCATGTGCTTTAACACAGGCCCAGTCTTCTAAGCATACCTCAAGCTGAGCAGGTAAGGGAGTGCTTTGCTCAGCCAGACCAGAGTGAGATTTCCACACACTCTTAGAAATCAAACAGCTGGAGTCATTTTAGTATTTCCAAGGCTGTAATGTCTTTGTAAGGAGTCCAGGCTCTGATAAAGTGCTGGTTAATGAAGTCACTTTGGAGGAGGATAATTCCAGTTCTGTGGCAGCTTCTGAGTTTTGACGTTTATTTTCATTCTTCCCATTCAACACAGTGAGGGTGGTGGGTGGGGACACGCCCAGCTGGAAAGCACTACGATAGCTGGGTTAGTGGCTCCTGGCCCGAGGTTTGGACAGTCCTGGGTTTTCCCCTTCCACGGGCATAGGTGAAGGTAAGTGGTACTGCTCCACAAGTGATTTGAGCAATACAGAATTTACCTGCTTTTCATGTGCACCGAATAGGTGTGCTCACCCACTTTTTTTTTTTATTTATTTTATTTTATTTTATTTTATTTTATTTTATTTTATTTTATTTTATTTTATTTTATTATTTTATTTTATTCACTGCAGCATGACAGTCTTTGTTGCACACCAGGAGCTATCTAGACCATGACAGCACCTTGGTATTTTCTCTCTCATGAAACTTTTCTCATGGAAGGTAATTTGCCTGAAAACGTTTTGCTTTCAGAAAAGCAGAGAAGTCACCAAAAATCTCCCTTTGGCAATTTCTGCCCTTTGCATCCTCACCCTTTCCTGGCGGCGTCTGTAAGGGCAGTGAAGGTCTGGGTAGCACTTCCTCCCATGGTGCACATGGCACAGAAAGCTCTCTGTGATGAGGTCCCACTCCTGCATAGCCCTGAGCGTGCTGGGCTGTGCTGAGAGATCTGGTCTTTCTCTGCAAGAAGTCAGGACAGAAGAAGCAGGTTCTCTGATGAATTGCATGCCAAAGGAGATCCACATTCTGCCAGTTGCGTGATTATGTGCTGGGACATGTTTTTTTAATGTTTTTAAACAGACATTTTGACAGGACTGAATTTTGCTCAGGGCTATCTATGTGCTGCTCCTACTGAAGTTTCTTGGCCAAATGTGCCCCTTGTTTGAGAAGACACAACTCTACTGAGGTGTGATGGAGCCAAGTTTGATACTGAGGTGCAGCTGAAGAAAAATATTCCATGCTATCTTCCGTCAGGGTAGTATGAAGAGCTCTGTGAGAACCTTGTTATGAAATGCTACTGCTGCCCTGTGCTTTTTTTTTGCTGGCAAGCATGCAGATTTTAAGGATTATTTGATTCTCTAATGGCTCTTTAATTCCGGCTGTCTTCATCTAAATTGTCTTGTTGACCACACTCCCTGTAAATATGCTCCTTTTGTTCTGATCATAAGAAAATCTCAAATACTGGCTAACTTTAATGGACATAACATTTTATTGAAATAAAAATAAATAAATAAATTAACAGTAATAGAATTACAGAATCACAGAATATCTCATATCCCACAAGGATCATCGAATCCAATTCCCAGCTCCACACAGGACCACCCAAAAATCAGACCATGTGTCTGAAAGCGTTGTCCAAACACTTCCCGAACTCCGGCAGGCTCGGTGCCGTGACCACTTCCCTGGGGAGCCTGTCCCAATGCCAGAGAAACATAGAAAGAGAGGAAAAAACACCAAAGTGAATAATCTGCAGCAGAGTTTCAGCTCCTGAAACACAAGAGGGGGAGAATTTTACAAAGGCCTGTATGTGGAGCTTGTTAGAAGTGATCACGTCAACACAAGTTGATGTTTTCTCTTTGGTGATGGCACTTGCAGGGCTTAGGAAAGCACCAGTGCTCTAAGTACTGTAACGTTATCTTTCTATAGGTTTGGGAGGAATTTCTTTCCTCTTTTATGAAGGTACTTCTGTTTGAAATGCCTATGCTGGTGCTCAGTCATCTCTCTGGAAGACTTCAGGTCAAGGCTAAGGTTGTGTTTAAAGATGCACCATGGAAACTCGCAGTTGAGCCTGGCTGAACTGCAGTATCTTCACTGTATTAGCCCTTGGCTGACATTAGATGAAAGGTCAAATTAGGGTATTTGAGAACCTATTTACATAAACAGCTACCACTGTATTAATAGGAACTAGCAGGCTGGTAAGCTAATGCCAAATGTCAACAATGACATTGACCCCAGAATGCTTCAAGAAATATTGGAAAGAGGTTTTAGTTCAACAGGCTAGACTTCATGTAGTCTATAAACATGAGGCAGTCCCACTGAAGTCTTAGGATTTATTCTTGTCTTTTGGCCCAGGTGTCCTTAGTTACCCTGCTGGACTACAAGCTTATCATTAACATTATCTCATATGAAACTCAGCCCATATCAAGTCATTCGAGCTGTTCCCCTGAGAGGTTCAAAGGGCCACTGTGGGCGGTGGTTGACGCTGGCAGCGGGGGTAGTTAGGGCTAGCTGAAGTCAGACTGGCTCTTGCAATAAAACTGACTCCACCACCTAATTCCATCCACCGAGTGACCAACCCCTGGAAATGACTTTAAGCTTTGTCTGTCTCTGCAGGGCTGAAAGTGAAGCCATAGAAGACAAACCTCTCCTCCACCACTGCACACAGCATCCCGTTTCCTGCTTGTTTGTGGAAAAGTTTATTTTTTTTTTATTTTTTTAAGGAAAAGTCAAGCATGACAACAGGGTATGAAAAAATATGAAATCAAGCTATCTGCAATGAATGGGGCAATAATTCTGAGAAACACTGTGATTTAAGTATTTAAATCTTCTTCCTCCATAGTAGAAAAACCCATCTGTTAGAGAGCCATAAAGCCTTTTAAATCAGGCTCAGGTACCTTTTCAGAAATTGATTGCCAGATCAGGATCTGCTCAATGTGGAGAAGTACAAATGTACTGTTTTTAATCATGATAAATAACTTCTCTTCTATCAAATCTTCTGGGTTGGAAATAGTTCCACTCCATGCAGTAACAATAATTTGCGCACTTATCATTCAGTCTCTTCCCAAGACAAGCAGCCAGCCATGGGATGTAATTTAACAACTTATCAACCACGGGTTCATCCAGCCCTTTCCAGCCAAAAGGGCGTTTCACATTATTTAAGAGACCTCACCATATATCGCCATCAATTTAAGATTTCACCAGCCCCCCGTCATTAAAGTGTTCCATTCAGCAATTTCCTTTATGGCCCGGGGACGTTACCAGGCCCGAAGGATTATCTGCTGCATGCAGGTGATGGAATAATTGCCAAAGGGACTCAGATCGCTAACTGCCTAACAAAGGGAGCAATCATGATTAGCTGTCTGTCCTTACAGAGGTGGGAAAGGTATAGTGAAAAAGCTGTGTCTCTGTGGCATGCTTGGTCTCTTTGCATGTCTATAGCTGCAGGTGTCTTTGGGATTGTGTCTGTTGAGTGCTTGGAGCAATGGGGTCTGCTTTAAATGGCAGCAGAGAGGCAGGGAAGGTCTGCAAGGTCCCACAGCAAACCTAAATGTCAGGTCCAGGCCTAGGAAAGTCCTAGAGTCAAGGTCAAAGTGCCTCTTCATGACCACGCGAGCCATGTTGTCAGAGCTAGGCGGGTTGGAGTTGCATTCAGGAGGAGCAGGCCATGTTTTTGTTCCTAGCAAATGAGACCATTGACTCACAGGATGCCCCATGTCTTACCCGTCTCTCCAGATCCATACAAGGCCTCCAGCAGAACGAAGAAACAGGTAAGTGGCCAGTTTGCTGCTCTCTCTGGTCATTCCCTGCCACAGGAACCTGGAGACCTGTTCTGCTGCTTGGCAAGGAAAGGGGACAAGAGGGCATGGAAGGCTCTTCTTGGCCAAAGAGATCAGTTCTGCTGAGGAGCACGGGGATGGTGCCTGTGGAAAGGCAGAGGTGGCTGTGGGTGGTGGAGAACAGCAGGTGAATGACAAAAGTGTCATCTGGTGGATCTGCCGCTGTGCGTGTAGCACGCTAGGATTTTAAGATCTGCTTGTGCTGTGTGAGAGCTGCAGGTAAAGGCTGAAAGATCCTGCAGGGGATTTACTGACATGGGGGAGAAAAATGGGAAGAGAGAGGCGGCAGCTCTGCAACGTTGCTGCTGTTGGAAGGGGATTTCTGGGCAGAGACAGTAGTTCTTACCTTCACCCCTCAGCAGAAGACGTGAAATGGGATGACTGCCGGAGACACAGTGGAGTCCTTTTAAAAAGAGAAGTTTTTAATAGTTTTTTTTCTTCTTCTTCTTCTTTTTGGTCTTTGAGGTATTCTTCATTATTTGCAGCCTCTGCAAACTAGGTCTCTGGGGGTGCGGTGCTACTGGCTAGATGGCTGCTGCGCCGCCCGTGCCGGCTGGCAGGAGGCTAACGTGTGCAGCAGAGGTCTGTAGCCGAGGACTGCCTTTGTCAAAAGCCCTGTTTGGTCCCTCCCTGGTGCTTAGGAGAACAGCCCAGTTGTGTGCTTGCTCTCACGCCTTCCCCCGGCCTGAAGGACAGGGAATTAACTGGTGTGGCAGAGAGAGTTTGCAAAGGGGGCACAGGGTGTGGAGGAGCGCAGCTCTGGGTTGAGGGTACAGTGCTTGGAGCTTCTTTGCATGTGCTGGTTGACCTGGGGTTTGGGGTCCCCTCCTGCTGAAAATAGCTGCTTGTGGGAGTGTAATTTCCCTTTGGATGGTAGGGTCAAGCAAGAAGAGGTTAGAGGGACTACTGGATAGGACTTGCCCCCTGAAGAAAGATTTCCCCATCCCTGTTTTCTGCAGCAGAGACCCTGCTTTATTCATTTTATTTATTAATCAGCATACATATAACTCACATAGTCCCATGTCTTCCTTCCCCTTATTGTCCTAAACTAGGTCATGGAACCCTAAATCTGTGTTGTTCTTCCCCTTTTTCCATAAACAGAGACACGGCAGACCAGCTTAGTGGCAGACTTCCATGTTGCAATGTGAACAGTGAGATGGGTCCCACCCGCTCCCATTGGGATAGACTTGATGAGGCTGGGAAACATCTCTGGCTTTTGCAGCAGCTCTCTTCTGACAGCCCTACCAGCTCCTACTGGCCCTGTTGTAATTATCTTAAAAGAAACAAACAAACAAACAAAAAACACCAGTTCAGAGTCCTGGTAGGCACAATCAGGCCCAGTACTCTATCTGGCTGCTGGAACTGGAACTGATACCCCAAAAGCCTGCTGAAGCCTCACTGCAGATAGCTTAGATTCCTAATTCTGCCTCCCAGCCCTTCAAGGAGTGATGCTGCTCATGGCTGAGCTGTTCCTCTTCCTCCTTGCTCAGGTCCCTTCTTGGTCTGGGATGCTTGGGAAGTGGTGATGGCACCTGTAGCTACCAGCACGGTGGGTGGCCTGCCTCCTGGCTTCTCCCCTGAGGAAGCTGGCAGGTCATAGGGCATCACCTGCAGACCTTTGGTGTGTGGCAGTCCTTTTAGTTTTCCTCCCCATCCCAAGAAAAACCTTGCTGTCTTCTGTGAACTGTCCTGTGAAGTCCTGTCTCTCTCCTCATCCCTCTCCTCCTTGATCCCCTTCCCTCCTGCCCTCCCATATCCCAGGGCTCTATGCTGGAACTGCTGATCTGGATCCTGGCCCTGGCAAAGAGCAAGGACTTGTGCAGTAGCAGCCTTTCCCTCGATGCTGACATGAGGCTTTCCTTCTCTGCTGACTGCCTCGGTGCTTGCAGGAACCTGAGGTGTCTGTCCGTTTGGCAAACCTGGCCGAGTCTGACCAGACAGCCCAAATGCTGCTTGGAAAATCACCCTGCAAGTATCTTGGGAAACCATAATTTATTTAAAGCTTTTCTTCATTTAAATAATTTAAATAAGTCTTTCCCTTCCTTTGGCTACTTCTTGCTTTTGAAACGTCCTATGGACTAGAATTTACATCCATGAATTGTTCAGTGTCCCTCTTGAAACCCTAAAAAATGTGAAGAGGGTGACTTACTGCTACCACATGGTGATTTCAACATCTGACCTACAGCATAGGAAGCAGAAGTCAAAGACCTGGACCAGCCTTTCACAGGCTGCACTGAAACACAAGGAGAAAGGAGGGATAGGAAAAAGCAGGGGAAGTAGAATAGGAGGGAAAGAAAAATATGCACATTAAAATGAATTATGGATATATTTTTTCCAATCATTTTAGTGTCGAGGTGACTTTTGAGAAGGTCGTTGTGGACGGCATTTCAGCTAGACCCGTTAGAGCTCACAAGCTCACAGTGCAGTGCAATTTAATTAATAAAAAAAAAAAAAAAAAAAAAAAAAGTTACAGAATTCACAAGTGCTCATTAAGCCTCCTAGCAGCGCCATGGTACTGGGAGGAGAGCAGAACCGGGGGCTGAGCTGCCTGGTGTCATGCACCACCTACCTCCCTGGAGTCCCTGCCACGTGTTTTAGTCATCCCATCAGTTCTTCTCTGCATGCCTCACCTCTCTTAAGCCCTTGCTGCCACAAATGTGGGCAATGCCTGGTGTTTTTATGGTCTGGTGCAAGCTGTGGTGGTCGGGAGGGGTGTGAGTGAGAGGGGTGGCCGTGCTCCAGCTGCTCGTCTCTGCCAGCCCCCTGCTGAAAATGAAGGCAAGCTTTCCCCACTGGGCTCTGCGCACCAGAACCACACCGATACATGCGGTTATATGTCTGGGGACAGTCTGACCATTCCCTGTCATCGTCCTCTGTGGAGACATTTAGCGTGCTGGAGAAGTGCTGCCAAAGCCCAGCCTCACAGACGTCCACGACTGCTTTATTTTTTTGCTCACAGATAAAATGACCCTGACGTAGATTTGGTGAAATGCCATTGCACTGCCTGAGAAAGGAGGAAAATCCCCCCCACGTTTCTACCAACGGTAAGGAACGTACTCCTGGCCTTACACCTGTGTAAAGACAAGGAGAATGAGACCCAGCTTGGCATTACGGGAAGGCTCGGGGCCAGGAGAAGAGTTATGGCTCAGGGGAGATGTGGAAAGGATGGTGCTGAGATCCGTGCTCTGCCTCAGCCTTAGCAGCCAGGATAATCATCCCTCGTGTCGTAACGTTGGGGTGGGCTGTTTGCATCCCTGAAGCTGTTCATCTTCCAGATGGCTTGCAGGTGCTGCATGGGATTGGCATTAAGCTCTGCTTGCATTAGATATCAGGGAGGGAACGTTTACTTGAAAAAAAAAATCTCAAAATGCAGGAAGAATACGGTGTGGCATGTTGTGAGGACACAGTGGTGGGTCAGTGGATTTCCTGGGTAAGAATCCAGATTTTCTAATGCTCTTTGTGAAGGGGCTGTGCTTTAGAGAGGTGTCACTTCTCACCACAGCAGATAACCTCAGGGCAGGGTCTTCACCAGTGCCAGGCACTTAGCACCACACGGAGAGCTGCTCACAGTGGGAGTTTCTGGTATAAAGAGCTGCGGGGTGTTTCTGAAATGTGATCTCAATTGTATCTCTTCTGAAAATTTGGCTGGGTTGTTCTTCAGCTGGGTGCAGAGACCCGGGGAAGCCTGCAGGTATGAAATATGGAGACCAGGGGAGAAATAGTTCATGAATGGTGATGCTGAGAGGTGGGGAATGAAGCCAAGAAGCTCCTGCTGGTGTCTTTTCATTAACACATGACCACATGGGATGCCAGCAAAACCTCAGTTTGGCAGGCTCTTGATGTAGCTGTAGAGCCTCACGCGGGTGCCTGCAGAAAGCACAGCCTCCCCTCTCCGGTGCTCAGCACTGGACACTCTCCCCATGCTTTTTCTCACCTCAAGAGGGTGAGGATTTGCCCCAGCAAATTTGCTTGGGTGATTTGTGGTGGGGGTGTTCCAGGTGCCCTTCACCCAGTGGGTTCAGCCCAGCCCGGTACCAGCCCAGCTGCAAGCCCTTCTCTCCCATCTCATCATCTCCCCAGCTTGCTAAGCTCTTGGTGTCCACTGAACACCTTTGGACACTTGGTTGATGAGACAACCTTTTTTAACCATTTCTAATTTTGATCCTTGCAACATCCTGTGGTGATGTTCGTGTCTTTGTTTAAACCTGATGTCTGGATATGTCATTGGATGGCCGTTCCCCTTCCTGCCAAAGCCACTTGGCTTCACCTCATTTCTTCAAAGAGGGCTCTGATGCGGCACCGTAAATCATTACGGCCAGAAAACATCCTTTGAATCCCGCAGTATCATTTCAAAGCTCCGGACTGTGTGTGGTCTTTTAAAGACATCATGTATGCCTGAAAAATGTAAGGGTATTTTTTTCCCCCAAGTGGTCTGGAATGGAGCAGATTGTCCTTGGACCATTTGCAGAAGCTGGATTTCAGCAGCTGCCGTTTGTTTGGCTTCTCCCCACTGCCAGGACTGATGATGTCCTGGAAGGCAGGGAGGGGGACACAGTTCAGAAAGGCTGGGGGAAGTGGAAAGAGGTTTTGAAACTGCTAGCGGCTGTGATTTCACATCTAAAAGATCTCTCTTCTCACATCTCTTAAATTTATTGCACTCATTTGTTATTTCCTTTGACCAGAGGCCAACAAACAGCAAACAATGTATATATATTTTGCAGAGCAGAACTAAAGAGTGGCTTCCAGCACAGGGCAGCAGCAAAGTCTTAGATCATTATTAAAGAATTTATATTCACCCTGCATGGTAAAGGGGAGGAATCAATGCTGTAATCAGCTATTTAGAAACAATCCATTACTGAAGCAAAAAAAAAAAAAAAAAAAAAGGAAAAAAAAAAAAGGCAAGAGCAAACTTCTGTCCTTCAAAATAGAAAATGAAAAGGGTTTGCTGATGATTTTAGAGACCTGAAATAAAAGCTCTCTCCAGGAGACAGAGCACACTGTGGTTTGCTAGCTAGAGATTTTGGAGTGTGAAATTCATGGAAGTCCATGCTCCTGAATGCGCCCCAAGATTAAGAGCCTGATCCTACTCTGCTTGGAGGCAGTGGGATTTCTGTCAGACAAGTGTCAGACCTAAATAAAGGGCTTATGTCTCCAGCAAAGCAGGTGTGCTGTTCTGTAGTATGGGCAAACACCTCTGGTCTCATCCAGCTGATCCCATTGTCCTGGCAAGATGTGTGGGCTTGTTTCTGCAGAAAATCTCTCTTCCCTTGCAGCTCTGGGAAAGCAGTTCCCAGAGCTGGCAGCTGCCTAGGAGCTGCAGCCACCCCAAATACTCATTTGCAGCAGGTATGCAAGCCATACAGTCTTGCAGAGTGATGGAGGAGCTCTGTACCTGCTACAACCACCCCAGCAAGGACAATCCATGTTTTATTTCTACCTACCTTGTCTGCTGTGCAGCCTTTTAAACCACTGAAGAGCTACACAAAACTTGCCCCTGTATGAACAGACTACAACATGGTAAAGGGCTCAGAGAATCTGGGCAGGAAAATGCTGTAGTTTTCTGCCTTTTATTTTATTTTATTTTATTTTATTTTATTTTATTTTATTGGAAAAGGAGCAAATTCTTTTGCTCTGATCTGTCCTGCTGAATCCTGGCAGTAGTGGGCTATTAATAGCAGCCGGTTACTGCGTGAGGATGCATGAAGGGGATGAAGCCTTCGGCAGATGTTTTTGCACTTTGAGGGACACAACAGCTGGGAAGAGGCGAGCTGCATCTGGGCATCTCTTCCTGAATTCACAAGCTTTGTCCTCGTCGGTAGGGGTGCTTGGAGCTGGCAGTGCCAGCAGTTGCAGCCACTTTGGGACTTCAGCCTCAAATTGTGCAAAACTGCAAGCACAAAGCTTGCAAAATTGCTTTTACTGACTTGTTAAAAGTGAAAAAAAAAAAAAAAAAGAAATGTTGCCATCCCGACATCTAGCCTGCTGTGTGAGTTTGTCCTGATGACAGCTGTATGTATACTTGCCTCTAAATCAGAGAATCTAAGTCAACTTAGTTGCCACTTTTTTTATGCCACGGGAAGAATTGGTAACACACCAAAGGGCTTCCCACCCAGCGCCGGTTTTGTGAAACAGTGTCCTGAATGTGGGCTGAGTTTGCAGAGCCAGATCTTTATTGCCTTTATCCCTTCTCTGATAATATCTAGTTTGACATTTGAGGTGATGGGCATTGTAACCCATAAAAGGCAAATGATATAGCAGCATGGTCACACCAAAATGGGCCACGCTGTTTAATGGTAGAGTAGCTTGGAAGGACACTGAAAGTGAAGGTGGCTCTCTGGTAGTCAGAAGAAAGAACACCCCTTGTTCCATAGCAGTGGCTCTGAAAATGGCTTTAGTTTTACCATGTTCTCAAGGCTAAAGGGAGAGGTACATGTGACTCTCTGTTCTTTCAGTTAACGCAAACTTCATTGCAAAATACTTGTTCTTTTGTTGTCTTGCCAGCTGGGTGGCTTCAGGAGCTTGGACAATACATGTGCAGCGTAGTACAGTAATTATTAACCATCCTCAAAAATTCACAGATTACGAATCCATAGGTGGTTTGTGCAGCTGACGGCAGCTTTGAGTATCTCCATTGTTAGAAAAGGACTGCACCCAGCGCAGAGTGCGTGTATACAGCTTCAGCAGATCCAGATTTAATGCTTAATGACAGGACGAGGGGGAATGGGCTAAAGTTGCGCCAGGGGAGTTTTAGGTTAGATGTTAGGAAGAGCTTCTTTACTGAAAGGGTTGTGAGGCATTGGAACAGGCTGCCCAGGGAGGTGGTGGAATCACCATCCCTGGAAGTCTTCAAAAGACGTTTAGATGTAGAGCTTAGGGATATGGTTTAGTGGGGACTGTTAGTGTTAGGTTAGAGGTTGGACTCGATGATCTTGAGGTCTCTTCCAACCTAGAAATTCTGTGATTCTGTGATTCTATGATTATCCAGAGCCAGATCTGGAAAAGCCCATCAGCACCAAGCCTCCTGCAAAGAGAGCACTAGGCTGAAGAGTGTGAGGCCAGGTTCATCCTGACTACACTTAGATGAGGAGATATGTGAGGTGCCTGGTTCAAGAGCATCACCTGAGCGATAGCATCTTCAGCCAGTCCAAGTCTGCAGAAGGCGATTAGTATGGGATGGATCACCCTGCACGACCCGTCTTGGGAGAAGAAAAATAGAGCTCTTAGTGTGACCAGCCAGCAATGCAAAGTACAGGTAGTGCTTTTAGTTCACATGCACTCAGGCCTGTGTGCCTGAAAGTGTTCAGGTTGTGCCAGAGAGGGTCATAGAGCTTGTGAAATGTAGGAGTAGCTGCTGGGAGTGCTCAGACCTGGGAGGAAGAGTGGCTTGCAGCCAGAGGTGAAAGAGAAAAAGCATCCAGAAAAAGGCAGAGGAGTAATTAGGAACAATGAAGGTGAGGAAAAGAACAAGAAAACACAAGGAAAGCTGGAACAAAGAATCCAAAAAGGACGTGATGCTATGGTAAGAGCAGTTTGTAGTGGTGCACATACCTGCACATCTCCTCCAAGCAGTGTTTGTTCTTCTCTCAGGCAGAGTACGCTGGCGCTCCAGTTCCCCACTGCTGAGCAGCTCTAAGGAAGGCTCGTCTGTACGTCTCCTAAACACCTCCTATGGCTTCTGCAAGGTACACTAACATATTTGTAAAGGTTTGCTTAGCAATGAATAGATCTGCCTAACTTCAAAATACATCAGTGGCATGTAGCCTCAGGACCCCCTGTATCTTAAATGAATCCCTGGTGGCAAAACAGATTTGCCTGTATACAAAAGCAATGTTGTTTTCTTTTTTTTTAGGGCACATCTTTTACATTCAGCTACAGGAGCTGCAGCCATCTACAACACATTATCCTGATGTGAGCAGGAAAGGAACAAAGGAGTGCTCTTCACAGATGCATTTGTCCCTGTGTATCCTCAGTGTACACATCAACTTCGGGAATGAAAAGCATTTATATTTGATTACTCTCCTTTTAAAAGAATGTCACTCTCAGAGAGAATTTCAGTGCCTCGGGGCATGAGAAAAGGATTTTTTTTTTGTTTGCTCTGAATCAAGCGTGGGCTCTGTGTGTGTCAGGGTTCTCTGCTTCAGTTTCCTGCTTGTAGGCTCTTCGCCCTCATGCTGATGTTCAGCAGATCTCACTGAGAGCAGTCTAAGAGTGGGGTGGATTAGTGCCATCTTCCAGAGAGAGAGAGACTTGACACAGCATTTCTGTCCCTAAAACTATTAATTATTCCTGCAGTGAGGTCCTGAAGACCTGGTGTGAAAATTGGACACTGAAAGCATAGCTCCTAAATCTCTTTCTGGCCATATAAACACAAGTGCTCCGCGGAGGATTCCTCTAGGACAGACATTGCAGCTGAGGGAGTAAATTTTGCCTGGAGAGACAAACCCCTGCCGCCTGGGATCTGTGAGGCATGGGAGGGCCTGCAGCCCATCTGCTCTTGGCTGCTCGACAGCCCTCAAGGGTTTCTGCATCTGGAGTGCGGTTTGGAGTAACCCCGGGTCACTTCGCCAGCAAGGGGCTACGGGAATCTCCTCTACAGTTCCCTAGCTCCTCTGGTGCTCAGATCTGAATCCCAGATGTTTGAGGCTTTGAAGAAACCACTGCCCATGTCCAGCCGCAGGGTTACCGACATGACGAAAGCTGCTGGCGAGTATCCGTAACGGGAGGTGGCTGCTTCAGAGAAAGGATTTGCTGAAGCAGAGTCACCGAGGAAAACCTGATGTAAGTTAACTAAACATGTGAACTGAGAGTGGATTAGCAACGCCACATAAGTGGATGGATCCCGCATATTATTGTCTTCAGAATTAAAACGGTCCTAATTTGTTTCAGTGTAATTATGAAAGAGGATGTTATACAGGCTTTAATGAGATCTAATGTGCTCACCGTAAAAGTTAGTCTGGGTTAAGTTTTTGTGTCTCTCAGCAGGGGTGGGATTGGAATATAGTGCTGATTTTTTTTGGTAGAAAACTTGTATTGTCTTTACTGCAGATTTTAATAACTGATTCTGATAATGTAGTAATCTGTTTTTATTATTATTATACTATTTTTAGATATAAAAGCTCTGAACAAGCAATTAATTAATCCTTACCATGTCCCTCTGAGGTTGGTAAAAGCTTTGTAACACTCATTTCATTCGTTACTGTACTGTGTCTGCTTTTCATGTGGAATATTGCAATATAGCTACAGGATATGGGAGGGAAGATGAATATCAAATCTTACTGAATGTATGGGAGGAACGACGTAAGAAAAAAATGTTATTGCCCAGTTTAGAATTTGTTCAAGCCACCATGATGCGCTCACAAGAAAATGTCAGGGGAGCTTCAGAGATCAGGGCATCTGCTTTATGTCTAACTCAATTCACAGCACATATAACAGTACCACACACAGTGCACCATGGTGGGGAGCAGCTTAATAGCAGGGTGTAAATATCCAGGGTTAAAAATAATTTATCTGATTTCTCTTTACTTCAAAATAGGATTTATTTATTTAAATTACATGAAAGAAAGAAAGAAAGAAAGAAAGAAAGAAAGAAAGAAAGAAAGAA
>NC_048894.1:46539539-46606545 GCF_011077185.1 Oxyura jamaicensis
GAAAGAAAGAAAGAAAGAAAGAAAGAAAGAAAGAAAGAAAGAAAGAAAGAGAGAAAGAAAGAGAAGGAAGGGAGGGAGGGAGGGAGGGAGGGAGGGAGGAAGGAAGGGAGGAAGGGAGGAAGGGAGGAAGGGAGGAAGGGAGGAAGGAAGGAAGGAAGGAAGGAAGGAAGGAAGGAAGGGAGGGAGGGAGGGAGGGAGGGAGGGAGGGAGGGAGGGAGGATGGTACTCGTGAGTCCCTTCTCCATTAGGGCAGCTTCTTTTTTTTCCTCAGTGGACAGTTTATTTTCTACTCGATGCCTCGTCTCGTGTTTGTCTAACTTCTTTAAATGAGAGCAAGCACTGTGCTTTTGTTCTGCTCCTCTTCCAGGGCCTTTTTGCTGATCTTCTCTGCATGTATCTGAAAGATCAGGAAAACAAATCAATACGGAAAAGGACCTCCTGCCCCTTTTAACCTAACTCGTTGGAAGGAGGAAAGGGAAATAGCCAATTACATGAAAGAGAATTTTAAATGTTTGAAAACAACACAGCGGGAGTGAGGGTTTGGAAAGATAGGTGTTGACAAGACCAGCCTCTACAGTTCATGGGGTGCCTTTATGAACTCATGGTCTTCTCCTCCACAACAGCATATACTGGCCGAACCATATAGCTGAAAGGCATCCCATAGAAGAGGCACTGTAGCAGGTCTGGCAGGGCTCATTGACTATGAAGATCTCTGTAAGGGTGATCTTGGTGCACCAGGAGCTTGTCTGACTCACCTCATGGTGTGCAGGCTAGCAAATGCTGACTGCTGTCTTGTACTGGCTGGGTTTGCCTCAGTACTTTCTGGTAACACTGTCCTATTTACACTCCTCCAGGTGACCAGCTCCTCTCTTCTGTGGATAGCCACCATGCCCATTGCAGAGCATCAGGGAGCAGGAGAGAGGCTCCATGTCTGCACAGCAGCTGGACCCCTGCTGCACGTTCACTGGAGCACTGAGGCCTCTGCATGAACTCAAGACCGAACACTAGCCAAGTTTACTAATTATGGCCTCTGTTCCCAACAACCACCCTCAAGCATTCAGCTCAGAGACCCCACCAGAGAGCCCTCCTGGGAGCTTCGTTGGTGGTCGATGGCAAGGAAATGGCTCTCCCATTCCTTTCCAGTGATGAAGACTTCTAAATTGCTCATACAGGGTCTTTATGCAAGTGTCTTACATTAGATGCTATAAATGCAGATCCTCATCTCTTAAATTATTTTACTTTTTAAACATATCTCTTTGAATTTAGCTTTGATTGATTGATCTATTGGGTGCAAGACTAGTGAACACCCTGCTAATGTACCTTCCTTTCCCCCAGCCCCACCCAGGTGCCTTTTCAAGAGACACTTTTCACTTAATACTTATTTAGCAAATCCCACAGTGTGGAAAAGCAGTTAATTGCTCTAATCTCTTTCCATCACCAAGATCAGCAGATAGAGAACACACCACTTTAAAACCGGGAGTTTCAAAGAGTGGCTGTCCATCCTAGGTAAATAGCAAGGCTTTACACAACTATCAGCTGACAGCTTCCACACCCCCAGCTAGCCCTCTGCTGAGTTTCTGTTCTCTTCTCCACATTGCATTTTGTCTTACAAAATTGCAAAGCAAGAGGAGCAGAGAAACAATAAAGTAAATGTTTTCGCTTCCTTAGGTGGCCTGTTGCACTACTGAAATTGCTTTATTAAAAGTCTTTTAGGAATAAAGTTCATATGCTATTTGCATTAAGAGCTTTTTCAAAAAGCAGATGTTAAAAAACAAATTTTTATTTTCAGGTGCTCAACACAGCAGCCCACTTTATGGACGTTCTTTGTTCTTTGCTTTTCTTTCTCCCTGGTGCCCTGCACCAAGCCAGTACAGTCCTGCACCTGTTGCTGTACTTTGCTGTGTTGTCACAAAAGTGAGCCTAAGTTTGATATGCCCAGAAATGAAAACACAAATTGGTCTGTTAGACCAAGCAGAGAGTAATTTACTTGCAGCTTGCTTTACTCTGTCAAAGGAGAGTAAAGCTGGAATTATTCTGAGTGCGATCACAGGTGCTTTGCTGAGGAGAAGCAATAGACTTTGAGACAAGAAGGCTTCCTGTGCTGCTCCAAGTAGCTCTGATCTTCTTTCAGGACTCTGCATGGTTTCAAAATGCTGCTAATGGGGAATTATTAACATTAGGGCCCCTATATTGTTTGATCATAGAGGCCTTAATGGGCCCCCCTTATGGAAGAGGTCAGATTCTGATTGCAGTGGTGTAAATCTAGAGTATCGTAGATTATTTTAATAGAGTTATTCCCAAACAGTCCATGTATAATAGAAGGAGATGAAGCATTTTAAAAGCAATATATTTTTATGAGGGTTAGCTGCCCCACTCCTTTACTCTGACCAATTGTTTGGGATTCTTGTGTTGGTTTGAGATGTTTGCTCAGACATAGTCTCTAATCAATCCGTATACACACTGTGATGGAAATTTGCCTCTTGCTTGCTGTCCGATGTACCTCAGAAAATGACACTGAACAGCTCAGCATCTCCCTGAGGTGATGGCACGGCCATCCATCTGTAACTCGCTCGGGAGCATTTTGCAGACCTTTTGAGGTTGAGCTGCTAAAAAACATCAGGCAGCGGTGTTTAGTGTGAACTTCTGCTCATCTTTATTTCTCCATGGAGACAGCAGTGCTGGAGCAGTAATCTCCCCTGGGACTCCTCGCCTAATGCATGCTCTAAATGGCCAAGATGTGCTTCTCACCTCCTCCACAACCACAAAAAGAGGAGTGAGTCGCTAACTGAGGCTTGCACAATGAAAATCAGAGTGATGGGCTGCAGTGGAGTAGGCTGATGATGGAAAAGATGAGTAACTAACATGTAAAAGCTAATTGTTGAAGGCATTGTGTGTAAAATAGCTCATTTTACATGGAGACAACCTTGGATGTTTGTTGGGGTGGCAGAGCAGTGTGGGTTTGCACCACGTGCTTCACACCACTGCTACATTTATTCTGTTGATCAGATAATCTGTTATTCCAATTGCTTCAAGCTGCCAAACTTGCCCCACTTGCTGAATTCTTCCACTGCGACAACAACCCCACGTGTACCAGCACTAAGTCACAACAGCAAGCATGGCGAAAAATCACCTCTGTCTTCCCTCTCCTGCTATTTTGATTCAGTCTCTGCAGGAAATTTGGCACCAGGTTCCAGAAGCTAACCAACCCCTTGCCTACTGTAGTTTATTTGTAGATTCCCTTCAGAAAAATGCCCTTATGACCAATCTGCAACACAAGGCGCTATAAGATTATACGGGAGTTATGTACGAGAGGAGCCTGCATAATTGGTTTGATTCTGATACCCCTGATGCTTTGATTTAAGGTTCTATCTGCAGCCTCCAACAGAATATGACTACTCGGTGTGTATGTGTGTGTACATAACACAACTGTATTTTTACTGCCCACAAGCTCACCTGATCAGGCAGAGCAAGCTGTCCCTGTCTGGAGGTTTGGGCTCAGGAAACAGATGTGTCCCTATCCAGCAGTGTCCTCAGAATGCTAAAGGAGATGAACCACAAACATCCAGAAAATAAAATACTTAAAAAGTGACTCTTCAGTAGTCACCTGAAAAGGTATGAACAAATTTACTCCAAAATCCTTTTACATTGTATTTTCCCACCTGCAGTATAACACTTGCACTTGCTCATATAATAACAGAGGATCTTAAAAGCTTCATGGGTGTCCAATGCACCTAATAAGTGAACCTCAAACCCATGCAGCACCCCAGTGCCTTTGTGTTAGATGGCTTCTTAATGAACAGAACTGACAAAGCTCTGTGTAGCTTACTGGGGGGTGTGGAAAAGGCCTTTCACAGTTGACTGGTCTTTTAAATTCCTAAAAACACCAAAGGTTTCTGAAACACACCTAGCCATCGCCAAGAC
This sequence comes from Oxyura jamaicensis, assembly GCF_011077185.1. Lineage (NCBI taxonomy): Eukaryota > Metazoa > Chordata > Aves > Anseriformes > Anatidae > Oxyura > Oxyura jamaicensis. The sequence continues at coordinate 46,543,461 of NC_048894.1, forward strand.
ACTTGTTCCTACATAGCCATGTATTTGCTTAAACTCAGACCTCTTTTTGGAGCCCTTTTTCCCTGGTAGACTATGGTGTACAGGTATGATAGGACCTAGATTTGATTCACTAATCACTTAGGCTTTGATTTTGCAGAATACAAATCTTCCCCATTGAGCTTCTTAAAGAGCATCTTCCAGTGTTACCTCAGGCCGGAGTGAGGAGCTCAGGCGAAGCAGCCAAGATGTGTAAAGGGGACCTGCACAACCATACAACCAACTGGTGTGCCAGGTGATCGGGCACCTCAGTCCTGCATCAAGCAGTGCATGGGGTACAGGCTGGAGCAACTGTAGCTCCATCAGCTCCCCTGCTGAATTTTCACTTAAGGCTAAGCTAGTGTCCTTGGGAAACACTAAAATCCCCAACGGTAATGCAGGCCAGCACTTAGCTTCTCTAATAAATGAGCAATGCTGGGCTCCATCTGCATTTTCACTCTGTGTTATTATTATCACTACTATTATTATTGTTGTTGATGATGATGATAACCATTTGGTGTCCTGCAGCATCCTGGATTAGAACTACGGTAATTATTTTATTTTAATAAAATAAAATGTAAAGAAAGAAAAGAAATTCTTGCGTAGGCCCCTTTGTCTGCCTGGAAGGATGCAAGGCTGGTAGCTAGCTTTGCAGGAGTGATGGCAGGAGATGAGGCCTACTGCCAGGAGCAGAGCTGCTAGCTCAGGAGCACGTGGCAGGATGGCAGGGAAAAGGAGGCTCACCTTCACCCAGGCCAGGCTGAACCTGCCAGCGTCTTAGAGATCTGAGGGGGTCGTGGGGACTGAAGAAAGCAGCTATGAAGAAAGCTGGGAGGGATTACAAGAACATGTCACCCACCAGTGACCTATAATAGTCTCCCAGCAATGCTAAGGACTGACTAATCCCAGAAGCCAAGGTCAAATCCATGCGAATGAATTGCTAGTGTGATTAAATTTGGGCTTACAACACCAGCCAATACCTCCAGGAGCAGCCATGGAAACAGCCAGCAGGTTCTCCTGCCTGCACCAGGAGGTGGTGACCCAGCACAGCCCGGTTCCCGCACACCAGTCGGCACCCATCAGCAGCCTGGCACTGCTAACGCACTGCCTGCACGTCAGGAGCTGGTAAGGATGGGGAGCTGGATGGACACGGAGTGATATAAAGTCTCTGGAATGCTGTTCTGGGTTCCTGAGCAAGGGAAACATACTGCTGCTAAGGCCAGCGTCAGGTCCTTACATCACTTAGCGCTGGAAGAAAGCCCAGGAGTTTTGCTGGTTGAGGATTTCTTCACAGCTGGGAGAAAAGCTCGAGGCTTAGAGATTTTTGTTTTACTAACCATAACCTTGGTTTGCTCTGACTTCACATTAATAGAAAAATTTGTTCAGTGTCACTCCTGAGAAGCTGCATTCTTGGGTAAAGAGCCCTACACACCAGGAAACAGTGCCATATGACCATTATGGGAATCCTCCCCCCCCAAAAGTGACTTGTAAATTAAACTGCTTTGGAGGCCTGGTTATTAATCCCTTCACTTGATTTTGATATCCCGCTTCCCGAGACATTAAAACAGGTTTTAGATTTATGATGGTGATTCTGACTTATTAAGTACCCACTATCAACTTTATTAAGCAAGGAAAAGTACGTGATCTCAGCCAAGTTCTGGCTTTGGCTATTGCTATTGCTTTTCATTCATGCTAGCAAATATAGGAGCAGAATAGGGTCCTGACAATTAAAACCCCTGCGACACATTTTTTGCCCATCCATGACTTCTGGGAAGGCTGTAAACACCATATCCAGTATTCCTCAATATGCTGGCTCAGAAACAAAGTTGACTGTGTGAAGTGTGAAACCATTCATTTCCAGCTGAGGCACTGAGTACTAAATTTGACTCTGACACTGGAAAAATGACGCAGCGCTGGATTCACATTGGTGATGCTATCTCCTGTCTGACACCTTTGTAGCTCAATAAATTAGAGAAGATATTGTAAGAAATTTCAGGGGGAATGGGATTGCCTCATGTAACTCCTGAAACCTGGGCTGAGCCAAAAAAAAAGTGCAGCAACTCACTCATGGTTCTGCAGAGTCAACTAAGCTTCTGGGACATCCTCCTCATGTCTGTACTAGAGAAACAAAGAAGAGAAACAAATAAAGGCAGCTCCCAAGAATGCCATTTTTGCCTAGGCTGTACCAATCCCTTGAAGAAGAGGTATAATGGATTGATAAGTGCAAAGCAAAATTATGTTGGGAAAAGGGAAGAGCTGGAGTCAATCACACCACTTTTCAGCCCCTGGATGTCTTTAGGCTGGTGTTCCTGGAGCACTTGGATTGTGGCATTTCAGTTCTCAAATCGTGTCGTTGCATGGACGTGGCATGACAGGCCCCTTATCACACACAAGCTATGTATGTTGTCTGCATAAACACACCACCACGTGGCTTGCTAGAGGTGCTGGCTCAGGGGTGCTCATTTTTCTTTCCTTAACAGTCCCACCAAAGACCTTGCATGAACTTTATGAGTCAATCAGAACCGGTTACTACTTATTTTGCTTGACTTGTTTAGGTTTTGATTTTAATTCATATTCCTGTTTCAACGTGGCTTGCAGAAGTTGCCTAGAAACCATCTCGCGTCAGCTCACTCATCCAGGACACATGGCTCCCCATATGCAGGCAGAGAGATAAGCTTAACTTCCTATTTTTATTTATTTATTTTTATTTTTAAGAAATGCAATTAACCCCCCTCCCATTGTTGTGATATCTGAGAACTAAGACTCAAAAAATAGCTGAGAAAAGTCTGTCATGCATACTGTGTGGGGGGTGTATGGATGGAGAAGGAAGAGGAGGAGGCTTTCTCAAGGCAGTGGCAGAACCAGAGACGAATTTGCCCCCACTCAAAAGTCCAGCAGGCTTCCACAGCCTTCCGCTGCTTCTGGTGACACAAAGCAGCCACAGACATAGTTTGACTGGGCTTTATGCTTTCACCTCTGTGCTTGTGAAAATATTGGTCACGTCCTTCACTGTGTTTCCCATCCAAAGTCTTCTCTCAGCTCTTCCTGTCTTTCATAGTAGTTGTGACTGGCTGCTTGGTATGAGGGGTACACGTTGGGCAATCAGAAAGCTGATGTTTTTTCTGGTGTTCTTCCAGGGTAAAATCACCTCACTCATGAAAGATTCCGAGAAGCTGGGAGCACTACACACAGAGCTGATGGTGGAAACAGACCCATGCAAATGGAGATTAGAAAATAAATGTGTAGTCTGGGTTGAACTAGAAGAAGTTGGATTTTGGACCAAAACCCAAAGGTTTTATTAAGCTCTCTGGGAAAATTCAAAGCCAGAAAAATAATTTTGGAAAACATTTATTTTGGGGTGACTAGCCTTTTTGCTTGCAACTTGGGATGCTTGTAAAATGGAAAATACCATCTCAGAAAGAAGTGTTGAATGGAGTTAAATTCTTCTAAGATGTAAATGAATGTTTCAACATTGAAAAAAGATGCTGCCTTTGTGGGACTTGAACCAACTAAATTTGGATTGAATTTCCCAATGTTTCTGCTCTTCCCCAAGTTCCACTTCCTGGCAAGATTTGCTATGCCTTGATTGTTTTTGTGTGTATGCAGACAATAGGCAAAGGTTTTAAGGACTAATGTGAACACCTGCACAAAAGCAGGATCTGAACTGCCATTTCTAAGTGTAAATCCCTGCAATTGACCAAACCAATTGTAACTTATCCCTCCTCTGATTCTTGATGCCTCTCTCTTGCTGCTGTTGCCATTTTCGTTGGGGTGCTTGAGTCTGCTCCCTGTGCTGTGCATTGGGCTGATATAGAAAGCCTCTATCAAGATAATTAACATGACACTGTCTGCCCAGCATCCTTTTAATAGTCCAAGCTGGTATCTTCTGTGACTAGAGCCTCCACTCATCTTTTACTGGCGGACACCAAATATTTCATACTGCAATCCCTGTTACAGAGACTGGTGTGTGAATTCACTACTAATGGTGACATGTAGGGATGCTTGGGAATGTTCTGCTTCTCTTTTCTGCTAAACGCTCACAGTCTCTCCTTTGGCTGTTCCTGCAACAACCTGTTGCTCAACAGTCAAAGGTCAAAACCTTCTTATAATACTAGATATGATACGCAGTCAGATGGCTCCACATCAGTAGTGCTCTGAGGCATGCTCTGGCTGCCTTCTAGTTTTGGGATGAATTATGGGTGTTTATTTTGAGAAGCTTCATGTGACCTGAGCCTTAGAGGATTGTTCCTTCACCATAGCATGGTCCGTCACTGTTCAAAGTAGCAAACTTCTGATGTAAAAGGCTGATTCAACTTCACATTGTAAACCAGCTTATCTGCTTGCCAAGTAAGAGTTTGAATCTGTCACCGTGGGGACAGTAGATCTTGGTCAATTGCAAGTAATAATGTCCACTCGGTTCTCCAGAGGTAGCCTTGTTCTCCCAAAATGCAAGGGGCTGCCTACACTAATTCCAGAGTTCATGGGCAGCCCCTCATAAGGAGGTCAGGGAAAGTCTTTTTTTTTTTTTTTTTTTTTTTTTTTTTTTTTTTTTGTATGCCCTAGGGAACATGCTGTACTGGAGTTTTTGGGTGAGGGTGAAGAAATGTAAGGGATTCTTTGTTTATACCTTCCTCTTTCTGGAGAGTGAAAAGAGATATATGAGAATGTGGCCGAGGTCTCTCAGTGTGTATTTGCAGCTACTGATTGTTCCCAGCTTTCACAGGGTGAAGCGTGAGCTCCAAGAGATGTACACAATTTACCAGTATGCTAGGGGTCAGGCAGCAAGACGCTGTGGTGCAGAAGAGGGATGCTAAATCTGCTTACAGATCTAAATGCACACATTGCTCTTGGCAACGTAAACCATCCTGTAAGTCTTGAATGCTGACCTAAGGAAATATTTCGAATAAAGATAACTTATTTCTTTGAAATTAGCGCACATCAGAGGCTTTTATCTGAAATCATGCAGAGTTATCGCTGTCCTGATGATCTAACAGATAGACCGAAGAAGACCTCACATTGCAGGGAAATGGGGCCATTAGCATCACACAAACGCCCACTTCCTCTGGTCCCAAGGAATTCAGAAACAAAGGTCTTTAAGATGGAGTGCTTATTTCAGAAGTTCAACGATTAAAAAGCATTGGGGGCATTTGAAAGAAATCTTTATATGTTACTGCAAGAAAGATCCAGTTTAAATCTGCCAAACAATCCTAATTTGCCCTGCAGAGGAAACTTAAATCTGTAAGCAAAGAAATCAAACTTAAAAGCTCAAGTGCCTTCTTGCTTAGTGGTGAGGCTCTAGCCCAAGGGTATGGTAGCCTCTCTGCAAGTCACAGCCGGAGAATGGGGGGCTCACTAGTCTGGGGGCTAAGCAACATTTGAAATAAATGCAATATGTTTTGAGCACAAACAGAACAATCTTTAGGGATATTTTAAGTTAATTCAAGGTTCTCAAGTTAATTAAATGAGTTGCAAGCCTTTGCTATTTTTTTATTTTTTTTTAAATTTATTTCACTTGCGCAAGCAGTTATTTCAGATGGTCTGGAGTGCTTGCTTTAGACAGTAAATTCAGCAGCAGAGCAGAGCAATGCAAAGCAGAGAAACATGCCCAACTTAAAATTTCCTTGAGTTACCTGGCTGCAAGATTGCTGAGGCCTGCAGTGACACAGGACTCTAGTTTTTGGTTGATTGGTGGGGATGTCTGCAGCTGCTGGTACCTTGAAAGTTCCTGTTGTACTGGTGGCAAACCCAAGCACACTTTGTCTAACTGGATCTGGATAAAAGCAAGGCATGAAGCTGTTATCATAAGGCAGCTGGAGGCACCTGCTCTAAGATAAGTCAGGAGGGATGAATTGCCTCTTGCAAGTGTCATGTTCTCCCTCCACTGCTCCTAGGGAAAACTTATGCAGACAAATTAGGCTAGGTGCAGGTGGAGCTGACATGCCACATGGGACTGACTTACTCTTCGGTTCCTACCAGTGCTTGTCACTTTGACCATTGGCCATGGCATGTTACTAACTAGCGCTGCTGAGGCAGCATTGCCACCAGTAGTTTTTCAAATATTGGTGCACAAACAATCAGGCAGCTGTGGAAATGACTGATCTGTTGAGCTGACCCTGCCAGCAGTCTATATAATCATCACATGTCCATCATTATGAGTTTGGCTTAGTTACAAGCTAATGTCTTCAAATACAGCCTGGGCACCTAAGAGACTTTCATTCTGAAGTGTACAGGAAAGTTGCAGAGGACTGGCAGAAGTGCTAAGTAGCATAAGGGCCCGTTTTTTAAATTATTTTTTATTTTTATTTTTTAACACAAGCACTTAATGGATATTCTCATAATTCTCCTGAAAACTCACCTCAGAAAGTGCTGCTGCAAGTTTTTAAAGGCATGATTGCATTAATCATAAGTAACAAGGTGGAGTTCCTGTTTGCAGCTGAGGGAGCAGACCTGACATCTGAACACCACGGTGTGGTTGGTACCTCCCTACCACAAATAGCTGTGCCTTGTGGCTGTTTTCCCTGCATTCTTTGGTTTCCTTCCAGTTATGCCCTATCTGTCCTTGGTTATCCAGGCTATATTAGCATCTCCTGTAGAAGTTAAGTGTTCAAGGCAGAGCTGAGCTCTTGTTTAACAAGTTTTCCTTGAGAAGAAGCATTAAGCAGAAGAGCCATAGAACTAAGATGGGAGGCTTATTGCATTCATTGGAATTTGGCACTCTCTGTTTTTTAAGAATGGGAAGAAAAGGCATTCTACTCCAGAAATGTGGTAAAACAAGTGCCATTTTGTTTTTGCAGTGCTGTAGTACAACAAAACAAAGTCTCTGCCGTTGAATCATCGGATGACAGGGCTGTTACATTGCGCTGCTGTAGTTCCCGAATAAGCAGTCCAGTAATCAAGTTCTTTGCTATAAATTCATGTGTGCCTATTGCTGTGTCTTGCAGCTTCTCCTACAGTGGTAGTTAAAAGTTGTAGTCACTTTATTCTCTTGCTTTGTTCACATGGAGCAATCTGGTTGCTATCAAAGTACAGGGAGACCACAGTGCAATATTCAAGTTAAAAATAAATAATTGGGCCAAATGCTCAAAACATTGGGCCCAATTTCCACTGAAGTCAGCTGCAGCTCAGCCTCAGTTCTTGTGTCTGTCTGTCTGTAGGAGCATCGTATCCCGCTCAGCAGTCATAAATTGTGCAGTTGAATTTGAATTTAATAAACATTCAGGAATGTGCCTCACAAAGCCCTGACTAAACACATCCTCCCACACTGTGCTGTTTCGGCATCTGTCTCTGATGTCTCCCAAGCCCACAAAAGCACCTGAGTAAGGTATCTGTCTGCTTGGACTTGGCAACCCATCCATAAATCCCTAGCTGTCATTCCTGTGCTGAAAGCTGTCAAGGGGCTGCTGGAGGAAAAATTACCCCAAGCTCCAGCCCTGCCTTCTGTCTAGACATATTCTCCTTACCTGGCACGTCGCGAAAGTGAGGAGGTGTGCCGGGATATTCACCGGTACTGCATCTGGGAATTGTGATAAATAGAAAATGTCTGAAAGCTGAAATTCAGCTTATAGCCCTGAAGTGCACAGGAGCCACACGGCACCTGCAGCCTTGGAAGCTGGGCTGGAAGATAAGTGAATTTTTACATATGCTGTTTAAGGTTGTTACCAGCCTCCTTGTTACTGGAAATGGTTTAGGCAGGGAAATAAAATGCCAGCAGCCAGGGTCTAACAAAGTTTGGGTAAGATGGTTCGCTGGGGTGAACTGGGGTGGAGGGATTGTAACTGCAGCATCTGGGAGCAGGGAAGAAGCCAGAAAATCCACGGCTGCAGACTGAGGCCATACTGAGCGATGTGTGTGTGTAGATGAAATGTGTGCCTTAGCGATGGCAGGGCTGCTGCTGTGGGCTGTAAATGAGATTCTGCGACAAGCCCAATATTTGATGGCACTGGATTAACATCACTGCTCATTCCAGCTTATTATGTGTCCATCAGTAACCTGCCACGTCTCGCTACAGAATTTGGTACCAAATGTGCAGGTTCTGCTTCATTCAGGGTCTGACTGAAAGTCCACCAAAATCCATGGAAAAACTCCTGCAGGCTTTGCTGTTCACTCGACTATTTCCAGCTCCCATCTTCGAAGCTGTGCTCGTCGTGGTGCACCACCAGCTGGGGTGGGGGGAGCGTGAGGCAGCTGACAGCATGTTTGGGCCTACTCTCCCTCTTTCCTCACACCCTCACATCCCCCTGCCCTCCTCACCTCCAGTCTGCTATCCCCTGCCTCCACCCCTGCAGGGGCTCCCAGGGTCTCTGCTGTGTTGCCATTCCCCAACACAGCTGTGAAATCCCAGCTGGAAGGTCCTGGCGGGCCCTCCGCCCTGCCACGTCGTTGACTGCACCTTAACAAAACAATCTGGAAACCACAGCTGGAGGCAGGGCAAAGGGGGCATATGAGGAGGGTCTGCTCTGAAACAACCCACGTGAGCTAATGATTTAGGTTTGACACACATGGCTTCGGTATGGGAGCCGTGTTTAGAAGAAATATGGAAATAATAACACTTTTAATCTTCAAAGTGCTCTCCATTCACTAACTAATGACTGTAATGTTCAGCTTTACAAACTGGTCATACTCTGAAAATACATTTGGTAGCAAAGAGCAAGGGTCAAGCTTTCTGCTACTGTAATGCCTTTGAAGTGTCAACGCCAATTTCATGGTGTTAAAATTAAGGACCAAAGTCTATCGTAAGGGTACAACATCTTGTTGAGTCAATGGGAATTGCATGCCCCTAAATGAGAACAGAATCAGAGCCTAATTAATTTCAGACTTGCTACGTATATCCTTCCATTTTAATGCACGTGATTACTGGCAACATCTGTCCTCTCATGTGAACAGACTTGACTGTTAGGACATACGAGTCGGGGATTCGTGCTAATGTGAGACTAAATACACCAGCAGCTCTTGTACTTGTTTCTGTGGGATCCTTTGCTTTATGGGTTTATGGGAGGAAAGATCACAAGATCAGAGCCTGAGCGCAGCGTGGGAGCATTGGGGGCTTTCTCCAGGAGCAGGGCCAAAGTCACAGCCTTGCAAAGCATGCTTATTTAACACGTATCCAGCTACTCAGAACTGAAAAATGCCTGTTGCTGAGCTGCCTTGCTTCCCCCAAGTAGTACAGAAGTGCAAGGTCCCTGTCTTCCACCAGCAATGACATGATGCAGAAGCTGGCCCATGGCAAACAGGACTGGGATCTGCTTCATGAAAGCATTCCAGGCACTGACTCCTCCTCCTCTTGGGTGAGAGACAGAGCAGTGTTGTGTTTGTGTTTTCAAGATTAAATAACTCAAATCATAAATGTCAATAAAATTATGAAGTACATTGAAAGCTTCCAAGTTACTTAAAATTAAATAACAGCCCTGTAACGCAGCCAAGGCAAGTATTGCTCAGATCCATCCGACCCTTGCAGGAGGCAAAGGAGGCTTTCAATTTCTTTGTTCAATCACTTCATTAAATTCCAATTTCTTTTAAAAGCTTGGCAGTCCTTATCCTATCCCACTTGCTTCCGATACAAGTCCCCTTGTTCTGCTCTCAGCTTTCTTATTCTTTCTATGCTTACACACCTTCCTATACTCCAGAGCATCACTGGCCCTCAAGGCAGTGCCCCTTGTAAGGACAAGCTATGCTTTTTCTTTCCCCCTTTTTTTCCTAGAAACCTGTGTAATCATTGCTTTAAAATGGGATATGTCTGTGTACAAGCAGGAGAAATGCTGCTCTGGTGTTTTGTGGGATTTGGGAATGAAAGTGCACGGCGTGCTACCAGCCAGCAGTGCTTCTGGGGAAAAGTGTCTTGTCCAGCCCTTGTCCTCAGGAAATATGGAAATAATCTGAAGTAAGCAGTAGGACAGTCTTGTTGATAGAGGGACATAGAAGAGGTAAAACTCCTGACCTCAGGAGCATCATTACTGTACAAGAGAAGCATGACTCAGTGGAGAAATAGGCCAAAAATTCCTGGCATTGTTAACTGGTGTAAGTCCCTGCCACCCTGATCAGGCACCTGCAGCATGTATTTAGGCTGTGAAAAACACCATGGCAATGATCCCTGGGCACTGCAACTCCAGGATAAAGACCTAGACCATGGCACTGTAACTTTTTTTTTTTTTTTTTTTTTTTTTTTTTTTTTTTCCTGTAGTCTTTCTTCTGAGGAGAGGCATGATGTTAGCATATTCTGTGGTAATGGGGAAATATATCTGACAGGCTGCAGCTCAACCTGAGGGTGCACTACCTCTATCCAAGGGATTTGTTAGCTTTCCTTTCCCCTTTTCTCAAAGGTACTCAGGGAAAGGCAACAGCAGAAGATGCCGTAGGACAGAGCCGCAAAAATAAACCATACGTCCTGAAGGATGCGATTTTTCTCTTTCTAAAGAAGTTGTGGTGATGGCTGAGGTTGCCTTATGTTTGAATTGTGTTTGTAACTGCCTGTACTGGCAGTAGGCTTTCCAGCCTTTCATGTGTTCTCGTTTCTGCTGGCCATCCCAACAGCTCATGAATGCAGTGCCTGGACTTATTTTCTTTTATAATCTCTTCCTAGGCTCTTGCTGAGATTTCCCATCTTGGGGGATCTTGCTTAAGCTGGATGGATTACTCAAATGTTCTTGGTCCAGCTCCAATTCTGGCTTAATTTATAGCTATGGTTTATGGTTTATGGTTTCTGACTGGAAAAGCTATCCTATAGATTAACGAATTCTTACTGAATGAGGTGCAGGAGCAGACGTGCAGCAAATGAGTCGGGATCCCCATGTGCAAGGCTCTACCATCAATACTGGCGCAGGATGAGCTTGCTAAAGTGCTCTTGCAACTTTAGTAGCAAGTCCTCCTAGGAAAGAAGAGGGTGGTTTTGCCCATTCCCTGCAGCAGGCAAGAGGGTAAAAGCTGCACAGGTCTGCCCATGGGCTTCCACACTACCATACCCAAAGGGGAGACAGGGTTTGTTATGCCTTGCCTTAGACAACTTTAGTGAAGTAAAATCAGATCTGGAGAGAGGAAGCTTTCAAATTCTCGTAACATGAGCAAAAACCTCAAGTCTGCAGTACAGGGGAGGTTTCTGGACTGGTGCTGGGTACATAGCTCCTTTGCTGTGCCAGTCCTTGTCCTCTGTAGCCATTTGTCCTCTGGGTGCTATTGCTGTGCAAAGATCCACAGGACGGGCATGCAGCAGTAGGCATTGGAGGATACATGCAGCTCTCCTATAGAAATCACAATAAATATTGTGGGTCTTACAACACTCTTCATTAAGATGAGGCATTCCTAATGCCTTGAGGCAGCAGTTTCACAATGGCCAGTGAACTCAGGTACATTGCAAAGGCTGGACGTGAGGCTGACTTGGCAAACTGCTCCCAGGACTGGTGCCTGAGGCATAGGTTTTGTCCAGTTCACGTCTTGACGTGGCACCTGGGTTTCAGTAGTGCACGGCGAGTTGCAGATCCCTCAGAATTGGTCTGTGTGAGTCCCAGATGTCTTTCACAAACTAACACTTTATGACTTCAACACACGTTGAGATTAACCCGAGGTTTCTGCCAAACCTTTCACCTTGCCTTGTTGGCCTCACATCTGTGCTAAACATTTTTAAAGTTTTGCCAGTGCCCGACAGAAGTTGAATATGACATCAAGGACTGAACATGCTCTTGATACTCTGGAAAATTGACTCCAAAATGCCATAAGAGAACATGTGTTGTTGCCTTATAATGTGAGGTCCACAATATACATTTCACTACCCTCAAATCTGCCCAGCAGGGGCCAATACTAACCTACCCAGGTCACTGCAGTGTTTCTGAGAGGTGATGCTTTAGTTCTCTTAGCACGTCTAGAAAAAGACCTCGTGATTCCCCTGCAGAGAGATTGTGTATGATCTACACTAACTGCTGAAAAAACAGGTCCCAGGATTGTTCCAACTGGCTGATCGAGTGACATGAAAGTGTTGTCATTTACATGCTCCGTGGAGCTTCAGGAAGCAAGGAAGATGGATGGTTATTCTTCCTGTGCCCACTTAAACAACACATTTGATCCTGTCACCTGCCCTGTGTCAACTGCCTTCTTTAGAAGTCAGTATTAATGATGCAGATCAAATCTAGATGCTGTCACTTATCCCACTTGCTTCAATAGACTTTGTTACAAAAAAAAAAAAAAAAAAAAAAAAAAAGTGTGTGAGAGGCCTGAAAAAGTGGAGGCAATATTACTTCTGTAAAACTGTTAAGAGAGGTTTTGAGGACTAACCCAAGTGCATCATTTGAAGAATGTACTAGCAAATGCTACTTGATCACAGGGCCATCTGTATCCTTGGTAAGAGACACTGAAAACAGACCTGTGATCAGCTTATCTTCCTCAGACATTGGCATCGCTTGTTCTCACAGCAATCTGGCCTTGCTTCACAGTCTAACGACCATTAAAAGAAACAGCACTGTATAGGTTGGCTGTATGGGTTGACTATACAGCATAGCTTGCCTGTGGAGTGGGTGTATCTTTGGCTGATAGTGTGCACGGCCCATTGCCACCTTCCCCCTCTTCTTCCCACATTTTAGCCCCGTGTCATTACAACCCAAATGAATAGTCCCTTCACCAGAGTTTCTCAGCTGGAACCAAAGCAGGGATTTGAACAAAGCTGTCCAACTCCTCAGGCATGTGGGCTGCCCATTACATCTGTCTAGCCAGGTGGCAAATGTCTGCCAAAGATCTGCCTAGGGCTGTGTTCTGCTTCCAGTGGTGGCCAGATGTCGGTGTCTGCCGAAGACTCCAAACAGGGCAAGCATGCATTTCCTGAATGTGCTCCCAGCCTTCAGCTATCCTCAGAGATTTCCTGAATTGAATGCTGCTTCTATGCATTAGCAACACTCTGTGTATTTCTCTTCCATGAATTTGCCTGCTCTCCCTTTGAATCCCCATTCCAGCTGTTGACTTCGATGACCTCTTCCAGCTGTTGGTCCCTCCAGCCTGTCCTCAGCTGGTTGTTGAAACTTTCTTGCCATCATTTCCTACCACTGCTTCATGCCATCTGCATTACTTTGTTGATTGTGTAAAGATGTAAGAGGTTCAGATTTTTTTTTTTTTTAATATTTTCAACAGTAGTATGTCCTTAGATTTATTATTATTATTATTATTATTATTATTAATAATGATAATAATAATCTGGAGAGTTTACAGATTTGAGTTGGAAAGCAATCTATTGAACTGTTTAAACTGGGTAAAAGCATGAATGTGATAATTACTGTTAGTGTGGGGAAAGGCTGGGACAGTGAAGAGTGCTGGGGAGTGGTGACCTCTTCACCTCAATCAGCAACAACTGGAACAATTTGCCCTCAGTCTGCCTGTGTCTGGCTTGCTAAATGTTCAAGCACTCCACACAGAGTGGAGCTGCCTGAATTTGGCCACCCTGGAAGTGATTTTTTTTTTTTTTTTTTTTTTCTCCAGCAAATAAATGATTCACCAGCCAAGAATAACACAGGCACCTATAACAACAACTCCAGTTGCTCCTGTGTGTCGTGTAGAGCAGACCCATTAGCTGGCAGTCTGTAAGTGGAGGAGGTGCTGGGTATATACATTGTCCATTTGTGCTTGCCACCAGAGCTCTGCATGGAGCATCGCCGATTCAGGCAGGGCTGCCTGCTTCTGCCTAACCTGGGGGGACCTCTTCCTGCTCATGCAGGAGCCTGGGGTCCACCACCCTGTTGCAGAGCTAAGGAGAGAAAATGGACACAGCTTGCAAGCCACTGGGAGGCTGAAATTTGTTTGCTTGGAGGACTTGCCAAATTTATATGAATACAGAAGACGGTTGTTTAAAAAGAACTTCGCTAGCAAACAAACCATGGACCAAAATCTCTAAAATTATTTGTGACAAATAATTTGGTCAGTTCTATGTGTCTCTGTCTGATACTTGCACAGACGGGAGTTGCTCAGCTCTAGAGCAAACAGAGCAGCCCAGCGTGCTCTCCAGTTAGCAGGCTGGAAGGACACAGTACGTTTCTGTGAGTATTTCCTCTGACTTTAAAATATGCTTGCTTTATCTGTGTTCACACCTCTCCTGCGTTCATGAGCTGTGAACATTCAAACAGGCGAGATTTACTCCTCCAAATACCAACCAAAAGCACAATTAAACCTCATTATTTGCAAGTGGAATAATGCGTTTTTACATGGGATCCTGTTTTCGGAAAGTCTTGTCAGGTCTCTGGAACAAAGGCTACAAAGTGAGCCAGACATGGGTGTGCCAGTCTTTTGTAAATAAAAACATGCATGTGCATAAGTATGTCTCAGGAGTGCTCAGACAGAATTAACTGCAAGATCCGTATCTTGCCAAAAAAATCTGCTAAGCAGCCTACTTTTATTTATTTATTTTTTAAAGTAGCAGTGCCTCAGGCAAAGGTCTGTGTGGCCCAGAGAGGAAAAGCTGAAAATGGTCTGTACAAAACCTGTGGAGTCATGGCTGCCCTCTCTGCTGTCCCTGGGTATTGAAAGCCATCAAGGGCCTTTGCAAATCCACCCCCGATTATAAGATTTGTGCTTATCCAGGCAGGAAACTAACACTGCCATGGAACCCGTATGGTCCATTGCTACAATAAAGGACATTTGCAACAGATTGTTGCCAGCCTTTTGCTAAAAGCAGGAAAAATTACCACAGATCTGCAACTTCAAAAAAAAAATAAAATAAAATAAAATAAAAATGGGGGGTTGCAAGGCACCAGAGGCTGAACCATGCCTTGTCACGTAACACATTTCTGGGCAGTGCCAGCTTCTCTTTTAGCATGAGGAGAAAGGAAAGCAGGCTTCATTGCCTGCTAAGTTGGTGCACTGATGCAGAGGATGTGTTGGGGAGTCAGGACAGAGAGTAGCTGGCCAAAACCCCTCATTTGGAAAGGCAGGCATTGGGCTCAGGAGGGAGCTCTAGGGCTCTCTGGTCAGAGATGGCAGAAATAAGGGACGTGGATGAGCTTTCTATGTGCTGCTACTTTCTTCTGTCCCATGTAACCATGCTACCTTTTCCCAGGGCTTCCAGAAACCACTCCAGAAGAAAATGATTGCAATAGGAACCTCAGTACCTGGCCCTGTGACTCAGCTGATGGGTGTAGCACTGCATTGTTTGGGAGATGTGCTGCCCCTCTGCTAACAAGGAGCTTGTTTCTCACCTCCTCATGCTGGTGGTGGCTGAAAATCTTCCTTGTGCATGTCTGTCTGTGCCTGTGCGTCAGCATACTGAAACGTGCAAGTTGTAAAGGAAGGCTCCTGAAGTTATGCAGTCTGTCAGACCAAAGTTAGGGACTGCCAAAAGTGACTGTCTACATCTTTGTTCTGCTCCTCTTTGCCTCTGTCTTGTGTTTAAAATCAGGCAAGGGTCTGGTGGAGAAGTGCAGCACTCCATTGCATGTGTGTAGGGTGTTCTGGGAAAGCTGGCATTTCTCAAGTCCCAAGTGCTTGGCTTCATACCCCTCCTGGCCTTCCTGCAGGGGAAGTTTTCTGCATGTGATTTCCTAATGGCAAACACAGCCCTCAAGCCAGGCCTGAGAATGGTTGCTGTGACAAAGCCCTAGTTCTTTTGCTTCTTTGCTTTTCTTTTGTTTTCCTCCCCACTGCTTTCCTCATCCGTGGCACCCCCAGTGCAATGGTGGCACTGGTGTGCGAGCCGTGCCTGGCCCCAGCGCCTTGGACCGAGCATTTATTTGCTGTGGGGTGTTGTGGCTCAGTGTTAAAAGGTTTCTGGGATGTTCTGGGGTGGAGGTGGAGAGTACAGGGTGAGGGAATGAGGGGGAGTGAAATGGCAATTCATTTTTAATGCTTTATCTACTTTAAAAATTTGGGAGAGCAGTTCACAAGGCTAGGAAGAGGCACGGCTTTTGCCCAAGGGCTCTACTTGCTGCATTTGAGATCTGTAAACTGTAGCCATCTCAAAGCCTCTCTGCAAACCTGCACAAATTGTTTATAATGCAAAATGTTAGGTATCCTAAGTACAGTAGAAAGGGCCTGAATGATCATGCCTCACATTGCTTTTTATGCTTATTTCTTAACCAATGTTTATGTGGTCCAAGCAAAAGTGGCCTCCTCTGCCTGCTTCACCGGACAGTAATGAGTTTGGTTTATCAGATTCTGGGGATCCCACTTGCCTCGCACACCATAAAAAACGTCTAATTTGGTGGTCCTGATGAAATGTGCTTTCTGTTTCATGTTCCCCGGAGAGATAAGACGGCTATCGGGGCAGGAAGCCTTCTTGGAAGTCACCGTGGGCTTGGCATCGCCACACATCGAGGTAGCCATGGAAACCTGCTCTCAAAGCCGGCGCCGGCTGATAAGAGCCTCGAGTGCCACCGCCTGTGTCCAGCAGGGAGAAGGTGAACAGGAAAGGTCAGCACTGACGGAAGTCCCTGAACCGCTTGGAGGAGGTGGAGGGATGTGTACAATGAGGTGGTGGGGCTGGAGCAGGAGGGAAGGGGAGGGAATGGGAGAGGAGTTGCTCCAGATGAGCTCGGGAAGCAGACGAACCCCTTTGCATCCAACAGCAAATGCTGTCGGGGAAAGGTGTTTGCAAAGTCCAAAATGGAGCCTGTCAGGATGGGGAGGTGCAGTAAATGAAGCACACGGCCAGCTGTTCTTCACTCATCTTGCCACTTCCACTGCTCCTTGCCTGTAAGTTGAGTGTTTTCCACTTGATATGCTCTGTTAGCACCCAATCACATCATCCTGGCTGCAGCTCTGCTTTGAAAGTCAGTTCCCAGGCAAACCTGTGGAAATACCTCATCACAAGCATTATTGTATTATTACTATTATTATTATTATTATTATATTTCCTGTCCACTGAGACATGAAAATCTGACACAAAATGCTCAGGAGAATGAGCGAAGTGCCCTTCCAATAGGTAGATGCAGAGACTTCTGCAAGAGGTGACTCTTCTCCTCATGTGCATTATTGAAATCGGTATAATCATGGGACATGTGGCTTTTTATTGCTCCTGAAACTCCCTTGGTATTTAGCTGTGCAAATGAAGATTTCATTGTATGAGTCATCAGAGATCTGTGGCCTTGATGACAGAGAATTCCACGGTATGTGTACACTTTCTTGTCTCTGTTTAGGTCCCTGACAGATTCTTTAAATGATCCGTGCATTTTGATACAAGGAGAAATTCAGTATCGATGTTTAATACATTCATTTATATTCTGTATTCTTGTTTTCACCCTACCTTGCTGTCATCTCTTCTGTTGTAATGTTGGTAAATAAATCTTAGTTTCTCTTTCTCTGCCCTCTTTGGATTCCCCTTGCCTCATCCTTGATTTACTGCCAGCCACCCTGTCTTCCTGAAGTGCTGGTTTGCCTTTTTCATGGGTTGTTCCAACATGTCCTTGCTGGCCTGGCACTTGAACTGCAGCTGTGCTGCTCATCTGCCTTTGTAGCCAGCCCTCGTGGAGCCTCCTTACTCACTAGATGCCACCAGTGCATTTTACATCATCAGCAGAGCTTTCTGCTTCTTCAGGCAAAAAGAACACATTCAGTGTTTCCCAGTATTTCTGAGGGCTTTTCTACAACTGGAAATGAGTGCATGGGGAAGCTTGATTGCTACTCTGTCCTCATGTTGTATGTTAGCCTCTTCAAGCTCTCTAGGAGAAGCTGCTCCTTGCAAGGCACTTCTGGCCTCTGTGAGATGACAAATACTGGATCCTTTTACTGGAGTACTTCCCACCTTATTCAGTCTCTTATTCAGGCCACAGTTTGGACTCAGAGTTTCCAGCTGGAGCTTTGAAAGACCTGGTTTGGGGGTTGCTGCTGGTGACCTGATCTGTAGCACAGTCACACCGGTCCCTCCAGAGCCTGTGAGCAAGAGCCTGGGCAAGGGTAGCGAGTGCTTCAGCTGCCTCAGAGTTTGGCCTGTGGGATTTTAGGTGGTGAATGGGAGCTTCAAGCTGAGGAGATGCTTAGGGTGAGTGAGCCTGGCCGTTCTCTGTGCACAGTGAAGACAGAGGGTGTAGGGTGGAGTGACTGCATGGTTTTCCCACACTCACTCTCTGTGCAAAGTCCCCCTAGAAGCCCCCTAAGCTGTAAGCCATGTCTTACTGCCCTATAGCATGTCAGCTGTGATAAATCCCTCCCTGCCTTTCTCGGGACACAGTTCACATCCCTTTTGAGCCACGTGGGATCCCAGTATATTTCTAGACCTATGAGCTTGTCCTATTATCTCTGGTCTTTTTCCATCCTTTCACTGACAGCCAGCCCCCACTTCACATCTTGAATTCCAGCTGCCTGGAAAACAATCAGCAAATAAACATTGGAGGAAATATTGGAAAAAAAAAAAAAAAAAAAAAAAAAAAGCCACGTCTAGCAATTGGGCTTGCTGCCTCCAGGCAGGTGCAGGCTGCATGTGAACAGCCACATTTCACTCAGCAATGCTTTTGAAAGCAAGGAGCTGACGGCACTGGGAAAGCTGAGTGATGCGATGGGTCTGGGGCCAGGGAAGCATCGTGTGTGGATGCCAAGCAGACGGCTGAATTTTAGACGCCGCTAATTTTAGTTCAGCCTGATTTGCTTTGCTGAGCTCTCCTGGAGCTCCGAGTGCTGTCATTCAGGTTAATCATAATTCTTTCCAAGACTTAAAACTGTCAGGTACGCAAGAACCTGATCTGAGCTTTATTTATTATTTTTTTATTTTTCTCAAGATGGGGCTTTCCTATGTCTTCTGGCCTTACCACAAATACACATTAGACCAATACCAGTAATCATGCATCTGCTCTTTCATCTTCTCTCTCCTCCTCATTATGTTCTTTAACCTATTTTGCATGTGATACATTTCACAATGTGCAGCCAACCGAGTGTTTAAGCATTCAGCTCCCTTCCTTCCCTCCTGCCTCCTGTTCTTGCGGTCGGTTGCGGATCACCGCCTGGAAGCGGGCAGAGCGGGGAGCGAGGTGAGCGTTGTTCCTCCGAGAATAGCTCCTTCCGAGCGACTCTTTACCCAAGGTGACCAGTGTGCCCTGGTACCGTATCTGGGCTGAAAGCACTTCAATTTCTGGCAGTGCTGTCACCTGACCGTGCTCTTAAACAAAGCTGAGTGTTGGTCCCCAGGCACGACTGTTGCAAGAATCCAGGGGCTGGTACAGGGCCACACTTCCTCTGTTTTCTTTAAATCCTACAACTTTTCTGTCTGTTTTGGTCTTCTGGACTCAGCTTCCTACATGTTTGCAGTGGTGGTGGGAGGGAGAGGGCCTGTGTGAGAAGTGCTCAGGTGTTAAAAATGAGAGAACAGTTAAAACCTGATTCGGAAACATAGCCGGGCTAACAGAGTTTCATTTAATCTCCAGGTTGCCACTTGAAATTCAGTTTGTGCAGGCTGTGATGACATGTGGTTACCACTGGACAAGTATTCAATGCTCTGCATAATGAAAATTGGCACTCTGCAGCAAGGCCCGAGCAGGCGCAACTGCAGCTGCTGTGGAACGGCTGCGGACATCTGTTTGTCCTGCAGCTGCCACTACCGTGGTGGCCCCTTCCTGTCACCTTCCTCAGCCCGGGCATGGGGTGGGCTCAGCACACCACAGCGGTGCAGGGAAGCAGAGGCTGTGGTTGTGCGGGTGTTCCTCCCGGCAGCAAAGGCAGGTGAAGCGGTCCCTGTCCTGGGCTGCTTCTTTCATAGAGTCATTGAGGTTGTGAAAAACCTTCAGGATCATCAAGCTCAACCGCCAACATGACTGAGTCCCATCACTAAACCATGTCCCTTAATGCCTTAGGATACATCTCACACGTAGTACCCCATTATCTGTGTCCACGACACTGCTTTTGGGGTCATGTGCTAAGTGCTATGCGTTTCTGGGATCTCTTAGCGAAGAAGCATGTTTGAAGGAAGAGTCGATGTACAATAGCAGTGAATTGTAGGACATTCTTGTCATTGTCTATCAGCTCTGCTTGCCTCGCATCCCTTCAAAACTGGGTACTTTTTTTTCTGGTTCTGGTCTCAGTTTTGAAGCTGTGTCTATAGAAGGCAATGTCACATTCTTTTTATTTATTTATTTATTTATTTATTTTTCTACTAGCAATACCTGCTTGGCATACTGCCATGAGTGAGTCTGTACAACTGTAATGCTACTCTTACCCTGCAGAAGTCTGCCGAGGTCTGGTCCACACCAACCAACATGTTTCTGCAATGGCTCCTCTCTGAAATCCTCTGTTGTTCTGGAAGGAAATCATACATAAAAGCAGCTTTTCTACAGTGGTGAAGGGGATTTGCATTCAACAAGTGGTTTATTTTGTTGTGGTTTTTCTGCAAAGACAAATTTTAACCTTGTAGGTAGTTCCTAGGTGGCTCCTCGGGGTGTGATTGCAAGAGTTTTTGGGGAAGGATGGCAATGTTTGTGTTATACCTTCCACTGCTGGGCCCACCTTGCCCTGAGTAGCCACTGCTGCAGGATCAAGGCAAGAAAGGGTTTGATTCATCTCAGAGATACACTTCCAGCTTGTATGAGCATCCAAGTTGCAAGTAAAGACCTGTGGAGGTCAGGTGCACAAAGCTAGCATAGTTTTTGTGCAAATATGAGGCAAATGGGAACACAGTCACAGAAGTTTTACATCTATAAATTTCAAGTCTGGGTGATTTATCCATGTTAAAAATAAAAAAGGGTCATGTGGTAAAGTTCTCATTTTGGTTATGCAAGTCTCCCAGTGACATAAATTTTGTTCCTGCCAGGGCAGAATTATCCCTCGTGTCAGTGGGGCTCCTGCCCTCCTGGGGGAAGAGAGAGGTGACAGCAGAGAGCTGCCACACAGCCCAGCAAGCAGAGACTTCCTGTAATGCCTTTGTTAATGGTGTGTTTCTGGGAGCGGGTCCAGGCCCGTTTAAAAGCGCAAATACTATTTTACTGTTATTCCTTGGGTTGAGTTTTGATCCATGAGGCTTTATCTTTGGACACAGCCATTTCCCAGAGCAGTGCCCCTGTCCTCATGATGAAAGGCTCTGCAGTACATCCTTTGCTTCTCTAAAACACGGCACGCTTTGCAGACCTAAAACATTTCCTGGCTGATTGATGGCAACTCATTTAATGCAACGTGTAGGTCTAAAACTATGAATATATTGAGCTGAGGAACAATATATTTCTCCTTCTTGGGTATACTTATCGTACACCACTCTTGCTTAAAATGGAGGGAGCAATTGTGTTTTATCACCTGTTTGCAAAAAGTCATTATCAGAAGCTAAAAAATTTACAGGCAGAACCTCTGAAATCTGACATCTTGACACATTGTGTTTTTATTGTTTGTTCTACGGCCCTGACTGAGAGGCAGTGAAAGCAGAGTCCTCCGCGGCCAAGCAAAGGTATTGTACTGTCAGAGAAGGGACGGAAAGTAAATTGATGTCAAATGCTGAATTTTATTTATGTCTGTAGGGACTGGGCCGGGCTCAGTTTTGCCACTTTCTGGGTTAAATATTAATATTTTTTATCAAAAGCTGTCTGATTACCTCAGGATCTCTTTTAATTTGTCAGGTTTTGTAATGAATATGTCATCAACAGGGATCTTTTTGCCACATTACCCCATATATAATAAGGACTGAACCCTCCAAATTGCAATACATGGATGACGATAATCACATATTGCTTTGTTAGCAAATAACTACAACTACAAGATAATTATAAAGGATTCTGTGCAACCAAGGATGCAGCATTATTTCTCCTTACCGGGGTTTAGGAACTGGAAATAAGCAATGCAACGTGGAGTTATGGAACTTCTAGAACTGCCAGGGTTGCTCAGGCAGACATCCCCTGAAATGCCTCCCATGGCAGATTGCTGTGCACGGGGTATATTTTCAAAGGGGTGACCTAGTCCATGGCTGCTGGTGGTAAATACACACCAGCCTTATGCAAAGAGGTGGGGTTCCAGCTCCTGCAGCCACTTCAGCATTTGCATTTCCTTTGCTCTCTGTGACCGTAACCATAGAACCCACTACAACACTTGGAGAAATATAATCTTTGGCATTTAGTACAATTTCTCCACCCATATGCACGTGCGCTTTTGAAGAAGCAAATAGAAAATCCACATAACTCTGGGGTCCACAGCCAGGAAAAGCTATGACCTGAGAGAGACAGACAAAAAAAAAAAAAAAAAAAAAAAAAAAAAGTAATAGCTATAGGGGGAAAATTCATTAATTTGGGGAATTACAGACCTACTGATGGGACCAGTGCAGCCAAGCTGCTTCGTGCCGTTCTGGCAGCACGGATGGGCTGCCAGGGCAGAAACGGGTCAGGGCAACAGGGATGCTCAAACCAGCTCCCGTTCTGGTTTAAACATGTGCAGGGTTCATACTGGCCATTACATAGTCAGTGAGTTTTAATGGAAAGGAACACAAATAGCTACTATGAGTGGCCTGGGGTGAAATGGCTCACCCAGGCTATTTTGGCAAACACGAATGACAAATATGTTCACCCATTAGGGCTGGCTCAGGAAATAGGCTGGATTAGTTGTAATGATTGCAGTGGATCTGCAATCAATATAATGACTCAACCGGGTCTACCAGTAAAGGTAGTCTTGGAGTGAGTTGTGTGGGCAGAGAAAATAAGGAAAATGAAATGGGCTGATGTGGTGCTGGATGGAAGAGAAAGAAAGAGGAGAGGGCATGTAACCAAGAAAAAATCTCCCCGTCAGCTGGGGCACTCAGCTGGGATATGAAATGCAGTCCCACCACGTTCCTGCATAGATCTAGGCACAGCAGCATTCAAACCATGGAGCTCTTCTGTTTTCTTTTTCTACCTTTTCCCCCAGCCAAAATCAGGTGGAGAAGCAGAACTAGCAAGGCAAGTCAAGCAAGACCAGCTCCTGGCATCGCTGTCCCTTCTGGACAAGAGCTGTCTCCCCACAGCCCCAGGAGGGTCACTGAGATGCTGGGTGGGTTCTGCCTGGGAGTGGTGATCTGCTCATGCAGCAAACATTGATTTGGGGCTAAGGAGGGAGAGCTAGGGAGTGAGAAGAAGGGATATGAGGTTGCCACAGCACTTGTGTGAAGCAGTTGTGTTCCTAGAACTGGTCCTTGCAGCAGATTTACTGTTGGCAGCATCTTACCCTATCCCTCCCTCCACAGTGGGTGTTCAGAGCACAGGTCTGGAAATTATCTCCTTCCAGCTTCATCCTCTACTTGTAGATTAATTTTGGTTAATTAGGCCCTTGTGCTGCTGCTTCAGGATGCTTAATAAATTATGGACTCAGAAAACACGTGCAGGTCATCTCCCACAGTTTCTGTTCTTCTGGCACCATGTTTTGGAGAGCCCCATGTAGCATGGCAGTACAGGGCATCTTTCTAGTGGGGTGTACTAGTTTGTTGGGGTAGATAAAGAGTATAGCAGAACAGATTTATGAACGATGAGGAATGGTTATGTTGCTTTCCACAGATCCTAGCCTTGCATTGCATGTCCGAGCTCCGCACTTCAGCGTGGGCTACAGGAAGCTTTAAAGACAAGGTGGGCAAGCAATGGCCGTCCCCTCCTGAGAAGCAGAAAGAAGCTGTTCCTTCCTGCCTGCGGTTGTGTGTCCCCCCTTCGTCAGTGCTCTGTCAGAACACCCGCCGTGGCTCCCTGGCAAGGTTGGGGTGCTCTGATGCTGCCCCCTGAACACCAAGAAAGGGATCAATGCTGTTGAAACTGGCCTCCTAATGTTTCACTCCACCTTCCCCAAGCCTAGGCTGCTCCAATGGGATGCACGGTCTCTCAGAGCAAAGGGAACCTGTGAAGCCTGGTGGGCCAGCCCGCATTGCAGCATAAGCCCAGGATGCTTTGCTTTCTCTCCAGCAGCACCCAGGAGAGGCAATTCAGAGTTCCTGGTGAGCTCCAACCCCTCCAGCCCTGCAGGGACGCGGTGAGGTGGGCCCCATGCCCTCCAGGAAGTGCTGCGAGCTGCTGGGATGAGGATTTCTGGCACGGGGGCAGCCAGCTCACAGAGGAACATCTGTGTGTAGCGCCGGGGAACTGGGAATGAACCCTTGCAAAAATAATAATAATAATTTAAAAAAATAGCCAGGCCTGTATTTCACATTTCTCTCTGCCCTTCCAGCAACCCTTCCTTGAGAAGTTTATGTCTGCATAGCGAGAGGCGGCCGCGCTCACACACAGCCAAGCCGTCTCCCCCCCATTTTCCACAGCTGAGCTGGCCTCGGTGCAGCACGGGGCCCCTCACCGACAGAGCTGGGCCTGTCTCCGAGGCATGTTGCACTTGGCCGGCACCGCCTGTCTGCCTCCAGTTCCAACCACCACCTTTCCGAAGAAAGGGGGAAAGCCAGCGTGCCCCCCTGGGAAGCCTGGGCGGTCGCTGACGGCGGTTCCTCAGCCTTCTCATGCAGATTTGCTCCCTGCTCTTGCAGGCACCAGCCTGGCTGCGTTTTTATTTTATTTATTTTTTTTTCTAATTGAGAAGCTGAAATCGGGTGACTTGCTTGCAATCAGCCTGAGTAAGCTGTGTGCTAAACCAGGCAGGAATATAACCTGAGAAAACTCATTCCCCCTCACAAACAACCATCCCTTGTGCTGGTGGGTGGGTGGTGGAGCTTGCTGTGCTCCTTCTCAGCCCGATAACTTCCCATGGGCTCGTCATTTCCCATCAGGTTCGGCAAAGTCAATATTTGACTGTGCACTTATTTGGAGCCAGTTCTGAGCGTATTTTTTCCCCTTTGGCTCAGAGGAGGCAGGAGCTGGGTGCGGATGGGGTCTCTGTAGGTGGCTGGCCCTGTCCTGGTGGGTCTGGGTGGTGGGGAAGGGGAAAGCTTGTCATGCTGCATGGGGGAAGAGGAATGTCCCTCTGGGGAGGAGCAGGCCCAGCCCCACATCTCCCCTGGCCAGAGGGACCATGTGCGGAAGGACCACATGGAGGGTTTTGGGCACTGAACCCTGCGTGCGCGGGGCTGTGGAGCACAATTGTTCCCCATTGCCGTTTCCACCACCTCATTAAGCTCGCCGTCCAAAACACAGCACTTCTTGTGCTGTGGGAGCGCAGAGGCCAGCCCTGCGGGGGCCGACTCACTCTGACTCATGGCTCCTGGGAACACGGGGGCATTCGGGTCAACCTCAGCCCTGCTGAACCTCGGGGAGAGGGACATCCTCTCCACTGCCTGCCCCTCTGTCCTACTGCAGCCTGCCTGGCCAGCTTGTGCTGGGGCAAGGCAAAGCTCCTGAGGACAGGCTGAAGGAGCACAGCCTTCCTGTTCCCCCTTCTGAGCACAGGGAGCTTCATGGTGGTGTATGTGCTCTGGATAACCTGGGCCATTCAGGCTGAAATGGGAAGCTCAGGGTCTTGGAGGCAATGCCTAGACCTGAGAGACACCGCTGAGCTCACTGCAGTGCTTTTTTTTTTTTTTTTTTTTTTTTTTTCCTAGTTTTTTTGAACTTGCCCTTTTGGGAACAGCAGAGACACAGGGCAGAACAGGCTCCCAGGGAACAAAGCTTGGTTTCCTGCACTTTGTCATTAAATGGTCTCAATTCTGAGGGTGATCTTTGCCCAGGCAGAGCAGAAGCATATTATAATTAACTTCTTAAGGGTGGGTGGGAAGGTGGGGAGCACAGCAGGGCCTGTCTGGCTGATGGAGATGTAACCACGCTGTACCGCTCTGTACCAGGTTTGGATGGGTACAGCCTGGGCTGGGGGGCAGCAGCACTAAAAGTCAGTGCTGATCTTCCTGCCACTTCTGAGATAACGCTTCAGCTTGCAGGGATCCTCGCACTGCTTTTCTCTTTGCTTTTCTTTCTCTCCCAGGAAGAACGTGTGAATACAAGAGGGCTGAGAGAGAAGAAAGGTATGAGACCCAAGCCACCCTGTATCACCATCCTTCTGGCAGATGCCATGATGTTGAGCCCTTCAGATGGGCATAGCTGGAGTTCGGGAAGGGTGAGGGAGGAAGAAGGAGCATTTTCTGAAGTGTTTGTCTCCAGGCAGTCTAGCCCTAAGTTCAAATTTTCTAGTTAAAAAATAAAAAATAAACAGTTCTGACACTGGCCATCTGCCTAAAGATTATTATTTTCCTTTTTGGTAGGAACTGCTAAGTTTTGGAACACAACAGCAACTGTGATGGAGCAATAAACAAAATGTTAAAGTAAATGAGAATGATTGAGGTTGTCTTTGTGGTTGTATGCTGACAGCGCTTTTCAGATTCAGTTACATTTTTCTGTTAGTGGCATGCTCCTCCCTCACCCTCCCGCTCTTTTTTTTTTTTTTTTTTTTTTTTTGGGTGCCCACTTCCTATTTTCCATTCACTTCTTCCCAGTGTACTCCTTCCACGACTGTTTTGAACCTTCATCCATCGCAACTTTTTGTGATGCCCAAAGGTCTTTCCAGTTCACCCAGTGCAAACACTTGGCTTCAAAAGCCTCAAAGAGTTTCTCATTAGAAAATGTTTTTTAACTTAGTTTATTCTGCAGAGGGGCAACTACCACCACCACCACCCCAAAGTATGACTAAATCCAGTAGTCTAGATCCAGTCAAAGAGAGTGCAGCCTGCCAGAGCTCTGATGCTCGCAGCACCCAGACCAAAAGTTTAGCATGCTGAACATCTGGATTTGCAGGGAGACACACGATGGACTTTCCTGTGGTTCCCCTTTCTATTCATTTGAAGTTTGGTTATCACTTTCCATTACCCCCTCCAGCTGAGCAGGAAGGCTCAAGCAGCAGCGCTGATTGTGGGACAATGGGGGGCAATAAACCCACAAGGCACAGCAGTAGTGACTTGTGACAGCAGCTCTCTGGTTAAAGCTGTGAAGCCTCTGCCTCCCTCATCTCCTCTGGATGCCTTGCAGGGTGCCCAGAAGAGAAACTGCTAACAGCAGCCCTTGTGCATTTTCATCCTGGATGTGTGGCAAGGCCCTGCTATCAAGGTCCCCTGTTCTGGATGGCAACCAGGGCTCTGATGCACAAAATTAAAAATCCTGTGGCAGTTTATTTCCCATTAGGGAAAACAAACAAACCAACCGACAAACAAAAAACAGATTGATTGAATTAAGCATATGTGCTAGTAATATAAAGTGTGGCTTGTCCTCTGCCTTATCCCTGCCTCTGATGTGCCACAGCTGCGGTGCTCCCCGTGCCTGGCAGGGCTGCTGGGGGAGGCAGGAGGTGCTGGTAGCAGCACTTCTCACTGGCAAGATGAGGAGGCAGCTTCAGGCACAGGGAGCATGGCTCTGCTGAAGCCATCAGCGCTCACACAAGTTCTGGGAGCTGCAGGATCAAGCTTAGCCTTGAGGAGTAACGCTCAGGATTCTGCACGCTCCGAGCCTTTGCAACCGGTGCCATTAATCGTGTTTTCACTTGCCTTCTGGTTCTTGAGCTTTTTGTGCCAGCGCTTTTAAAGTTTTCCTGGAAACTGAGTGCAAGAAACATCATTTTCTCAGTAGACAGCTGAGCTTGTTGTGTAGTGATTTTGGGAGTCGGGACTTTGAGAGGAACACAAAGTATTGTCATACTTGCAGTGTAATCGTGGCACCTTGCAACATTTGTCTCATTGCTTCCTCAGCAGCCACTTCCAATTTCAGGGACATAGATGTGCATTAAACTTTTGAACAGAAACAATACTTCTTTCAACTAGGAGGTCTGAAACTTAAGTCTCCAGATTCCCTCATGAAGTTTTGCAGCAGAAGATGCATTCAATAGCAACTGAATGGCTTCCTGAAAGTCACAGCTATACCTTATCACACAGATATGTTTTGCTTTCAGAGAGTAAATATTCCTCTATCGTGCTGCTATCTGTGCTGCTGGTGAGGCTGGCACTAATGCAAATACGCTGTGAAGCTATGTGCTTCCTGCTCACTCTGAGCATCAGATTGCTCCCACCTTGGAAAAGCAGGTTTCATCTTTATTTACAGAGCTGGTTATATCACCGATGTACTTTGCTGGAGATGAAGTCTCTTCCAAGATTTAAAAATATGCGTAACTCCATAAAGGGTTTAAAATATATCTGAGTACCATTCAGTGAAAGCTACTTAATTGGAAGTTCCACACTGCGCTTTGTAATTAGCAGTGATGCTGCTGTTTAGAGAAAAAAAAAAGAGAGAAGCTCCAAGTTGGAACACAAAGTACAATAATGTCTCATCTGAAAATGTGGCGCAAAAGTACAGATGCTATTAGTTCTGTTTCATCTCAGTGCCTCCTAATTATGAATGAGTTTTACTCTTCTCCCAGACACTTTTTTTTTTTTTTTTTTTTTTTTTTTGCCGGGGGAGGGGCTGTGCTGCAGGGAAACTGTAGGTACAGCCTGGGGGCTATATAGCTGAACCCCCTTCCCTGCTTTTGGCAAGGGAAGTGAGATACTGAGTGCCTGCTAGCTGCCTCTGAGGACCTTCTTCACATGCAACTGGCTGATAAATGACATGAAAAACAAAGACCTGAGGCATGTGGATTTATTAAAAGTTATGAAGGGGTGGGGAAGAGGCATTTGATGCTGGTCATGCTACCCAAATCCCAGCAACAATGTGTTCATAAACTCCCCCACTTCTTTTTAGCAGGGCATAATGGGTTATGGGAAGAGAAGGCCCAGGGCACCTGGGCTGTGTTTTATTTGCCTCAAACCCTCCCCTAGATTGGACAGAGCAGTTCAAAATAAAAAATAAAAAACAAGGACAGGAATTTCCTTGTTGACGAGAACAGACTGGCTGAGCAATTCCTAGGAGCTTTCAGCAGACTAACCACAAATTTGCTGACTAACCACAAATTTGATGTGGAGCCTTGCGCTTGGAGAGCAGTGTGGGCAGAAACTGCTCCCCTTTGACGTTGGACCTTGAACCCACCTCATTCTCAGTGTAACTGGCCTTGTTGCCGTCGTTGTTACAGCTTGCAAAGGTGAAGTGTCAAATTCACACCAAGGGATGCTGGAAGCAGCCCCGTTTTTCCCTCCTGCAGATGCTCCCAGCATCTGTCTGATCACCCCTTGGTGTGTGCTGAATGGGCTGGTTTGATGTGGGGGAATGCACATCAAAACTGCCAAACCACATTCGACTGTGCATGTCATCCCATCGCTGTAGGCTGAGGAAAGCCTGGCTTCCTCCACCACCTGCCCCTGTGAGCCCCATCTCATCTGCTGGGGAAGGAGCCTCACAAGCAAGCCAGGTCCTTTGCAAAGCCATTGCAGCTCTCATCGAACCAGAAAGGCAACGTGTGCAGGGCCAGTGATGATCAAAGGCCAGTGATGAGTCATCCTAAATCCAATGAATGATCATTAGTTGGGGAAAGAGATAATTAGACTGGCCTTACTATCTTGCTTTCATGCTCAGAGGAGTAACGGGGTGGTATTGCTACCATTGAACACGTTATTTTTTAGGAGTGACTCACTGGGGATGTGTCATAAATTATACATGGGAACAACTACCAGTGCTCCCCGTTGAGAGATGAACACCAGTGCAATGTGCCCAGAAGATCCTGATGGTCGCTTGGTGATGACAGCACCACCTGGGGAGCATTCTCTTTCCCTTCATCTCACCTAGAGGGACACCATCAAAGTCAGATCTTCTCTTGCCACCAGTAACATTAGGGGCTACGGATCTGCCCCACTGGAGAAACTGAAGGGGAAATGTCTTTAGACAAACTAGGAGAAAACTGGAGGGACAAAATGCAGAACCTTGGTATCCTGGTCTGCCAGAGCCTGCAAGAACTCTGTGGCCCATGAGAAGGAAGGTAACCTGCTGCTCTGGGTCAAAGCTTCGTGACCGCTCTGTTTCAGTAATAAGCTACAGTGAGGTTTGATCGCAAAGCCAAGCCATTTGCAGTATCCAAACTCTGTCCCCAGATCTGAATTTCACAGTTGAGTTGGCCCATTTATTTTTTTAAAGATTCAGTGAACTTTTATTCTTATTTGACTGGTTTTTATCCCATGAACTTGCAAATTTCAGTTGAACCAGGTCATCGTGTAAAACTTTATAATTTTATTTTTATTTTTTTCCATATAGATCCTCATGTCTCTGCTTCCAGAATAGCATGAGGTTTGGAAAGACAAAGGCAATCAACAGTAAATGGAGACAAAATAATTGCTTGGATCTTTACATTCTTTTTTCACTTTTAAACCTAAGTTTAGATTGCAGCTGAGGCTTAAGGTTGTTAATTTGCTCAGTCTGCTTTTCTTTCTTCCAATAGAGCAAACTTGGTCAAGCCATGATTGCCCTTCAAATCTGGGCTCTGAGAAGAGCCCAGTGCAGGGTTACTCAGTGTAATGAATGTAAACAGTGTGAAGATTTCTTATTTCCTTTGTGCGTGTTCTTTTAAGTTGGAATTTGATTACAGCACCTGAAGAATATCCTCTTGCTGTATAAAAACACAATTACAGAGACCTGATCCTCACCCTCACTTCTTCTGAGGACTGCTGCTAGGGTGCATGCCTGGAAAGAAGGCATGTCACAGCGTCTGCTGGGATGTTGTGCTCTGGGTCAGCTGGGATTGCTCTGTAATGTCTGCTTTCAGATGGTGTGTCCTGGGCCAGATACTCCTGCTTTGTCATGAAAACAGCCTCTGGACAGTCTCAGACACCCTGAGCAGGTAGTGAAGGGCTTGATCCTGAAAAGATGTGGAGAGCAGCTCTACAGCCAGAAGCCAAGGGGAGCTGTGAGTGTGACAAGACACTTTAGAAAGGGAAGAGCATGGTGTGCTTTGCAAGGCCCAAGCTGTTTTGGTCAAATCCCATCCCTATTGCCTCGTTGGAGCTTTTCCAGCCTGGAAGAGCTTGTGGAAGTCACTGAGCTGCACCTTCCCCAAGTGCCCACCTTGCTCTCCGTGGCTGGGGAAGCTGAGGAGCAGGCAGGTTGCTTCTGCCAGCCTTGCCCAGCTGGGGCCAGCAGTATTTGAGTTCTCTGGAGAACTAGCTGCCTTGTAGCATGGGCCAGGTGCTGCACAAACACAGTAAGACCATGATTTTGTTAGATGAGAGCCTCTGTGCATTTCTGTGAATCGGTGGAAAATCCTGCAGGACAGGCATATCTCTGGGAGTCAGATCTCCCAGGCACGGAGAGCAATACAAGGGTAGACATAACATCAGAGCCCCAGGGCGATGGGGGACACCCTGAACCAGGGACACACACTTCATCTCCCAACCAGTGGGGAGCCCACGCTGGGCTGTTGGTATTTCTGCTGATGAAAGCAGATGTGCTCCTTTTGCTGAGCAGATATCTCTTATGGAAGGAACTCAATGCAGCTAGACAAGCCCTGCACTGGCGTTTCCATATTTCACACCCCCAACCCATCAGGTTACTCGACAGCTGCCGACTCCTGGCTCTTGCCTGGCTTCAGGCCACCAGGGCTGCTGGTGAAAGAATCCCCCAGACTCCAGGCCTTGATGGCTCCTCCCTGCTTCTGGCCTGGTCCTGGTACATGGGGAATCCTCCTTGCTGGGGAATGCTTCCCCAGTGCTGTTCTGGCATTTCTGAGGTTGTGAATTTAACCTTCCTTTAATTCTTGCTGAAGATTTCTAATCAAGGGTTTATTTTTTTCCTCATGACTGAACTGCTGTTTCGGCTTTGGGGTGACTGTCTGTCTATTCCACACATTTGCCTCACATAGTTTCCTTGTGGGGGAGAAGGGAATGGTGATGGAGAGCAGCCAGATAAATGTCATCTGGCACCCCTTCCTACATGCCACTGTGCACTTGCAAACCCAACATACTTGCAAACCCAACATACTTGCAAACCCAACATACTTGCATTTTTGGGGTCCCTTGCAGTCTCGGTGAGCCAGGATCAAACATCTCCTCTCCTTGCTGATATTTCCCCAACAAGACAAGAATGGAGAAACAGAAGGGGGTCTGGTGTTGCCTCGAAGACTTAAAATGTTTCAGATGGGGTGTGGGGAGAGATGAGGTCCATGGCAGAGGTGAGTCTAAAAGAGATACAGGGAAGTCATACTTATCATGGCCCTATTTTCTTTGCTCTCTAACCTCAGCCTTTTGCATAAGTGCAGAAGGAACATTAAAAAAAAAAAAAAAAAAAAAAAAGTGGAATTTTAACCTCTTATTATACCACTGTCATTATGCTAAGTGACTATAAAGTACAGAAAGGATCTAGAAAACTGGGTTTTCCTTTTTCAGCCAGTTTTCTTTTTTTTTTTTTTTTTTAGGTAGAGTTAGTTTTGTATTAGGTTGGCACTGGCTGACATACTGCATTATTTTTAATAAGCCAAAAAACAGCTCCAACTAATTGTGGCTAAAGAATTAATAAGATAACATTTCCATTTTAGGAAATTGCCTGAAAACAAAATGGTAAAAAGCCTAAACCCCACTAGTCTGATTTTCAGGGATCCTTGCTACCCAGGACTGCCATCAGTCCGTAAGACTGGAGGCAGGGCAGCATCTCCCAGATATTAACCCAGCAGTGCAGAGGAATTGGGCTGGTACAGATAGGAGTAGAACCAGGGCCAGAAAATGAGTTTGCCCCAGAATTTCCCATTTCTCCCTTGCCCAGCTTGGAACCTCTCTTTGGTTGCTTGCATTCCTTCTTCCCTGGTGATGGGCTTCCCATATTGCACACAAACAAGCCTCTCCATTTTTATTTTTCTCCTAACCCTGGTACTAGAAAAGGCATTTATTTGTTTCTCAGAAGAGGCAACCATAGAGACCTGGACTTTCAGAGAATGGGAGGGGAATTTATTAAAATCAAAGGAAGACTGCAGGTGTAAAATGTTTGTCATGCTAACACCTGAACAAACATATCACCGTGCCCTTGCTTATCTCGTTCCTCCTCACTCCCTTTATTGAGTTCAGTGTCTTGCTAACTGCAGACACATTAATCAGAACAAAGTCACTGCCTATGTGCCGTCTTATCTAGACCATATAAGTGTGTCATTATATAGATCTGGGCCAGGCCTGAGGGTTTTTTTATACCTTTGTGATGACCAAGCTGCTCACTGCTGCTTGTTTACATGAATTCCTTTTGCCTTAAAGGGAAATCCAGCCTCTGTGGTGACTGAGGCAAAGTCCACTGTTACTGTTTTCTTCTGTAGTCACTCCTGTGTAAATAAATATGTAGCATTTTTCTCCTGCTCATTTCATCATTTTCAGCCCTTTCCTCACAAATATTCATTTTCTCCTTCAAAATCCAGGCTGATGAAGTAAGCTCTCTTTTTGATCTCATACCATTTGCAGCCCAGAACTGCATTAGCAGCGGGGTTTTTCCGAGGGCAAACATTTATCTGAGATTTCTGCTGCTTTGCACTAGTTAGCGCTCGGTTTCTTACTGGATTCTCCTTCCTCTGCCCACTTTCCAGAGTCCTGCTGTGAAGAGGTTGCTGCACCTTGATGAAGGTGCCCCAGCTGCATGGCTTGGAGGAGCCAGTCTGGGGAAGAAGTCAACTTGGCCTATGCAGGGAAGGACATGGCGCTGTAGCCAGGAGGGTGCTGCTACCCTGGCAGCCTTGCACAGGCTAGACAAGCCAAAACCCAAATGGAGCAGCAGTAAACCGTCATGAGGGCTAGTCGTTTGCCCAGGGTGGCACCAGGCAGGGCAGGAGGGAAGAAGGGAAGGCCTCTGGTGTGGGCAGCACTGCGTTACCCTCACTGTGGGACACATGGTGGCCATGCCTCCTTTCTGCCTCTCTTTGCTACCACAGGCAGGAGTGTGGTGGCCTTGAAGTGGATTTTATTCTTTCTTCCAGGTCTTGGGCTTCCTCTGTGTCGGTAGGGTTTGGTCTGTCCTGCTCACGTCCCTGGAGGCTGTGGCAGGGAGCTTCTCCCTGTATGAACAGAGCATAAATCTGCTTTCACACAAACTCAGAAAACAAGGTCTCTCCCTTTCCTTTCCCCTTTTCACATTTTTTATGACAGTAGACAAAGATGTATGCAGACAAGAGCTTTGGGAGTGTCACTGTCTTCTTGGTGTGCTAAAAGCATATCCTTTCCTTAGTGGGCATTCAAAACACAAGATGCTTCTGTGATAAAATGAGTTGTGGGCACCATGGCAGCAGCAGGCTGCCGTGTTCCAGCTGGGTCTGCTAGTTGCTGGCTATCAGAGTGCCTCTGGAGGAGCTGCCCTGGTTTTCAGCCACCTCCTTTTCTGTTCCTTGTTCTGTTTCTGTCTCATTAAAATTAGAGGTGGACTAAAGGTACATCCTGGGAACTGGATGTCCTCGTGCTCTGGAGATCTCTGAGTCACAGTTAAATACTGGAGCAAATGTCATGGTTAAGTAAAGGGGATGGGGTCATGAATCAATGCAGGAAGTGTCTCATTTCTTATAAACAGCCAAGAAAAACTCAGTAAATCCTCATGGCTTAATGCATGGATTAATACTTATGTACAACATACGTGGTTATAATATTCTTAATCAAAATAAATATGTTTACCAGTTCCACAAATCTCCATAAAGCCTTCTTTCTCTTTTGCATGTAATATAATTCTCCAAAGGCTCAAAAATGTGCATGGTAAGTCCCTAATGCTCATTTTATTTGCTGACTTCCAGCATAGACATTTTAACTTTAACAGAACATCTCAGCAGGAACTTTCTTATCAGGATTTCTGAGCCTTGCAACCATATTCAGAGCATCCAGTAGAAAGATTCCCGAGCCCCTGGAGACATCCCCGCTTAAAACCATATTTGCTTTCTGGCAGTTTCCTCTGAGAGCCTTTGAGCGTGGGGAACAGTGCCATGAGTGTTAGGCTTTTCTTTTCCCATTGCTACAACTCCAGCAGACGTCGAGTCTCCTGTGCTTGCGCTCACCGTTCTGCCAGGGAATCTGGTGGTGTGTCGTGAAAATGACTGGGATTATTATGACAAAAGGTTCCCTCCACCTTTTGTTCCAGGAACCTCTTTTGCCCTAGGAAATGTCTGTGTTTCTGAAAATGGCTTAGCAGCGATGCTGCAGCGAACTGCTCTCTTAAAGGAAACTCCCCTGTTCTGTTAGAGGGAGAACACTGAAACAGATGCATCATGTCTGGCAAATTTTGCAGTGCTAATTTTTACCGTGACAGTAATTTTCTTTAAGTGGCTTGCTGGGATAAAATAAGATGAGAATATACCAGCTAAGCTGTTAAATGTGAAGGAAAGCTCTGTCCTTGCTGCAGATGGGATGCAAGCTCCTTGGTGTAGCTTTCTCCTCCATATGTGGCAGACTGATTGCCCTTCTCTGCTGTGCTCCAGGTATAAGCAGTATGCTGTGAGGATAAACCCCAAATGAGTGCAGAGCCAGAGTGCACTCAGGGACTGCTAATGGCTCCATAAACTTTGAGAACATCACTTTGAGTGGCTGTAAGTGGCAGGCAGGTCTCCAGAGTGATTTTGGTCATGTATTCACTGCAAGGCAATGTGTACAGTAGCTATTTTTGCTTGTTTGCGTAATAAACCTCTCTCGCAGGTTTTTGCCTTTTAAGTTCCCCTTTGAGTGGCATTATGAAGGGTAAGGTTGCCACTGTTCTTGTGAAGTCTGAGAGAGTGTGATGCTGTCAATGCTTCTCTAATGGCTGTGCACTGGAAACAGGTTTTAATGCCTTCAGAGCGAGGATCTCAAAGCTCTTTGTAAACAGGACACCATTTAGCCTCAGAAACACCAAGGCAGGCAAATCTTGGTTTGTTTGTGGCTGAGAGAGGGTGTTACAAGAAGGCTCAGCATCTGTCTTAGCGAGAGTGTCAGGCACTAGGCAACCAGTCCTTGCTGGTACTGTGGGACAGAATGGGGGTTTCCAAAACCCCAAAGCCTCCATTGCTTGACTAGAAAAATCCTTCCTGAAGCAGGTGTCACCTTGCACTTTCAGCTCTATGATTTGCATGAAAGGATCTTATACTGCTGTCAAAGCAGCAAAACCTTTCACATTCAATACCATGCCACAGACTAGTAAATATAAAATATATTCCAATGCAGAAGGTGTTCTGTTGCCTCCTTTGAGAAGCTGATCAATATCCCCTCTCTCAGCCAGCACCGCTTCAGTTAGCAGCAGACAAGCTGTTGGGTTTAGGCTTCCTGGGCTGACTTTATTTTTAGCTGGGAGTGCCATTTTTCCCCTGGAAGCTTTCCCTGCCTCACATCACGCAGTGAAAGCTGCTTGCTGGCATGACACTTTCTCCTCCTCGTTACTATTTCTCCTCTGCTGACTTCGTAGCCTTCACAAACATCAGTTTGCTATTAAACTATCATGCTGCCCACTGAGAGAGAGCAAAACAGCTTCGTGTGTAGCTTGCCATCTAGCACAATGTAGGGCACCCCATCTGCAGCTTGACTGGCGTCTGGGGAGGCGGGCAGGATGCTCTGGGGTACTGGGGCTGCTGCTTTGCAGCTGGCTGGGTGGCCAAGCTGCACGTCTGCCTGAGGTTTTGGTCTGAGGTGCTGCGTGTTTGACACCAGTGAGACCTCAGGTGGGTCCTGACAAAGGCAGCATGAGAGCAAGTTGCACGAGAGATCCCTTGGGGACCACCACACAGCTAAAGCCCTCATCGTGAGATAGAACAGGCCTTGTGGCCTGAGGTGATGGAGAAGGGGGAGAGGAAGGAATAAAGGCATAGCCTTGTGTGGTTTGCTGGCTGTGTTGAGAACACGTGCATTCTCCAGCAGGGCTCCTGCTGTTTTCTGTCACTACTCAGCCAGAGGGTTTGCCACAAGCTCCACCTCTTGTGAAGAGTCATGTTTCAAAATGCACACTTTTATTTAAAATAAATAATAATAATAAAAAAAAGAAGATGAAAAAATGACAGGTTTTGAGGGCTATGAAGAAGTATTTAACAATACGAGGAAGTGTGCACCATTTCAACCTCAAATAAATCTTGAGAGCCCTGAAAATCTGCAAGGGGTGGATGAACTTTCCTTCATCTCTTAAACCACATGACAGCTTATATCTCTACAGTGAAATGATTTGTGCACTGATCAATCGATGCCCTTCAATCTTAAAACTCGTCCCTGCCCTTTAGAGCCGTCTCCACGTTCCCTACATAGCCACCAAAATGTCTGGCGGCCACCTCTGTGATGCCATTATGCATGGTAAATATTAGCATGAAGGAGTGCTAAATACACAGGTGCTGGGCAGAATTAATGCAGTTCATGCCTCTTCTGCAGTCCAGGCATGTTTCCTCAGAGCAACGATAACATCCTGAGCAGGCAGGTAATAGCAGGCTTCGTACCGAAGAGATGCACAGACGATCCTTTGTCCCTCCCTCCAAACCTTTCCAAATTAGATGCACAAACCTGGCTGCTGCTGCTGCTGCTGCCTTCTGGAGGAGTGTGCTGCAAGAGCAAGGACTTCAGCAAGCACGGTATAAATTGGTCGTGATATCTGAGCCTGTTTGAACTTTGTGCTTTCCTTTCCTCATGAGATAACATTATCAAAATCCCAGTGTTAAAGACCTGCAAGGTTGCCATGCAAAAGCATAGGGAAACATTTCTGTCTGTGAACGTCTGGGTCTGTGCATGTGTGCTTTTTAAAACCTCTGCCTAGCTGTGGCCAGACATGCCTCTAGGTCCATACTGTCCCCTGCTTTCACTGCATGCATGCATGCACATTGGGGTTCCTCTTCATTCTTTGCTGATGTGAAATGAACGCTTTGATCTTCCCTTTTAGCTCAGCCCTTCCTAGAGGACCCTTTACCCCTGTTATTTCTCTCTAAGATTCATCCATTAGTATTTGGAGCAGTGAGAACTGCTGTCTCTGGCAGGTGGGATGGATCAACATAATGGTTCTTCACCTCCACGCTGGGGCCAACGTGCCCACCCCAGCTGGTGAAATGGCAGCCACCAAACACGTGAGATGTGATGGATTTAGTTACGGCTGTATTTCAGCATCTGTGGAAACAAATGTTACCAGTCACCAAACTCTCCAGCTTGGGTATTTGGCTCAGGAAGGACCATTCCAGTGGAAAATGTATTTCCTCTTGTGGTTTTCACTAGCTCTCAGCTAATTTCCCCCTGTCCTAGTGTCACTGATACGCCTGTCACTTGCCGTGTGACTGATATTCCCAGAGTACCCAGGGAAACGCACGCCCCTGTGCAAGCACAAACTGCTGCTTACTTAAAGCTGTGCTGATTAGCCAGAGCATGGGCAGCACAAAACACCCAGCCTGCTGCTGCGTGTTACGTTGCTTCGGAGGGGAGAAAAAAAAAGCCCTGCTATACATCACCCTCCCCCAAATAACAGAAGGAGTAAATGATATTAATGAATTTAACAGCACACCCCATTAAGAGTAAATGCGTATTCTTAGAGGACTCCATGATGGAGTATAAATGCCTCATTAATACGGGATATGTCAACCTGGGAGCACAAGCAAAGTCGGAGAGAGCAGTGACTGGCAGTACAATGAGTCCACCAGACCCCATGCAGGGAGGTTTTCTTTCCTTGCTCAGCCTGCATTCAGATACAGCCCGCTCTCTAAAGACACCATCTGTGCAGGTTTCCAGCGCCGGGCTCCTACCTCTGCACTGCAGCCCTGGATGGGTTCCCCGGGCTTTTCAGCGCTTTCTGACCAGAGAAAGCAGCTGCGGGAAGGACAAGTACAAGCCAGGTGGTGGCAACAATGGAGATACTGAGATAGTGGCAGGAGAAATAGGGACCCACCAACTGTTTTTAAAAGCTCCTTCCTTCCAATGCTATCCTCTGCAGTCACCTGGAGAAACACTTCCCGTGAGTCAGATTTCTGGCTCAGGCTCACCCCAAGCTCAAACACTTCAGCTTCCTCTGCTGAGAGCAGCAGCACTCAACTGCAGCCCTCTTCTGTGCAAAGCTCTTGTGGCAATACCTCTGAGGGAGAATCGCTACTCACTGCCAGGAGGCTGGCCCCGTATGAATGTACAATGGGTTATATTTCCTCCTTGAACCTGATATGCCCATCGTAACTACATTTCGGTTGTGTATATATGGGAAAGTTTTGGTGGAAAGTAGACTATGTCTCATTTCTAACACCCTTCTCTAATTAATAATTTTCTGCAATGTATGTGCACCTAATTACAATTCCAAGTGATCATTAAGGTATGCACAGAGTTAGCAGGAGCCTTGATACTCCTTTATCTGGACAGACCCTACACCACAGGGAGGGAATGCAGGATAGACGAAAGCATCTGGAGAGCCAGCGTTGCTCTCTGAATGCTCCTGCATCCATGAATGAGGTACAGCTTACTGGTTTACCCCTCCAGAAGGAGCTGTGTGTGATCCTGGGGCTAACGTTTTAAACCAAGACACTCTTTACCAAGTCAGCAGTGAGTTTGATGAGGTGTTTATGTGCATCTCATGCCCTTTTTCTGGGGCTTAGCGTGATGTCCGTCAGCTCCTGCTTTCATCACGTAACTGTACGTTTCTATTATCAGGCACGCAATAAGCTGGGCATGGGCTGTTTCTTCCTCTGCTGCACTGACCGCAATCTGACTGTCTGGCAGTCTCCCTCTTATTTATTCAGCTTTGGCAGGCAGGGGAGCACTTCTTGCAAGGGCCGAGGTGCTAAGCCTAGGGAAGCAAACGCACTGTGCTAACTGCTGCCATATCTGACCCGCGTCTGGTTTTAATGCGAGCGAGAAGGTGACTGCTGTGCTCAGAAATGTGGGAAGCATTTGCAGCAGTGAGTGAAACCATGCCAAAACAATAACTGGGGTGGCTTTCTTCCAGCAGCTTGTGGTGGATCACAGCACGGATCTGCTGGGGTTCTCACACAGCACCCAAGCCACCCAGCTGCAGTGCTGAGCCTGTGCATATGCAGGTCCCCACGCCAGTGCTGTGTGCACAGGGGAAAGCCTTTTCATTTAATTTCTGTGTACTGTATGACTGCAGCAGAGTTTCCAGGCTGTACAACCTTGGAAATCATCAGAAACCAGAGCAGTCTCTGGAAGGGAATGGCCTCTGGACCTTCTGCTCTGCTCTGGAGCAGTTTTGGGGTAGTGCAGAGGTGCAGCTGGGGCTGGGCATGCTTGGTCACTAACTGTGGCTCTTGATTCACGAAAAATTGGGAGGAAAATGGGAGAGGCAGGTCCAGCTCCTGGGGCACTGGTCAGAGGCTGCTGGTGGGCATCCCCAGTGAGTCTGGCTGGGACAGAGAAGATCTAGGGCTCTTCTTCAACATTGTTTGGTGTATAGAGCTGTAAAGATTTAGAAAGCCTCATCTATAGGCATGAAATCACCACTAACAAGGCATTCTGTTGTTTGTTTAGTAATTTTGAGTATCAGCACCAAACATGAGAGGAGAGCAGGTTTGTTCAGAGCAGAGGCAAACTCAGGTCATGGAAGGAGGTGGCTAGGCCATGCTCATATGTTCAGGGACTTTGTAGGCTACATCAGTACATAACTCCAAGAGCACATGGGGAAAGCAGATTTGCTTACAAATAAAGATCAGGTGCCATTAGTTATTTTCTGAAGCTAAAACATCAAATGAATAACCTCAGCTTGTTCCAAAGCACACCAAGTTCCAGCAGAGCCTTTCCACCAACCTCAGTGGGTGTTGGAGCAGGTCCCTGTGCTGGTACGGGCAAGCCAATCTCAGCCACCACTCTGTTCCTCTCTTTCTTTCTTTATTTCAGTTCAGGAGGTGTTGAGGGCTTTTTGCTGATAACCAGGTCACAGTCTGCATGTCTCGCAGCACGCCTGTGAGCTGCAGCAAGCGACTGGTGAGGGTTTGCAGCCATCGTCACGCTCATGAAGGTGGCTGCGAGCCCCGTAGGGAGCTGCTGGGAAAGGCACACTCCTCTTCGTCAGCAGCATGCAGGCTGGAAATCCCACCCTCGGAGATTCGGATCAACAGACGGCCCTGTTATTTCTGAGACTAAGAGCTCTAACATTTCCTGCCGACAGCTATTTTGGGAATATTAAGCCTGAATGTTTTGGTGGAAAGTGAATTCAAAGGGCCACAAGAGCAAGGGAATGAGTGAATGAACCCAAGCAACTCAACAACACTGAAAATTTTGTAACACTTTTTTTAAACACAGAGGGAGCTTTGATACCGCACATGGCTACAAAGACTTTTGTCATGTAGGCTGCTTGGAGTTAGTATGAAAGCATCTCCATTGTGCTGGTGTTCACATGCAGGAAGCAAAGCTTGTAGTAGGGCGTGAGATAAAAATATTTTTAAGGCGCATCACTTTTTGACATCTCCACTCCAACACCTCCTTCCCAAAGCGCTGTGTATAGACAGCTCTGTTGCAACTGCTACTTCTGATCTTCAGCCTAACCCAGCAAACACACTTCGAGCACATGTGGTGATGCAAACTATGTGAGGAGGTGGAAAAGATTACGATGACAGCCCGAAATCAATGGGGACAGCTCATCTGTTTAAGGTGTGTAAGAGCTGGCCTCCAGTGAGCAGTCACTATCTTTCATGCTGAAGCACAAAGGAGTTGAATGTGTCTGTGAAATTACATTATAATACAACAGTGAGAGAAATTGACTTCCCGTGGTCATGATTATGCAGGGGTTGAGCCATAGCGGAGTACCACCAGGTGGTTTGGTTTTGTTTATAAAGAAGCAACTGGGCATTCAATTAATTCCATAAAATAAAAATTCTGATTTTCATCAGAATTTGCATGCACTGGATTAGGACCGGAGTGCCTAATTGAAAAAAAAAAAAAAAAAAAAAAAAAAAAAAAAAAAAAAGTATTTATTTTGGAAAAAAAAGTTCTGTAATTTTTCTCTTTTTGCTACCTTCTGCCTCAAAATTTCAAAGCAAAGTGTAATTTGAACAAACTGCTGCTAACTAGGAACATCTAATATTTATTCATAGTAAATGCTTTTCCTAGAAGAGTTCTTTGGAGCAAATTTGCAATTTATTGCACAAAAAAATTTGCATTTTAGAAGAAGATTCAGCCTTTCCAGACTTACACTGCGTAGGCTCTGTCCTGCTAGATATTTCCCCTGCAGCTGCTGCAAGCTACAGCGTGGTCCAGGTGCTACAAGCATGCACACTCTCTAATCATTTTGAGATTGGGTAGATGACATGGTTCAAACGGGAATGTTTGTTGACACTCTGTAGAAATGCAGTGTGTAGTAATGTTACAGAACATGTAAAGGATGGTATCAGGGCATGTGGGGTCTTCCATTGCCAAGCAGCGATGTATACACACTTCATACACTTGGGATGCTACAGATTTCCCAAGCCGTGTTTCAGCCTCCAGGCACATATTTGCACACACCCTATATTTGATTGTGTCTGTCCGTAGACAGCATGGTTTGTGTAGGTACATCAGGGGCTGATGTTCTGGTGGGCACATCATGGTTTGGTGATGTGCCTGGTGAGGCTGGAGCCGTGGCTCCTGTCACATCTTTCGGGATTGTCATGGAAAAGCCAGCACTGTGGGAAAACAGCTCAAGAGTTCTTGGGGCATTGCCTGCAACTCAAGGGTAAAAAGAAGTCCAGAATGGACATGTTTGGTTAAATCATTCCTAGGAGTTTGGGGACAGATGAAGATATCCGTGTTTACATAGCCTAGCCCTGAACAGAGCTAGCTGAACAATGCTTTTACCCACAAAACTCAGACATGCTTGGTTTTACATCTGCTTGTATTTTCTAGCCCTACTTCATATTTTCAAAGGGAACTGGCAGAGGGCAGAGGTGAGAAAGGGGACTTTTCTAGTGAACCAGTGTCTAATTTCATATTAAAATCATTTGGCTTCTGCAAAAGAGGTTGATTTTAAGTGATTGTCAACATCATGGTTTCTGTTGAATTGGGCATCAGATTTTGGAGATCTTTTGGTCATGTAGCTGGAAAAAAAATAGGAAAGGTTTGTGAGAACCTTCAGGACCTGAAGCTGACGTGTGTTTTTTTCTTTGTTATCCAGCAGAGTGGAGTGGATAGGAAAAAGGAAAAAAATGTATGTAACAATTTGAATTTGAAAGAGAATTATGTTTTGATTGA
This sequence comes from Oxyura jamaicensis, assembly GCF_011077185.1. NCBI lineage: Eukaryota > Metazoa > Chordata > Aves > Anseriformes > Anatidae > Oxyura > Oxyura jamaicensis. Next base: position 46,586,212 of record NC_048894.1, read on the forward strand.
ATTCAGCAGCCCCTCTATGTTTGACTTCTGCATTTATTTGTATATTCAAGCTCTACAAGCATGAGGACTTACCTAGTGAATTTTAAAAAGAGATGTTCATGTACTGACCAGCAACGAATTCTGAATACTTTATTTACTTGTAAAATTTATACTGCACTGCTTTGTTACCTAACTCCCCTTACCAGGGAAGAAAAAGGGAAATGGATGGATATGGCACATATTGCATATTATAATTAATAATGGAGCACACTACAGAGAGGAAGTTATTTGCTGACATTACTATTGAACATAAATAATGAATAAATTGGTGAATGTTGCAATCTGTTTATAGAGAGTTCTCAGACAAAGGTGAAATTCATGGAGAAGAAAAAAAGTTGCAAATTATTCTAGTTCTTACTTCTGTGGCTTTGGGGGACGTTGACTACTCTCAAGCTGATAACCTTCAATTCCAGAATGGCAGGCTATGAACTCCCCTACATGACTTATAGAATCAGAAGAGCTTTAATTAAAAATACTTACAAAAACTCAGGCCCTCCTTCATCTCAAGAGTGACTTCAAAGACGAAGGGAGCTGTAGCTGACAGGAAGTATAGACTGTTCTTCGGCCTTGCCTGTTGCTGTATCGCCTGTGAAGCTAAGTTTGCATAGTGAAAGACTATCAGCAAGGGGTTTAGTCCACACAAGGCCCTAAATTTGGGATGTTAACAAGGCAAAGGTTTGTGTCTCTTGAACCTCAGTAAAACATGTGTAAGGTGAACGCAATGTAGAAATATTATGTTTAACATAGAGTAGCTGTCATTGCCAAGTGGGATAAAGGAGACTTAGGTCAATGATCACCCAGCCAAGGTGCAGAGAAGAGGCTGCGATCTCGCGTAAGTGCTGATGTGCTTGTTTGTGTTAACAGGCTGCTGTTAGCATAACCTCCTTTGGGAAAAGTCTTCTGGCTAAAGGACATCTCTGCAAATCAGGAGATGAGAGCTTTATTATCAGCTGTGTCAGAGACCAAAGAAAAAGCCATTTTGTCTGACACTCTAAGACTTAATGTGCCATTGTAGGTGCTTAGTTTCTTGTGATTTCTCCTCATTATGATTGTGGCACCTAACTGTCATGTAGATATGAATTTTGAAGTGGCCCATAATCCCTGCCTATTACTCTTCAATAAAACAAAGATTATAATCTCTGCTGATCTCACAGGGATGCTGTGAGGGACCATTACATGGTCTTAGAGGAGAAGCTATAAAATTTATAATGTCTTATTAGCGATGCAGATCAGTCTGGAGTTTCTGGAAGGCTTTTCAAGACAATTTGGATGAAATATTTTGAACAAGTGAAGGCTATCACACCCTCAGCCCCAAACTCAGAGGGTTTGTGGAAGAGAAATTGGTTCATTTTTGAGGCGTCTTTGAGCCGCCTATGTGCCCTGGATGCCAGCATCTCCTTTGGAGCAGTGCGGTTTGGGATGGCAAGAATGAACAATCCCTGAGCAGGATGGTCAGAACATCATTTTTTCTCTTGCGTGCCTGCTTCATGGACAAGCATTTTTTGTTTGTTTGCTTTTATTTTTCATAAATCCCCCCAAATTGGCTTTCTGGGAGCCTGTTAGTCACTCCCCATACCCAGTGACCCTGGTCTTCCAGGTTTGAAATAGCCATGTGGATCCGGCACTTCTTTAAGTACTCACAGGCCCACTGCTTCTCTTTTCAGGTTCCTCTTAATCCCTGCAGCAGTTCATAAGGATTATAGGATTAATGCTAATCAGACTATTTTAGGCCTAATGTTTTTGCATTTTGATACCATATTTGCTAATTATGCATGGTGTTACCTCTGTTCAACTCCCCCTTTCTGTCAGGTACAAAGTATGGGGAATGTGTGGCAGGTCCACACAGAGATAAAAAAAGGGGAAAATCTCAATTTCCCAACCCTCAAAGTGGCCTCCATTCACTTTCTGCCTTAGCTTGGCTTTCTCCTGCCTCTGTGGTGGCTTTGCCGTGCTCTTGTCTCCACTCCTGCGCTCTGCCTGTCTCCCCTCTGTGTGCCCAGGGGTCCCTATCTCCTGGGGCAGTGCCACCAGGAAAGCTTCTCTCCAGGCAGGTGGCTGGCCATGTCTTGTGGTTCTCCATACTCTGCAGTGCTGTGGCTCAGCACAGCTCATCCTGCCTCAAGCCTAGTGGGGTGGAAACATCGGGTACCTTGGCTTCACAGTCTGGCATAAAGAAAAGGGAAAAATCAGGCCTGATATGGTGGTGATGTTCAACTTTAAAGTCTTCCTCTCTCTCCAGTGGCTGTAAACCACACTTCCACTTTCACATGGTGTTTTGCCCTGATTCACAGGAACAAAATAAAAAGACATTTACTTTGCTCAGGTTTGTTATATATGGATTTGGCAAGACATATGCCCCCTTACCTCTTCCTTTGGACCGGTTTGCTTTCTCTGCATGCCTGACTGTGCTCCTGTAGGACTATAACACAAATAATAATTCCCTTAGGTGAATCCTGTTAGAAGAGATGTCAGAAGATGGTACAGTAACTGAAACAGCACATTAGGGCCGACTGAAGGTAATAACAAGCTGTTCTGCAAATTGTATCCTAAAAGAAACAAGAAAACAAAATCTGAGTTAGAATTACTGTGATTTTTATAAACCAACAGTGATTTCTCTTGCCATGTTTTGCCACTTCCTTGGTTTTAGCTTTCCACCACTGTGCTGTCTGAGATTACAAGGCCTTGTAAACCAGAACATAAGATCTTAGTGTGACAGCTGGTTCAGTCATAATCTGTGATGATATAACGTGTGTCACCTCTTCTCTGGATTCAGTCTAACCATGACAGGGCACCTGAGGCATCTCCTCATCTACCCTGTAAACAATGGTGGTATGCACCCTACTTACAGCTACATTTTTGGAAGGGATGCTTGGGAGAGGTGGCACCTAGGAAGTACTAGTGCAAGCAGATAAAGTTCTAGTGGGAAGGAGAAAGCAGCCCTGTAATCTTTTCTTTGCTCTCTGTTGGCTGCCATACTCCATTAAATGAGACCAAGGGATGCTGCTGAGTAGTGCCCCATTGTAACCACTAGCAATACAGCAAGATGTTGTTTGTTAGCATCTGTAGGGCACTGAAGATGAAGCATTTATACTTACTGAGCTATAACACTTTGTTTCCCAGATCTAGCTCCTGGCCCTTCTGAATCAAGCCTCTGTCACTGAGGAGTTTTATTCCTGTCCAAATAATCCAGTTCTGAAGAGGAAAATTTGTGATATTTAGTGCTACTGTATGTGGAAGCTTGTTCATAAGTTACCAACCTTCACAACATCTTGAGGATTCAAAACACATTTTTTTTTTTTTTTTTTTTTTTTCTCCAGGTTTACTTAGATTAGAAAATTGTAATGTCATATGTGACCTTTTGGTCACAACATATTGTTAAGTATTTAGATATTGTCCCATGGAGTGAGCTTATTGCTGACCGTGTGGATGAAAAGCTTTGTACATGCTTTTGGAGAGCACACCATCATCAGCTCCTGCTGCACATTTCCATTTATACGTCAGTCGTAAAAGCAGCCAACCCCATCTCAAACAGCGGGCTGAACTCAGAGCTTCGGGAAGGCTGCAGGAGAGCTGCTGACATCTCTACAGGCATTTGGTTAACATACAGAGCAAAGGCAAGGGTGTCCATGCTCCAGCTTCAGAAGGCATGCAGGAGCAGCCCTTCCAGGGCAGGCAGTTCCATTAACCCATGGAGTGGTCTCAGTAAATGAAGCTACTGGGTGGAGGCAGGTGATTAACTGGGTGGAGCAGAAATTTATATTTTTGCAACCTAATAGAAAGGTTTTTCTCTTTTGGAAGACAGAGTATAAAAGTCCTGAGAGCTGGCAGAGAGTGCAGAAGTGGAGCTGGAGTCAACCATGAATTAAATATATGCTCTTGGGCCCATAATATAATGGTTCAACTCCAATAGTCATATAGCAGGTTTGTTTTCTTCCCTCCCACACTTTCACAGTGTATTGCATACGAAATATCACTAAAGAGATGACATGAGACAATATCAGAGCCCTTTTTCCCCCTCGTAGCAAGAATATATAATAATCTCTCTGGGAAACAAATCTCAGGCTATCTCCAAGAACAATAGATGCTTGTAAGGCATCCATCCAGTGAAGTCAGAATAGCTGGAGGCTGTGAGTAATATAATCACTTTTTTGTGCTTGCAGTGTTTCATTTGCAGACTGATCTGAGTATGAGACAGGAAGTAACCAGATTTTTTTTTTTAATTGGCCACTTCTCAAGTTGATTTTTTTTTTTTTGGAACACCAGGCTGTGCCATCTTAATTATCACATGGGTAAAGCAGGATCAGGCTGCAGGAACATGGAGTCTCCTGTGGATGCTTCTGTTCTTCAGAGCCGACCAAGGGAGTGGAAGGAGGGTTTGAAGGGGGATTTAAGTGACACCCCAACCCCCACGCAGCGTAGGAAGAAAGCAGCTTCTGGAGCTATCTCAATCTGCACTGGGTGCCCCACTTTGTAGGTGGGAGTGCAGCTCAGAGCCCCTGCAGAGGGAGGAAATGAGATAGACATACTATACCTTATTCAGGCTGGGATGAAGTCCCTAGGACTTCATGTTTTTCCCCAACAGTGTAGATAAATTCCAGCAGGCTTTATATCAGTGCTATTATATATTGCTTGTAATTGTGTGCTTTACAGACTTGCATTTCAGGAGGATTTTGAGGGGGCTGGGAACTTACGTGTGTTTGCTTTTTATTTTTATTTTTTCCTAGAAAACATTTTTTTGTTCTATTTCATTAAGCTGTATCGCAATTTGGTAATGCTTGAGAAGTTTTTCAGCATTCTCTGGGAAGGCATTATATCTATGATCACCCAAGTTACCTGTAGTGAGTATGAGGAAGAGGAAACGGGCTGGGTGGCTGCCTTGTGCTTCCAAGCAGAGGGAGGGGGAGAGTGGGAGGAAGTGGCTTTGACTTGTGGCAGGTATCTTGAGTTATGACATTTAAATCAAGACTCTGGTTGTGTTTTTTCCTTTGCATTTAAATTATGGCTTCCGACAAAGCTGTCTATCTATGTATGTGCTTCAGCATAGGAGCACAGATGCGGTATTCCACCTGGCTGCTGTATTTTTGTTGAAGTATACTGTGCTACTAGTCTCAGAAAAAAGATTTCATCAACAAATTATTTATTTCAGTGTCAGGACGGGAAAAACAATTCAGCAGATATTTTTAGGGAATGTAAAAAGAAAAAGCAGATGCATTCAATGCAGTTAGTAGTAGCATATTCTGCTTGAGTATTTTCCTTCTGCAGTTTGACAGATTCTTTGGAAATTGGAGTAGTTAATCATAAAGAACATCCCTTCTACCTCCTTCTCCCCACCTCCCCTCCATTGCATCCTGACATGCATCTTTACTTGCATACTTGCCATTCAAATGTGAGCACACAGGCTCAGGACAGGGCCCTTCTCTGTCTGATTTGTCTGTTCTCTGTCTGATTTGTACTTTTGGAAAGGACTTTCACTGCTGAGCTTTAGGATATTTTGAATATTGACTCTTTTTTCTACTGAAATTTTTTCATGCGGGTTTAAAATACATGTATATGCAGAGCAAAAGACACTTGAACTTTTGGAGCAAAAACTGGCACTCAGCTACACTTGCCATATGAGCACCCAGTCATTATTGCCCAGTCTGAGCTGTGAGTCTCCCGTTTTAGTTGTTTTTCTGTCCCTCCCTCATGACTGATTTATAGCCTGCCGCCCCCAAAAATAAATAAGTAAAAACAGAAATATAGAAATCTAGGTTTCTCTCCCCATTCCATCTTGAGCATTTTAGTTCATCTTGGGTTCTCTCCATCCCATAGAGTAACCCTACGTTTCCCACCTACCTCTCTGGAGCTTTACCTAGTTCCCAGCCCCTTGCACAAGAGCTATCCCATGCCTGACCCTCTTCCCCAGGCTTTCCTTTGTGTGGCTTTTGACGCTGATCGGTGTCAGGACTGAAGCAGCAAAGGATGCTCCTACTCTGAATGGCCTCTTGGTAGGGGTACTAATGTTGTTCCCTTTCACCTTTCCCTGTAAAGCTTACAGCATCTTGCAGAAAACATAGATGGGGCTTTTCAGACTTCTCATTTCATTCACCAATGGGGTGTTTCAGTACGCTTCACACATGTTTCAGGTGAGGGCCTGAGCTGCTGGGCTTTGGAGGAGGAAGGGAGCAGGACCTGTGTCCTCCTCAGTATCCTGAGCAACCCCTCAGCTCAGAGGTGAACCTATCCCTGCATTTCCCTTTTCCTTTGCTCTGATTAAAAATATGGGGAAGTAAAATGTTTTGAGTTGAACAAAATGTTTCTTTGGCTCAAGACTGTTTATTTTTTTGCTTGCTGAAAAAGAGGGAAAAAGATTTTTTGGACAACAGACTGATTCCTCTTCCCCCCCTCCTTTTTTTTTTTTTTTTTTATTTTTTTTAAATTTTTTGTTGTTGTTGTTCTGGCCACCTAACTGAAAATATCAATTTTCCACAGTCACAGGCACTCTGCCAAACTCCTGCTCCTCATGACTACCGCTCCAGTATAACTTTATGGATTTGTTATCACAGCAGATTCAGCCCTGGCTGTTTGGCTTCTGTAAACAACATTTTGCTGTCCTTTACGGTTCCTCATGCTTCCTCCGAGCAGAGCACTAACTGCACCACTCCCCACACATCTGCACATCTGCTACCTGACGTTAAAAGCACTGACTTAGCTACAACCCAGGCACTCCTCTGTTGGAGCTACACCCATCTCAGCCTTTGTGTTTGTTCTTCATGATGTTTGGGGTGTAATACAGCTATTACCACCATTTTCCAAACAGCTAAATAAATCTCTTATGTTTCTTACAGCTGCCGTAAGTTTTCTATGCTCTAACCAACTGTGCATTTAACCTAATAGATCATTAGGCTACCCCTGCCATTAAGGCTGCTCTTTCACCGCAGTGCCCAACCAGAGTGTTTTTTGGCTGTACTTCCCCATGTGCAAAACTGGATGAAGCAGAAGGGCCTTGCATGACATATCCTGTATCCATGACGTATCATGGTTCAGATGTATCAGCAAAATCTGTTTTCTGTTTTGCTGCTGATAGCAAAACCATGGCACAATAACAAGGGAGCAGAACACAACACAGACATAGACACCATCCTTGAATGCTCAAACAACAGATGGAGCTATCAAGAGTCAAAGTTTAGTTTCTTTTCTTCTTTTGAGCTGAAGGTATGTATTTTCCCCAAAGTCTCTCTAAAGTACTATAAAGGGAAGAGTAGGGCCATTGGGGCATGTCCCAGTGTTTGGAGGTTCTCCAGGATGTAATTCTTGTTGACTTCATGCCTACAGATAGATAAATGTGCAATTATTTCGATCCAAAGCAGGAATGGCCTAACATACCTAGACCTAGCCTTCATATTTTGGACTATTTGTGCCATTTTTGATCAGCAGATCTTCAAGTTGCCATAGGTTTCAGAACGCACATGAACCATTCAGCATTTGGGAATTGCATTGCTCAACTGCAACCAAGGATCTGGAGCATGTTGTCCTGATGAAATAAACCATATGTTCCCTGACCAGCACATGCTTATTTATGAAGTTACTTCCGTTTAAAGTTAAGATGAAGTTTGACTGCAAATTCAGTCATATGGTTGGTGACATACCATCTGAGTCACTGAAAATACCTTTTTCTGCCACAAGAATTCATCATGAAGTAATGTATATTTTCCAGGATTTTGCTTATACTACACTTTATTGCATAATGCAAGTTTCTTATTCATTAGATAATAGATACTCCAGGTAATGAAAATTCATTCAGTGTAGCAGAAATACCAAGAAGAAGTGGCATCTTATAACTGTTCAAGGGCTCAAAAGTGGATACTTGTATGCTTTCATGTTTGATTCTTGTTCCACATCATTTCAGAAGCATAATTTTTGTTGACAGAAAATTGCCCAGGCTTAATAAAGAAAGGTATTTCTGTTTCAGTTTCTGGGTTCTTTCTAATGCGTTGTCATTTCTGGAGCTAATTGACTTCTTAGACAAGATATGTTGGGACCAAGTTTTCAAAGGTTTTTGGCTCAGTGAAAGGATAATCCATGGGAAACTTTTTTTTTTTTTTTTTTTCCCCTTCTTCTTCTTCTTCTTAGTAGTAGGAAAGATTAATCTGTCTTAGTTTCCAGCTCTGCATGAGGCAGAGCACCACTGCATGCTGTTTCAGGGAGAGGAAATACATAGTTAAGCGCCTGGCTCATGCAACCATCCTGGTTGTCACTCAGGGATAGCACTAGAGCCATTGCCTGGAGAAAAGGAGCAACTCACGTCTCCTAGTTTGTGTAATACGAAGATGGAGATCTGACCCACTTGATGCAGTTCCATATCCCCTTAGAGATTTTCTGCCTCCATCTCCATGGCAGCTGCATAATTTCTAATCCTGCTACCTCCAGAGAAACCAGAGCTCCAAGAGCTGGAGTCGCTCATTCTGAGGGAGGTAGTTACACCCATTCCCTTGGATGTTACTGTCTTCCATTTTGTTTTGAAAAGAGAAGCAAATCACCCAAGATGACTTCAGAGTCAGCTTGTCAGAAGATATTATGTAAATCAGCAAATCACATGGGCTTGTATTTCAAGCAGACAACTGAAAAGAGGGAAGTGTTTAGCTCTAGTGTAGTCTGAATTAACTGCCTGACTTTGAGGCACGAGATTGTCAAGTGACTCGTGCATTCAGATGAGATGTAAAACTGGAGGAAACCAATCATGTATCAAAACTAACTATCCAAGGTAAGAAATGCTATATATATGTATGTATTTAGGTATGTATACGTGTATTTTTTTTTAAAAAAAGGTCCTATACACATACACACACACATACTTCTCATTTGTTTCCTCTTATTAAGCTGTCCCAGGGAAGCTACTTCATACTTCACAAAGTCAGGGTTTATAAACCATGCTGTTTGTTTCCATTTAAAATCTCTCAAGGTCTCCTTCCTTTCTTATAAGATGTTCAAACCTGCAGCTCTCAAGAGCAGACTGGCAAAGCCCTGGGGAGGGAATTGCCACTATGTGCTATTGAATCTGCTTTCAGAAGGAGACCCTTTAGGCCCCTCTACTTACAGATTCACATAGCACTCATTTTGTATTAGGTTTCTTGCTAATCATCAGAGGCAGCACGGGGCTGATTACTGAAAGGGCAGGCACTGCTCTGAGGCCAGCCATTCCTCTGGGTTCTGCAGGCAAGGAGACCATTAGTGTCAAGGTCTGCAGGTAAAAACAGAAGTGCAGAGAGATGGCCCCGAAGTGAGATCCCACATGGCTCTTCCCAGGCTTGTTCAGCAGCTCTGGAAATGCCTTTGGACAGCAGGAGAGACTTCTTTGCTCAATACCTGCTCAACACTGGCAACACAGAGAGGTACATTTCTTCACCAAAAGCGAAGGCCCACTCTCCCAACTCTTGTGGTGCTCTCCTCCTCAAAGGCCTGGCCAGTCACACATCCAGTGGCTTGGAGCCCTGCCTGTAGCCATGCAGACTGCCACATCTTGATGGCATTGCCTTCTAATGGCTGATGCAGAAACAGGATGAAGTAATTGAACAGCAGCAGGCTCCAAGAAGGGAGGAAGGTGGGCCTGTTTCTTTGAAGCTCAAACTCCTCACAGCATAATAATAGTGGGCTGGAAATACTGAATTTTGCACATCAGCATTTCAGAAGTTTTCCATATGTGTATTTCAGTGAATTGCAGCTTATTTATATGTTCCATAGGTACTCCAAACTCACTGGCAGCACTTGGCTTCCTGTTAATGATACTAATCTGCCCACACCCCTGGTACAACATCTGAAATGGTTTGTCAGTGTCTGCGAGTGCAAACAGGACAAACACTTCTGAGGCTTCCATCCGGTCGCTGTACTCCCTCTGCCATGCCGCAGAAAGCCAGGCAGCAAGCACTCGTCAAATGGGTCAGGGAAAAGCCTCTGATATGAGCACTGAACATACCAGTTCCGCTCTGTCCCTTCCTCCCCACCTCCACAACCCTCCACAAACTGGAGTTAAGAAAGCACTTTATCTGATAACACTGAGAAAGGTCAGAGCACTGGGTTTAGCATTTTACTGGAAGAATAAGCAGCCTGACTCTCTGGAGTGCCAGGGACTGTGATCTAGTGGCCTGCACACAGGACCAGCAGCTATAAATTCCCCAGTCCTAATCCCTGCACTGACAATTACATCTCCTGTGACCTTGAGCAAATTGCTTAACCTTTCTTCTCTTGCTTTCTCCCATGGTGAAATTGGGAATCCTGCCTCTCCAGGCTGCTGTGAGAGTTAATTATTTAATGTGTGCACTTAAGTGTCCTTCTACTGGTGTCTGTTGTGTTCTTTGTGTTTATCAGTGTCTAATGCAGCTGGTCACTGCAGTGCATGGACCTTCAGAGCATGATGGGAGAGCTCATGCTGCAGTCTCATCTGCAAAAGAGACCATCCAGCAGGCTTGGGACAGCAAGAAGGACTAAATGGAGGAGGCTACACGAGACCATTGACCTGGCAGACTGTCATTCCTGTAGTAACTGCTGTAAGAGCTGTTTCCAGGGTGGAGGGGGAGAAGGAGCATGGACATACCGCTGATGCTTCAGGCCATAAGGAAGTTACATCCCTTTTCTCTGCCTCATTGCCTGCTGCAGAAAGCAAGGCTGTGGCTTGGAGGTGGGGCAATGCTTCTCAGAGCTGCAGATGTGCAATGCGGTGTGTGTGCTGCTTCTTGTTCGGGCCTACAGACAAAAAGTAACCACAAACCCTTAACTTCAAAGGCGGGTGGGATCAGGTCCTTCATGACAGTTGCACTCTGAAAAGGGGAAGAAAGAAAGAGGCAGCAGTATGTGCTCCCACTGTTTCACTTCTCTCCGCACTTATATATCAATGTTACTTCATGTGCCATTAATTAGACTTAATAGTCTATACTTTATCTCTCTTGTCATAATAAATTAAGTGTGAAAAATTTCAACAGGAAAGCACTCAAGTGATCTCGGCATTAACAGGCTCAGTTTTCCTGAGACCTGAGTTCAGCAAAGTGCTTCAACATCTGCTTAAATTTGAGCATGTGCTTAGCTGAGTTGCAGCCTGAGACAGTGCCAAGTGAAGGGCAGACCTCCAAGGTTAGGCTGCTCAGGCCTCCCAAGTGATGTTAGTAGCCCTGCCCCAGGCAAATGGTTGTCTCCATCCCAGTGGTGGCATCACCTGCCTAAAGAAATAGAGGAGTGTGCCTTTCATTTGTCACTGATCTTCAGCTAAATGGAAGTCATTCATTTGGAACCCAAAATTTCCAGCTCAAGTGGCTACATTTTGGCTTCCAAATCTGGCTGCTTATATCTGAATTTCTAGTTAGGCAGGAAACCAGCTCTGAGAGATTTGGCTCCAGGCAAAACTGCATCTCAAATAAGCCAGCCCGAGCAAACATCACAGAAATGCATTACACAGTGCTGGGGAAGGGGCAAGCTCTCAGAGCTGCTACCCAGATCTTTTTGGCTCCAGCTTGGGTCAGAGATGCTCAGTCTCACATTCTCAGACCTGAAGGAAGTGAGCCATGGCAGTCCAAAACCTAAAAGAAGGCAGAGGCAGCACTGCAGGAAGAGGTCTCCACTCTCCAGAAAGCATCTAAAACTAGATCAATACTGGATTTTGCATAAGGTCACTTAAGCTGGAGTCTCTTTCCTCCCCACTAAAGCCAAACAAAGATCTGAAAGTCCCCAGATCTGACTGAAAGTGCTTGACACCTTGAGAGGTCAAAACTGTCCTATATAAAAATATTATCTGGAGCTTTTGAATGTTTTAGCTTCTGGTCCTGGCCCAAATTTGGAAGAACAAATGAATTCAAAACAGGAAGGGAAAAAACAAACAAACAACCCCAAACAACAGCAACAATAAAACAAACAAACAAGATCCCACCAAGATCTCAAAGAGTTTGACATTAATTTTTTTTTTGTGGAGAGTTGGTCAGCTGTGTTTCTGGTTTTATTCTGAGTGGTTTTGTAAACTGCAAAGAGGAGCACTGATGCAAGAAGTAGCATGGCACAAAATAATCTAAGTTTATGACTTCAGAGCAAAAAGCAGAAGTATGTGCTGCTGTAAGGATTCCTGCTGTGCTGAGGTCCGAGGTCTGCATATATCTTTATTGATGAACTCCTTCAGGAACAAACAGCAGGAAAAGACGTGACATGAACCAAGTTGCTTGTTACTGCTGCAACTGGAATTCTGCCCCTGCCACTGCCAATTAGAGAGCTAATTGAGAAGTGGATCTTCAGCCCCATCAGAAAATGCTATCTCAAGGAAATTTCCTGCCTCTTTTGATGGTGCTGAGATACCAAGCCAGGGCAAGGCTGTGTTGACAGCCTCTGGGATAGGCACCATGAAGGGAAGTGCTGCTCAGGAAGAAAAGTATGATGCTTCAGTATTTATGCAAATATTTAAAAAGCACATGCCATTTGGAAGTAAACAAGAATGCCTCCTTTTTTTCTTAGATATAAGGGCTCAAGTCCCAATGACCAGAAGCAAGTTATGCTTAAAGTGCTGAGTTTGTATCATTAGAAATCTCCTGGAATATGGCATTATAGGATTTTTGCATGGGATGATCACTTCAGGCTTTCTCCATTGAGGCCTAAGATAGCTTTACTTCTTTAGAAATTCTTTCAGAGTGCTCATTTAGTATTCAGGAACCCATCTTTGCTGTCTTCCCTCTCCATCTACAGCCTCATTCCAAAGGCCAGTTGAGCTGATTATTTGTTAAGATCTCATATAGCCAGGACTGTTACATGAAATCAAAAGATTAAATCTAGATTAAATCTGATTGCCTGGTGGTGCCACTTCACTGAAATTGTTTAAGCTTAAACTAGGGATGAATTTAGCTCAAAGTCATTAATTGTTTTGGGTAGCTCACAGCTCTTTACCTGAAAGACATTAAATACTCAATTAAATACTCATTTACTTGTTGCAAAACAGTTTTATATTGTGGCTGGTATCTGGCATGGAAGGAAAGAAAAAATACCAAAAACTTCCAGGAAGCTGTAATCCTCAAGGAATTCTCTCCTATCTAGGATGGTACTGCCTCAGTAATAGAAGGTTATGTGGGGATATATTAATAGGAAGGCATGAAACAGATCTTCTGTTGTGATCAGCAATGCAAAGTTCTTCTCTTGGTAGAAGTAGGTTGAATCCCACCATAGGAACATAACTGAGCCACCACCCAAGCATGAACCATCATTTTGCCTTTTAGATTTTTTCCTCATCTGCTTTTCCAAGTTTGTTAGCCAGACTCTGCACTTTTCAGCTATGACTGGAAACAGAACTGCAGCAAGAGAGTATGAAGAAAGAGGATTTTTCTCCTAGGATTCCTGACCTGAGCAGAAATAGGCAGTACTGGAAATAGTGCAAAACCCATCTTCCTTGAACACTTTCCAGCCCATTTCTGCAGACTGTAGGCATTTGGGCAGTACAGATGAACTCTGGATAACCACCCAGATTTTGGGGTTTGTCCATCGCTAAAAATATCATGGACTGGAGGGCACTGTCTTGAACTGAGTCTGTAAGCATTTTGAAATTCACCCAGCCCTGGTTGAAGTGATCATTATAATCTGGCAGGGAATGCAATCTGGGTTGCAAACTGTAGTTATTTTTAAAATCATCTCACCAAAGCCCTGTTGGAGACTGAAAAGAAAAAAACTTTTAGCCTGAACAGAATGATCAGTAATTTCTTATTCTTGATGTAGCATTCATTTATGAGAAGCATACATAATAACACATTTCTGTAGGTAAGTTACATACAGCTAAGCAACAGTTAAAACTTGTAATATTGCCATAGAGTCCAAAATAATAGTAACAACGACTTCCAAACCCTCCAAACTCCGTTACAATTTTTAGTTGCCACCTACTCATGGCCTCCCACGCACTCCGGGAAGCCAGCTAGCTTTCCCTGCTGCTCTGCAGCGAGCTCTCCACAAGCATGAATACAATTATACACTAAACAACAAGGCTGAAGGTTTCCCTCTGCAGATGCCCTTCCTGTCTTCTCTTACAACACAAGAAGACAGAAATGTCATGTCCTGTTGTGGGCATGTGCACCAACATTGTCAGGTGAAACAAAGGGAAGGAAGCCCGGCTGCATTTGATGCATTTGGGAATTCCCTTCCCAAAGAAGCCTGGTGTTCCCAGACAGAAGGAAAACATTAAAGAGCAGCTTGCAATGATGGTGGTGCGTAGGCTGTTATCAGGGACACCCAGCTTGGGAAAGCACACGGTTAAGCTGAGACCTGTGTGTAGAGCAGAAGAGAGTAAGGGTAACACGAGTGTGTAATCGATGCAAAGAAGACCCCAAGCAGAAATAACTGAGGAGAGCATGAAGTGCAGAGAAAGTGCTGGGTTGAAGATTTTAGCAGTATCACCAGTCTTAACGTGTATGGAAGGAGAGACTCGGGGACAGAGGTGAAGGGCTGGCAAACCTCTTATTATTTTTATCTTCTATCTGCATGAGACAGTGATGGATTATCTATGTTTAGTAGGAATTTATGACCCAATGAGTGATATTTAAAGGGCTCAATGATGCATTTAATAACCAAACATTCTTCCTGATTAGTGCTCATTTGATCTCTTGAGAAAAGTGCTTCTCTGACTGAGATCTAAAAAAAGTGTCCTTGTCTCCCCATAACTTGTGCTGGAGTGCAGAGACACTGCAGACCTCAGTAGCAGCTGAGAAATTAATTTTGCCTGAGAATGTGTGAACTGTTTAGCTTATACTCTTTGTGTTGCTTCTCTCGCTCTTTCTGTTGCTCTCCTTTTAGGAGGATACAAAAGTTGGAAAGCAAAAGTCCTGCTAATTCTTCTTTAAACAGATTATTTTTTCCTTTCATCTTCAGATTTATGAAGACTCTGAGCACTGATGCAACTGCTTAGCCATTTGCAAAGGTGAGCAAAAATGATAATGTCTATGATTTTACTAATTTAAATAAAAATGTGAAGGAATGAACCTACATCACTTGGCAGAGGCTGCGTTTCTCCTCTTTCTCTTTTTTGGGGACCGACCAGGGGCAGTCGGTCACTACACTCCTGAGAACCTGCCATGCTGCATGGTACCCAGGGGAATGTGAGCTACAGCTTCTGGGTGAAGAATACATGTTTAAGATGTGTTTAGAACATCAGATTTAGAACAAGGGGCTGCACGAGGCCCCATAAAGGACAGTACAGACAACCTGCAACCAACCAGGTCCCTGAGCCTTCCTTGTGGGGCAGGCAGCAGCCCGAATCCTTACCCAGGACACACACACAGAGGACAGTGGCCATTTTTATCCCACCAAGTGCCACCACAAGAAGAAGACACTACTGGCCTCTTGCCTGTTCCTCCCTTGGGGAGCTGCTGGTGTGTTTCTAGACCCAGTTGTCCAACCATGTACTTAGGAGGGTCATTAGTCATTATTAACCCAGCAAAGGCTTTTCCTTTCTACTCCAAGCCCCTCAAAAGCTCAGAAATCAGTTTCAGTGAAAGGCTCAGGAGTGTGCCCATGTCATCTATTCCCCTGCCATCCTGAACTTGCAGGCAAACATAAAATGACTGCTGCAATCCACGTATTGCATCATTCTTAATCTTCTGCTGCAGGAGCTCTGAAAGCAGGATTTGTACCAGGGAGCCACCAGCTGATGAATGGTGGCTCTTTCCTTCTCGTTTACTCTGTGACAACCTTCCTAAGTTAATTGCTGTTAGACAGACATGGGCAAACAAATCCTTACCCAACTCAACAGCCTTATGTTCTCCTATAACACAGGTTACTGTGACGCAGCAGATGAGTGAGAACAGTGAGGTCCTTCTTTTGGGGTTTCCTACAAATTTTCCCATGACAGAGAGGAATTGGATTTACCACCCACAGTAGAGTCTTCTCCCCCCACAAAAAATGTTAACAACCTTTGGGGCTTTTCAATTTTCCTTTCCCCTCAGAAAGGCAGCTTAGCTTCAATGATAAAAATAAGCAAAGCAATTGAAATGTCCCCGTGAAACCAAGTCTGGTTTAACTCAGCAGAGGGGCTCTTTACCCTCTTTCTTTTGTCAATTAGCTTGTTTCTAAAACCTGTATTTGAATTTCCTTTTTTCCTTTTATTCTTTTTTTATTTATTTTTTTATTTTTTATTTGGACTTGATTTATCTCTAAGTTTATCCAGCTAAGTTGGCTTCTAAAGCTGATTCTTGACTGCATCACAATAAAAACATTATTCAGCCCATGGCTCCATACAGAAAGGGTTTTTTTATAGCAGTTCATATGAGAAGTCACTTATGAATGTTGTTTGTATACTTTGCTATTCTAATACCTAGTAAATAAAAAAGAACCTATATATTCTCCATAACTTGATCTAAAGCTTTACATAGTGATAACCACTCACTGAACCAGCCCTGTCTACTGTGTGACAGACTGACACATACACAAATTCATTCTTATTGTATTTGAAATACCGAAATAAAAACATCTTCTGTACTTTCTGCAGAATATTCCATCTTGAAATGGGTCCAGGTAGTTTCAGTGTAGATGCAGATGAATTTTTTGCTGTTCCTATTGCTGCAGTTCTTAAATGTATTATTCATTCAGAGTGATTGATTTGGTGTTCTGTCCACATTGCTCAAAAGCCACTGTCTGTTCATCTGTCTGTTAATCTGTTTTGGCATCTTGCAGAGACAGAGCTATAGAAAACACTTTTAGTTTTTGTTAAAGTAGCAACAAGAAAAAAAAATCTTTAAAAAGAAGGAACTGCTTGATCTTTGGATTCATATACATTAAAAAAAAAAAAAAAAATCTGTACCAGTGAGATGGCTGAATAGCCAAAAGGACAGATTTTTATATTCTGCCAGCGGTGTGCTACGAGCGTGGTGCATTTGTTTCTGCCTGATTAGTCGGATGCTGGGGCAGGGGAACCAGGAGGAGACGTAGCAGCAGAGGAAGAAGATGCTCTCTGTAAGATCGTGACCTCCATTCCAGTGTCATTTCACACCTCAGGCAGTGATCTTGTTACATCTCATAAGCTAAGCAAGGTCAGCCCTGGTCAAGCTGAGCGCTTGAATAGGAAACTTCTAAAGAAAAACTCAGGCGCTGTGGAAAGTGGGGCTGGTGGCTGGGTAGGTGACATTATTCCCCTGGAGTCGGTACAAAAGACGTGGTCTCTTAAGAAGCCTCTGTGCATCTGCTGTGCCTCTGCTCCGTGCTGCTCCCTGCTCCAGCTGCTAATGGCGAGGGGAGTCAGACCCTGGCACAGCAACCAACACGGTTATTGCAGCATCATAGGATGGTCTGAGTTGGAAGGGACCTTAAATGTCAGCACTAAAGGCATTTCTTCACAACTCTCCTCAGAGCAGAAGTACTCACTCCAGTGGCATCTCCAGGCTCTGTGTTGGGTGATTGCATGTCCCCAGCAGCTTGTCTCCTGCACTTTCTACAGGACAGGCTAAACTTTGCTTTGCTTCCTCAAAAACTGGCCCACGCAGTGCTGCTGGCACGCTCCATCCCCAGGCACCGTGCAGCTCAGGAGGAGGCAAATCAGACATACATATTTGGTGAGAAAACCCAAACCCCTCTCTTTTGGAAGGATGCTTATGCAACAAATGGAAATAGTGAAAAGACGAGAAATGATTAAGTGGAAATCCCCCTGCCACCCTGCTGTCCTGTCCTTTCCCTTGAGGTCCCAGCCACCGGTTGTCACCCTCTCCGAGGAGCCTCACGTCAACCAGGGCACAAACCGCTGTGGCTTCCACTCTCATCCCCACTGCCTGGCATGAGGAACGTCATCGCTCTCCTGACATCCTCCCTGAAGGCTCTTTCTACAGTTAGGAGGTCTTTGCTTGAAAAGTGGGTGCAGTTTTGCTGTAATTTTTAACAGCAAGATGAAGTCCTTGGAAAGAGAGGAGGAAGGAGAGGAACTCTACAATATGCTTTATTTATTGGATGAGGTGCAGGACTTACTCCTATGGAAGGTGAGTGAGATAAGGCAGAGCTGCCATGCAGTACCTGTTCTTTCCTGCTATTGAGGCAAGGGAGTCTCTACAGGGTCAAGCTGCATGCTAGTTGAGATCAATATCATGATATTATTAAGGTATTGTGATATTTTTCCTAAAAAAGACAAAGCAGAGCTTAGAAATCAGCCTGGCAGGAAAAAGTATAGTGATGAATCAGTGAATAAAACCAAGAAAGCCCACAAAAACTTTAAAACTTCCCCATACCCACGTGTGTAATATCTACTATGCTCTAAATTATGCATATATATGGCACAATGTGTAGAGGGATGCTCAATGACTAACCAGGTATTTAATCAAAGCCATATTTCTGGCCTTGTAAGTGGAGCTCTACATTTTAATGCTGCATTTCAGACTGGAAAGTGTGTTTTATAAAGGCTTAATTCTGAATTTTCCAAAGTAGAATTTCACAAAACCACTCCCATCTCTCAAGTTGCATGTCTCAAGTGGTGAGACAAAGGCTTCAACAGGCAGAAGCTGGCAAAGTCCTAAGGACACACCAATTAAGACCAGCCAAAAAAATATTTGGTGGGGTTCTTCCAATTAAAAGACTGTTCCACTCCTGGGCTGCAAAGAATCCCTTCAGAAGAGAGTGGCTCAGTGCTATCCCCCCTCAGCCCAGCAACTCCTCTTTCTAGTTCACACTAATTGTGTGCACACCTGTCAGAGCACTCATGCAGAGCTGTGGGCCCCTGCGGGTGTTGGTGGTGGAATCACAGGTGAGGTCTGAGTTTAAAGTCACTTCTGTCTCATCAGACTGCAGTCTGCCGCTGACGAATGCTGGACATCACACTGTTGTCTCCCAGAGAAAATGCCTCCACTGTGTCTTTGAAAAGGGCTTTTTATTAAAGGAAAAAAACAACAACAACAGCCAAAAAAAAAATCATCTCCATGTGGTGGGAATGCTCTTTCAGATGCAGCACAGATGTCAGCACTGCTGTTATGAACTTGAGGTTTTAAACCTTTGACTTCATGAGTGTTTCACCAGTCATGCTTCATGGCTCACGGCTGGAAGAGCTCTTCATGGCAGCATCCTCAGCACCGCGAATGAACAGTCAAAAACAGACAAAAATCCCACTTGAGGTTTTTTAAAAAGTATCCTTTGTATTTGATGCTTGCCCTCCTGGTCGCCTATAAAATGCCATGCCCCAAAATGGCATTACGTGAACAATAATCATTTTCTGAAATAGAACCTCTCTCAAATCTCCTTCGCTTGTGTTTGTTGCTGTTGTGACTCTTCACCTGCTGGCCTTTATCTAGCAAAGCAAGGTGAGTTCAAAGACGGCTCTGGAGGTCTGTAACGATTTTAATGATGAGGTGAAGATGGAAGGTCTTGTGTATTATGAACTTAATGGGGCATTCTTCTCATTTATGCTGACATCCTTTACATGGAATTGTGAAAAGGAAAAGGTATGGACAAGTGATCACAAGCAACTGATTTATTAAGAAATAACTGCCCCTTGGCTGTAACGGAAGGCCTGGTGAGACAAACAAATATGTAATGCAAGCCCATATAATCCTACTGGAGTTACAATAGGGTTAAGTCCCCATTGTCTTCTCCAGCTTGCCTTGCTTTGCTATATGAAGCCATCAGATAAAGAACAATGACAAGAATCAATAGCAGAGCTGTGTGAATAACTGACATTTTGATTCTTCCCAGCTAGGCTGAAAAATGATGGGAGAAATTAATTTGCAGTTGACCTGCAATGAATGAGTTCCAACATTTTTGGTAACCTCTTTAAGTTAGCTGTAACATTTTCTTCAGCCTCAGATTAAATATTTTTTTTCAGCATCCAGAAGTTTTTAAATTAAAAAATAAATTGAAGGAAATGTTAGAACAAAAGCGGCATTATTTTTTTTTTCAATACCAAAATGAAAGGCTCAACTTGTTTTTACCAGAAAACAGTGTTTGCAGTGGCACATATAATCCACAGAAATTTTCAAACCATTTTGCTTTCACCAAATCATGTATTTTCACCAATGAAAAAATATTGCTATGAAGGAATTTCATGGGACTCCATTCAGTAGCTGCATTCCTAGTGTTGATGCTGGAGTTGTTTATGCCAGGCACTTCGTGCTCCTGTAGAAAACCCAAAGTGATATGCATGAGACTGTTACAGGCACACAGCAGGGCATTATTACAGAGCATTTTGGGGAGGTATGGTGTTTTCTTTTGGAGTTTGGGGTAATTCTGTAGAGATACAACTAATATCTGAAAGACTAAACAAATATAATTTATTTTGATGAACTACTTTTTCCTTTCTTTTCTTTCTTTCTTTCTTTCTTTCTTTCTTTCTTTCTTTCTTTCTTT